>NW_004567106.1:56943199-56972124 GCF_000260355.1 Condylura cristata
TGCTGAGGGGAGCAGCGGGCGGGTCAGGAGAGGTCTGCCACGCCATGTGGTCACCTCCAGGGCAGGCGGGAATCGAACTCATGCGGAAGCAGCTTTAGATTCTCATTGATGTGCTTTAACCCGCTGCGCCACCAGGGAGGGCCCAAAATTTTATTATTTTTAAGAATTTGAAGAATATTCCCTTGTATGCTTGTGTTTATATATCTATATCATCTTTCTACTACCTCGCTACATACACATACACACACCTGCATATATAGCTCCTATTTTCATTATCTAAGCATTTATCCATTCAGGCTTAAAGTTGCTTCCATATCTTGCTTATTGTAAATTATGCTTCACTAAACATAAAATTAGTGCTTTCCACATCTGTGGATAAATACCCAGAGGTGAAACTGCCAGAGCATGTGAGGGTACTATATCTTTTTAGGAACCTCCACACTTACCATGTTGGCCACATTGATTCACATTCCTCCTAACTGTTCACAAAGGTTCCTTTTGCCTCCACATCCTTGCCATCTCTTGTAAAGATTGTCTTTTTGACAATAGCCTTTCTAATAGAGGTGAAGTATTACCAAAAAATCTTTAAACACCTTATGTATTTTGTGATACACTGCAAAATATATTTTTAAAGATTTATTTATGCATACAGAGATAGGGTATAGGTGAGAGGTGCAGGGGCAGTGAGAGGACTCAGCAGAGACAGAGTGGAGAGCAGGACAGGCAGACTGATGAAGGACACTACTGAGGGGAGCAGCGGCAGGTAAGGCGAGGTCTGCCGCGCCATGTGGGTCACCTCCAGGACAGGGGATCAAACTTGCAATGAAGTGCTGTGCCTGGCTTGCAGTACTGAGCCTTAACCCACTGCACCACCAGCGAGGACCACAAAAATAGTTTTATTTGTGGTTTGATAGACAAGTAGATAATGGTAAATTTTATCCTTAGAGACCCAATTAATGGAGATGAATTGTGCTAGTCACTTGGTTCTGTACTCTGGAAAGGGGTTTCTGTACACAAGTTGTTTTCAACTAAATTGTTAGTTTCTTGACTAAATTTGGGGCAGTACTAGATTTGAGGACTTTTTTCTTGTGGACACAATCTTTGACAAGTTTCTCTTCAAACATCCCTGAAATAATACAGAAATTGTCTTTAATGGACACATAGGTATCTTAGTGGATGATCATAAAGAATTTCTTGTCCACTGTGGAATCCTAGTATACTTTACATTATTTGGAACCCAGGAACTCTCTCAGGTTGTTCAAGGCTTTGAAAAAATTCACAATTTGATGCTAGACAGCTTTTCATTGATATCTGATTTCATGGTTTAACTTGGAGGGCTTTATGAAATTTGATCTTCTGGAACAACAGCAAATTTATTAGGACTGCAGAGAAATGTGTGAAAGGTATTTTGTTATGGAACTAAATACATTTTGAAATACTCATCTGGCATCCTAAGCACCCATTCTGTAAACCTTTTTTACTTAATAACTGACCATAATGATGAGATGCAAATATTAAATATTATTGATGCATGTTTCAGTAAGAACAGCATTATAAAGACATATTGCCAATGTTATTTAAACACTACTAAAGATTATTTGAACTAGTCTGCTTTATATAGGACTACTAAATCCTCACAGAAGAAATGAGAAAGCTGAGTGCATGCAAGCAGGAATCAAAGAAAGAAGGTGACTAGCAGGCAACCTTCTTCCTTTTTTTTCCTTCCCTCCAGCATGTTAACCTTTCTGAAAGTTTCCTTCTCTTCCTCAGAAAAGGTTAATATGATATCAGCTTTGAATTGGAAATCTGACTTAATATGTCATGCATTAAAGTTAGCTGCTAAGTAACTCTTAAAGCCTAAAATCAAACAACTTAAGGACACCAATAGACAAATATACAGTGAAGAACAGTACAAAATGAAATTATACACTCACTACTATAGTTCAAAGTCTGTTCCAGATCATCCCTGCACACTCGTGGCCATCAGAGAGCAGATCATCCCTGCACACTCGTGGCCATCAGAGAGCAGGCGCAGATGGACAAAGAGGGTGGCATTAGGCAGACTAAGTGACCTCAAGTATTTCTAGGGGTGAGATTTATTTTTTATTTTTTATTTTAAAGATTTATTTATTCATTCATACAGAACTGGGGTACAGGCCAGAGATGCGGAGGGTGAGAGGATTCACCAGAGACAGAGCGGGAAGCAGAACAAGCAGATCGATGAAGTACACTGCTGAGGGGAGCAGCGGGCGGGTCAGGAGAGGTCTGCCGCGCCATGTGGTCACCTCCAGGGCAGGCGGGATCGAACTCATGCGGAAGTGGCTTTAGTTTCTCAGTGCAGTGCTTTAACCCGCTGCACCACCAAGGAGGGCCCGAGATTTTGTTTTGAAAAAATTGAGATTTTTAAATGGCTGGGCAAAGTCTTAAATGGAAATAACTAGAGCATTAAGGCAACAAGTGAAAATATCAATTTGGATCTGATAAGAAACCTGCCATTTTCTCTAGAATAAATCTCACAATAAAAATCATCTGGAGTAATTTGTGGGGATATATTCTGATATCATGTCAATATTGGTATTGTTCTTCATCAAATCTTTAGTCAATTGTTTTAGCTTTTTAGCTTTTTTAACTTTTCAGTAATAATTTGTTAACCTTATTCTTCTATATATATTAGTTAGCATTCAAGTAAAATGAAAAGTTTTCCTTTCCTCCATTTGTACATTTATTCATTTATTCTATTAGTATAAACCATTATTTTCTATTTAAACAGATATTTTATGATCCATTATATTTATTTAGTTGACTAGATTACTCCAGAATTGGTCAATGATAGATGTCATTCAAGTTAACATCTAGTAAAAGACTGCTGATTTTCTATATCATTAGTTGTGGGAATTTTTCTGTTTCTTATTATGTAAAATGATTTTGAATTACCGTCCAAATATTTTTGCTTTTATTTGGGTCCTCTTAAAATTTATAGACATCGGGGCCCTCCCTGGTGGCGCAGCGGGTTAAAGCACAGCACTAAGAAGCTTAAGCCACTTCCTCATGAGTTCGATTCCCGCCTGCCCCGGAGGAGATCCACATGGTGTGGCAGACCTCTCCTGACCCGCCCGCTGCTCCCCTCAGCAGTGTACTTCGTCGTTCTGACTGTTCTGCTTCCCGCTCTGTCTCTGGTTTATCCTCTCACCCTCCGTATCTCTGGCCTGTACCCCAGTTCTGTATGAATAAATAAATAAATCTTTAAAAAAAATTTATAGACATCATTTCATTGGTACCTTATTCCATAGTTCAACTTGGAGGGCTTTATGAAATTTATTCTTTTTTTTTTTCTTTAACTAAAGTCAACTATTCAGTTTCTCAGATATGAGTTCAGAGTAAATGTAAGACTTCCTACACAAAGTTAGTTCTTTTCCCTCTCCCTTCCTCAGTTTCCTCAAATATTTTTTCTTGCCCTCCTGTCATAAAATAGTTTGTGTTTCAAACTCATGGTGTTGTCATACATTTACTTTAAGCTGGTTTGCTTTGCTTTGGGGTATAAACAGAGAGAAAGATAACAGGAATTCTTACACAAACTTTAGACCATAGGGACATTCATTTTCCAGTTCCTCTAGCAAAGTAGAAAGAATTTCTTTCATCATTTTAGAAACCTTTGATCTCTTCTGATAACAGAGTAAAGCCTCAATAAATACTGTAATTTGCCTCAGGCCAAAAGGGCAAAAACAAACAAAAGAATGAATAGAAATGAGAACTACTTCCATAATATCCCTTCTTGGATCTGTCAAGAAAGAGTAATACAGTTGGAGATTCTTCCTCTGTGCTCATTGCAGTTTGACATAGTGGCCATCAGAGAATATAAACCAAAATATAAACTGTGACACAAATATATTATCAATATCATTTGGGTTTTGATTTTCAGCCCAACCTTCCTGTCATTTTTTTTTTTTCAAAGTCTAAACAGATAGCACTTTTTCTTGCCAAGATTTTTAGTTGTACTCAGTGGGAGACTTACAATTCTAGAATAGAATGATTATTTTGGCCAAACCTGAAAACAGCCCCTCAATTAAAAAAAATACTGTATATAAACTATATACTAAATTTTATGTATGATGAAATGTTAGATTGTAGGTATGTATGTGTGTATGCACATGCACAAATGTGAATGTGTGTGTTGAAGTGTTAAAGTTAAGATACAAATGCATTTCTTCAAAATCACTTGTTTTTCTGAGGAAAATTGTCTGAGAGAAATTTTGAGGACAAAACTGATTGTAAAAAAAAAAAGTGAGTAGAATTTTTTTTTGTTTGAGAAGGAAAGTATCTATGGGAATGTGTGAGAAGATAGATGCCTGTCTGAGAAATATCTGAAGAGAAAACTTTCTATCATGAGGATAAAAGTATCTGAGGAGAGAATTTCTAATGAAAACAAGTGTTGGAAGAGAGAAGTTCTGAGGAAAAAGTGTTTATTAAGGAGATAAGTGTCGAAGATAAAGATATCTAAGAGAAATACGGAGGAGAAGGTTTCTGAGAAACTCTGTCTAGGAGAGAAGTTCTAAGGAGAAAAATGTCTGTGGAGAGAAATGTTGAGAAACAGACATCTGAGGCTAGTGTCTGAGGAAAGCTCTACAGATCAAAGTGTATGCCTTAGGAGAAAAGTACCTGAGGTAAGAAGTTCAGATAGAAAAGTATCTGTCTGGATTGGACTGCAAGATGATGGCAGAGTGGACACTAAAATAAGTGAGGATTCTGAAGTTAAGAAAGACATGGAAGAGAGATAGGAGTTCTAAGTAGAAAATGTCTTTCTGAGAAGTTAAGTATTTCTGGAGAAAAGTATCTGAGGAGGAAAGACAGGACAAATAAATATTACAATTTCTGCATGATGGAATTCTCTGAGAGAACAAGGACATTATATACCAACTCAGACATCTGAGTAAAGTATGGATGTTAGTTAACTATAATGTATAATATTTGTTAATTGCAGCATATATGTACCATACCAAAGTAACTTATTGATAATAGGGAAAGATGGATGTGGGGTATTTAGAAACTTTCTATATTTTTCTTAACATGCTTCCTGTCAGCCTTTATAAGTTAACTTCTCCAGGAAAGGAAATCTCACCCATAATTCTCTGGTTTGCCTGCCTTTCCAGATGTGAAAGTAACAGTTTGCCCTGCAGCTTCTGTTTTCTGATGTAGCCTATAAAAAAGTAACTTATTTTCACTTGTTTGAGCATTTTCTGATATAACAATGGGAGGGACACCTTCTTTGCTCTTAGCTATCAGAGCTGAATCCACAAATGCCAAGTATCATTGTACTGGTACATATTCTTCTTTGTGCTCTCTGAACTTTTAGTGTCTGTATTTGGTATCTGTTGTTAATTTAAATGGTCCTAAGCTACTATTTCTTAAAAATTTTGTTCACTGCATTCTTTTTCTCTTATTTTCTGGGATTTCATATACATGTATGTTGGGCTATATGATATTGTTCAGAATTCTTTGATATTCTTTTTATTAATGCTTTTGACTATATTTCAGTTTGGGTAATAATCTGCATGATCTTTGATGATTCTTTCCTTACCTGTATTGAACTTGTGTGTGAGCCTTCCAGAAGCATTCTTCAATTCTAATGTTTTGTTTTTTGTTATTAGCATTTGATTGATAGCATGTTTTTCAGTTTTTATATTATCACTAAAATTTGCTATTGGATCTTGATTGTTTTCTCCCTTTTCCATTAGGGCATTTTGCATATTAATCATAGTTGTTTTTAACCCCTCTGAATGAAATCCAGTCTTTATGTCTTATTTGAATCTGGTTCTATGAATTTTTTTGTCATCAGTGTACTGTTATTTTCTTCTTTTTTATTTGTCATACTTTTTTGAAAGACATCCATCTTGTGCAGAACATTGGCGAATAGAGTAAATAGAAATTGTGCCTGCACATGGTCCCATCTTTTCTTACGCTAGGGGATACATCACTTTCTTCTGCAAGTGGGTTAAATTAATCTTGTTAGATGTTGGACTGGGTTCAGATTTATTATTGCTATGGCTATCCTAAGTGCACCACAACCTCCAGACCCCTTTCCTCATGCTTTGTTTTTGTGATCTAGACTGGTTTGACAGGTTGATTTTTTTTTTATTATTTTTTAATCCTTCTAGTCCTTCTCTTTATATTTTGCCTCAGATGATGTCTGTCTCCACAGTCTTGTAACTGTCCCAGCATTTTCCCATGTAAACTTGTTCTAAAACATTTGTCAGCCTGGTGGAAGCTAGAGGACCGTTATCTATTTTTTCCACAGAATCGTAGGTTTCTCTGTGCCTCTGGGATATAACCTCCTTGCTGATCCTGTGTCCTTTACTTCTTATGCTGCACCCAGAATATATTGGGCTCTCCTCAAGAGACTTTTCTATTCCCCATCTGCAAGGGGCTATTCCTAGTGCCCTAAGGGTAGTGTGTTCGCTGCTCTTTCTGTAGCAGATGAAGCTTTTCCTACTGCAGTAGAGATAATGTAAATAGTTCAGGTGGAGTTTCCTGTCCCTCCAAGACAGATATTGCTCTTCTCCCTCAGTCAAGACTTATGACAGGGACTTTATTAGGGCTCTTACAGTCTTCTTTATTGTTGTCTTCATCTTCTACTTCTCCTCTTCCTTCTCAAACTTATGATGTCCAAATGTTTGATGTTATTTTAAGATTAGAATCATGTTCTTTCTGATTCTCTACATCCTGACCATAATCCAAAAGTTGATTTTAATATTTTTTTATTATTTAACTTACTGAGTTTAAATCATCTTAAGAATCTACTGATTATTCACTTTAATGTCATTTTTTATTTTAAGAAATTCCCAAAATTTTTATAGAAATAAGTATATTTATTATGAAGCTAAAAAAATTTAAAAATTATAAAAAATAAAAACAGGAGCAGAGAAGAATGAAAAGACAAGAGAATAGTGTTTTGTGTTCCCATGAGATTTACAAACAATTGGAAACTAGATGAGACTGAGAGATAGAGTAAGAATTAACTTTAATCAAAGGGTTTCCCTTTCCGCTGAATTCTAAGTCGTATGATGAATGTTATGGCAGTTTCTCTATTACCAAAATCTGGTTTACAGGTTCACATATCACGATGTGCCCTGTTTTCACTAGACACTACTTAAATAACTCTCATATTTGTTCTCTCTTGGACTTCCACATACATCATTTTCTCTTGTCTTTCAAGATGCGTTACCTACTAAAATTACTTTCTGTGAGTTAAAAGCCCAATTCATAGCCTCCTTACTTTCAATACTGATTAAACTGGATGTGCTTGCTTCCCCTTTCAATTATTGGAAATTTTGTTTGCCCCATGGCACTTTTCTTTAGAAAATCTAGTTTCTTTTGTTTCATCACAGTAAATGGCTCTAATTCAAGCTGATCAGATAGCTTTCTTTTTTATTCACTTTAACCATTATGATTGTATTACAACCAGTTTTTTTTTAACATGCATTTTTATTTAATGAAAATTCAAATAATTCATTGAGTGTTTAATACAGATTGTCCAATTTAATCACCCAAGATTGGTCCTCGAATTATATTAAATCCCTTGAGCCTTTTACTCCTTGTTTTATAGCTATCTTTTACTTTGCTTTGGCTGATCAATATAAAATTTCAATTCATGGCTGGGTGTCTGGATTAGAAAAAAAATAACTGATATGATGATTTGTTCAGAACTGTACTTATGGATATTTAATTTTGTTAGGCTTTTACAAATATCATCAGTAACTCATCATGAGTCATCTTTTATCTGAAAGAATGGAAATGGGAGTTTCTGGACATTTACTCATTTAGGTTAGGAATTCGAAAACTTTGGATCAAAGATGGCAACTTGAGGTCATTTAATTCTGTGTTTTCATGTCTGTAAACCTTACACTGAAGCTGATTTAGAGTGGGCATTATTTGACTTACATTTGAAGACTTATTCCTATACTGACGATCTACAGTGATCTTCCAGAAGACATCATCAACTTGTTTCATATTCCAGAAACTCCCAAATAGTTGTGTTTCTCTCGGTACGTTTTTAACTCAGTTTGTTTTTTTTCTCCACATATTTTATTACTAGAAAACAAATATGAATCTGGAAATTGTAGTGGTCTTAGTTTTAGTTAGTCAGTCTACAGTCCATGTTACCATGTTTTACTTCCCGTTGGGAAATAAGTAAATATTCTAGATACCTTATGAATGGCAACTTATGACCTTCACTATTACACTAAAATAATCTTTGTACTTAACATCTACTTGTATTTCTTTTTGAAAGGCATTGTGTGCAAAAATCAATGTTTCAGTTGTGTCACTGCCAAAATATACAAAAAAATTGATATAGCATAAAATGAAGTTATATAATTTTAAGTATGCTTGCATCTTCACATTTGCATATGCAAAATATAAATTAAAAAAACATAACATCAATATTTTTTAATTGTTGAAGGTGTTTTAATATTATTTTAAAATTATGCCGCAAACTACCTTGCAGTATACATATACTGGAGTTCATACATGGTGGTAGTTTTGAAAAAATGAATTTTAAAACATTTAATATTGGTCTCTAAAATTAGATCTTCATGATCTTTTCTTAATTATTTATTTTTATTATTAAGGAAACCTTAGATTAAATGACCTGTGCTTTATAAAATAGTTTACTTATCATGCACTCTCTTAAAAAGAAAACATTTTTGGCCTCTCCCGGGTGGCACAGAGGGTTAAAGCACAGCACTGATAAGCTAAAGCCATTTCAGCATGAGTTCCATCCCTGCCCTCCCCTGAGGTGACCCACATGGTGTGGCAGACCTTTCCTGGCCTGCCAGCTGCTCCCCTCAGCAATGTACTTCATCAGTCAGCCTGTTCTGCTCCCCACTCTGTCCCTGGTGAATCCTTTCACCACCCCTGTACCCCAGTTCTGTATGCACAAATAAGTAAATTTAAAAAAAAAATCCACTATTAACACTTCTCAGCTACTTTCTTTTTTAAATTGATATCATAAAAATATGGAACCATTAGTTTTGGTGTAGAACATAATAACTTGATATTTGAATACATTGTGAAAAGATCACTACAATGCATCTTGTTAGCATCTGTCACCTTTTGTAGTTATAAAATATATTTTTTTCTTGTGCTGAGAACTTTTATAAGGTATTGGCAATTTTTAAATATGTGATACCGTATTAACTATAGCCAACAAGATACAGATTATCCACATGACATTTTACAAGCTTTTACATTTTGAAACCCTTCACCCATTTCTCTGACCCCTATTCATCCACTGACGGACAAGTAGTTGTTTCCACATCTTGAGTTATTTTAAATAATGCTGCAGTGAAGTAGGAGTTCGCCTCTACCTTATTTGTTACTTATGCATAAGAACTGGGGTACAAGCCAAGGTGCAGGGGCAGTGAGAGGATTCACTAGAGACAGAGCTGGGAGCAGAACAGGCAGATCAACAAAGTACACTGCTGAGGGGAGCAGCAGGTGAGAGAGGAGAGGTCTGCTGCGCCATGAGGGTCAGCTTCCTGGCCAGGGATCAAACTCATGCTGAAATGGCTGTGGCCAGCGTCATATTGCTGAGCTTTAACGCAGTACCACCAGGGAGGGCCCACATCTGCCTACTTTATAATGGAATTTCTTATTTTGCAATTGTGTTTGTCCTTTATATACTTTGAATATGTATCCATTATCAGATATTATTTGCAAATATTTTTTACCCATTCATCGGTGGCCTTTTCATTTTGTTCACACTATCCTTTACCATGTAGAAGTTTTCTCATTTGATGTAGTCCCAGTTGTTTATTTTAATTTTTGTTGCTTTTCCTTTGGTAATAGCTTAAAAATTATTGACAAGGGTGCATTCAAGTAGCTTAGCACCTATGTTTTTCTCTTAGAAGTTTTATTATTTTAGGTCTTATTTTCAAGTATTTAATCCATTTGAGTTAATTTTTTGTACGTGGAATAACGCATATATTGTTTCATTCTTCACGAATGCATGTCTGGTTTTCCCAGTTCCACTTGTTGATAAGACTGTTCTTTCTCCATTTCATTTATGTGTGGGTTTAAATATTGTCTCTCTATTCTGTTCCTTTACCTATTTAACAGCCACATTCTTTATATTACTTGTTATATTATTATTTTTTAATGATTGCCTTAGTTTTAGGAGAAATTTGTATGGATGAGGATTTAAATGTATGGTTCAAAATTATTGTCCATTTTTCTGTAAAGTTCTGAGATAATGAATCTACTGTATGATTTTAACATTTTACATGCTCTACAAATATCTAACCAGAATATGTTTATTAATCAGGTAAAGTGAATGAGGTTGATTATATGCTAAATTAAATGATTTGTATTTTTAATTTTTGATTCAACAAGAAAATGAAATAGCATATGCTGTATATTTATTTTCTGTACAAAATGTATTTGATATCCTGCCCATTGCCTAAAACTTGGGAATATTTATATAATTCTTCAATCTTTGATCACTAAGTGATCTTTACAGAGGGGTTGCTGGTTGCTTTGAAGAAGAATATGACACAAATACATATCTTTGAATGTGTAGTTAACATACAAACATGTTTTCCAACTAAAGGCCAGAATAAATAGGACAAATAAATGTGGTATCTTCTGAGAGAAAACAAAAAAGTAGATCAATCCTTGCAGTAATTATCTGTACCTTCTTTAGGAGAAAACTGCCTATAATTTAGACCAAACACAGACAAAAATGAATTGCTTTGTGAAAGGAGAGATTTCCTAGGGTAAGTAATGAAACTGCCAATCTCTATTTTCTGTAACTGAGCAACAGGGTACATTGCCTTTTTTGCAGGGTCTCATTTTGACTTTATTAACCCTGAAGTTTTGCATTGTAAGCCTAACACTCACACATCAGTACCTATTTTTAAAAATCACATTATCATATTACTTGTCAAATTTGGAGTACATAATCAGGAGGAAAATATATCCATTTTTTTTGTCTCTAATGAGATATTTGAAGGGAAGAGTTTGATAGTTGATTTGTTTATGAATTCATAGAACTCTTTTAGGATGGCTTTATGGGTAAGGTCATAAGACAGGCCTTGCTCACATCTTGCATCCTACAATCTAAGTCAAATTGGTCTGTTGATGTTATTTCACTAGTTCATTCTAATTTCAGTGTCATAGATGTTACTGTATATCATAAAATCATGATTCATGCTTATTTTCTATTTAAAATAGCCGCCATATATCTTTGAGCCTCTGTGTGTGTGTGTGTGTCTATTTGTCCATTCTCACACTAAAATAATTGGGATTTCCCTGTGACTGATTTATACATCAATTCCTAAAACTGCTGCCAGTAGAATATATTTCACTGGTAGTATAAATTGTTAAGACACCCAAATATGAGCACATTCTTTGCTACTGTCTTATTGAAAGCCTTTATGATTTTTGTTGTTTTTGCTTTATTCCCAGGCATGCCACCAATGTTTGTTTCTCCCCACTCCACCCAATATGTTAAAATCCTCACTCTCAAAGATGATGCCTTTAAGAACTGGGCTTTGCGTGAATACTGTGACATGAGAGCGGAATCCTCATGAATGGGTCCAATGCCTTATTAAATAATTTGGCTTCAGACAGAGCTGCAATTTCTTTCCTTTTTTGAAGATTTATTTATTTATGCGTATAGGCCAGAGATGCAGTGGGTGTAAGAGGATACACCTGAGACAGAGTGGGGAACAGAAAAGGCCGATTGACAAAGTATACTGAAGTAGAAGTGGAGACAGGAGAGGTCTGCTGTGCCATGTGGGTCACCTTGTCAGTGGGGATTGACCTTGTGCTGAAGTAGCAGTAGCCAGCTTCACAGTGCTGTGCTCCAACCTGCTGCACCACCAGGGAGCACCAGAACTGCAGTTTCTTACACTATGTAAAACCAATGAGTTGCCTGAGACTTAGGAGAGAGAGAGCCTTCATGGTAGTGCAGAGGGTTAAAACACAGCACCATGAAGCTGTCCACAGACACTGCAGCCAGAGTTCATCCCAAGCCAAGAGGTGGCCCACATGGCACAGCAGACCTCACCTGCCCCACCTGCTGCACCCCTCTGTAGTCAGTCCACCTGTTCTGCTGCCCACTCTGTCACTGGTGAATTCTCTCACATGCCCACCCCCTCCACACCTCTGGTTTTACCCCAGTTCTTGCACACATAAATAAACAAATCTTTAAAAAATAACCAGTATGCTAGCATTTTGATCTCACGGTACATTCTTAAAATGCTGAGCAGTATGTTTTCATTCTTTATAAGCTATCCAGTTTGTGGTATTTTGTTATATCAAGCCAAATGGAATAAGTCTCCCATTTATAAAAATGCAGATAGTCAGCCTGACTTCCTATAATAATCCACGAGATATGTTATGTAGAATATGCTAGGACATCAAGGACATGAAAAATCCCATATCTAATAAAAATGAATTCCAAATAACAAATCTTATAAAATTGAATTTCTTCAATTCTATCTCTATTAAGTAACTTAAATACAAATTTCTGCTAGTCTCTTTTGCCTCTATAAAGAAGGAATTCCTTTGTATTTAAAGATCTGTCATTTTTTTGTTTGTTTGGAATAAAACTAGTTTTAAAGATAGAAACTAAGAGATTTTGGAGAATGATTAAATCCTGTCCAGCTTCCACATGATACATAGGTTTTTAAACCAGTCTCAAAGGAGAGACTGACAAAAAATGGCTTTATTGTGTTGTGCCTTACAAATATGTGGTTTTGCTTAATTATTTGACAGTTGTTTAATTACCAATAACAAACACTTCACAAATCTCAGAGAAAATGACTGTTTTACCAAAGGTCAATTACCAGTTACTAGAAAAGGACTCTGACTAGAGGAATATCATTGACTTTCACAGGGCTCTTCTGTTGAATTTCACTATGCCTATTTTATGTAGGAGTGGAAATAATCCCATAAAATGTGAATAAAGAAAATCATATAACTTTTTAATAATCAATAGTTTGGCCTCTTCTGCTAGATTCACAGCTGTTTTCAATACACAAAATAATTTCAGAATAATTGAATATCTGAAATCACTAAATTTACATTTTAAGTATGCCATTTCAATGTATCTAGCCACTCATTATGACAGTTCTAAAATAACTATAATATGTAATCAGAGAAAGTGATCCAAAGATTTAGGAATAATTTTAATAATGGATCTATGCCTTGATTTACCCTCTCTAACACAGATTACTAAATAAAAGACTAAACAGTTTAAATGCTGTATAATATGTTAAATGTGTTTTAAGTTTTTAAAAAATAAATCCAGATTAGGGGGAGTTTCTTCCATTACTATTGGAAAGATTTACAATAATGTTTATGTTTATTTTCAGAGACAACACATAAGAAAAAACAAATATTTTGTTATTTAATTATATTGGCTTATTTGTTTTCCACAGCAAATAAGAGACTTATAAATTCTTTTGCATCCAGGCAAAGGCTTTGGAGTAAAAAAAAAAAAAAAAAAAAAAAAGCCATTAAAATCCGAAGAGCACACGTCTGAACTCCAGTCACTGCTCGAGCTTAATTATGTAAACTTATAAAAAAAAAAAAAAAAAAAAAATGGCCTGCTCCCAAATCAGTTTTATGAGTGTTATCTATGTTGTAACAGTACCTTGGAATTGAAGAGAGGTACTGCTTCTTCAGATATTGAATCTCTTTCCATGGAGTGAAGGGTGTTGGTGTAGGTTATTGTGACAATGTCTAAAGTAATAAAATGGAAAAAAGGGAAAGAAAACAAATCCTGCAGATTTACAGTATAACTTCAAACTGATTCTACTTCAAAAAGATTCCTTACTTAGAAGTACAATAATAGGCCCATTATCATTAAAAAGTAGAGAAGCAGGCTGGCTGTATTAGTGCTATATAAAAAGACAATTCCATCTTCTGAAATAACTTTAAGAAAAAGTTATCTCCGTAGCCAACACCACACTACCATGCTAAATAGTGAAAGACAGAATGGTTTTCCTCTAAGATCTGTTACAAGAATGTCTGCATATACCACTACTACTCAACATAGGACTGAACGTCCTAGCTAAAGCAATTAGACATGAGAAAGATATAAAAAATAATCCAAATTAGAAACTAGAAGTAAAATTATCACTATTTGATTATTTCATAATGTATATAGAAAACCTTACACACCACTAAAAATCTAGTTGAAATAAAAAAAAAAAAACAATATAATAAACTAGCAGGCTACAAAATTAGTTGGTTTCTATATTGAAAATGTAATTTGAAAACATTGGAAGAATTAGAATTATCAAAGTGTCCATTTTACACAAAGTAATATAATTATTCAGTGTACTCTATTAAAGCTTCACTGACATTCTTTGAGGAAATGAACAAATGTTACTGAAATTCATGTGGAACCATAGCCCACAAAAGTAGTCCAAATAAAAAGAGAAAGAGTGGTAGCATCGTGTACCCAGACTTCAAACTATAATACAAAGTTAGAGTAATGAAAACAGGGTGGTGCTGGAAGAAAAATAGATAAAAATAGATACAGAGACCAATGGAATACCCCCCCTTACACACACACACAGTCACACACACACATACATTAATGCACAGTCAGCATATGCCAAAGTTGTCAAAAGTTACACTGGAGAAAGGAGAATCTCTTCAACACGCGGCATTGGGATAACTGGCTCAGCCACATGTCAAAGAATGATACCATCTCTCATCTGATACACCAAGTAACTTAAAATGGTTTAAAGACATGAATATAAGACCTAAAACCATAAAATAAATTGAAGAATACATTGGCAAAATTCTCCTTGACATTGGTTACACTGACTTTTTTGTGGATTCATCTCCAATAACAAGAAAAACAAAAGCAAATATAAACATATGTGACTCTTTCAAACTAAAAAGTTCCTGCACAGTGAAACAAATACACTTAAAGGAATGGGAGAAAATATTTTTTTGCATTGTATATCTGACAAAGGGCCGATATCCAAGATTGACAAAGGTCTCATATAATTCAGCAAAAGGAAACAAAGGACCCAATCAAAAAACAGATAGTAGTGCTAAGTAGGCATTTCTTCATTTGTAACATAAAGCAGAAATTCCCTTAATTCTGGTGCCCTTTTCAGAGTGTAAGGGAACAGAGTCATGAAAATGTGATGCCAGCAATAAGTTACTCTGCTATCAGAACTACAATACATAGGGAGTGTTCACTGCAAGCATAAAATTTATTTTTTTCTGACATATAGTATTAAGGACTTCAAAGAAGGCTCTTCTCTTCTTAGAATATAAACATAGATATGTACATAAGTATGTTTAAGATAATTGGAAATCTGAACTATAGCAAGGTCTCAGTTTGAAGGAAAAAGGATGTGAAAATGCTGCTATCCCAGATCTCTGCACCTAGGGATGTTGATCTATAAAGAGAAAAGTTGCAGCATTTCAATTAAAGTTAAAATTAGATACATTTTAGAGAACAGTATAGTGAGCAATCCTATATTGATAAGAGAATATATGTGAATTTTTAATAGTTAACCCTGCAGGATGGTTTTTGCATATTTTATGCCAGGGATAACAATAATTCTTAGTGTAAGCTCCAAACAGAGTTAACACCTCAGCTCTATGGTTCTATAAATTATTTATCAGTGCTTTTCTGAGGCAGTTTAAGAATGTGGGGAAGAAAAATGGAACATATAATTGTTTCAATATACTGATGAAAACTTAAGTTTCAGAATCTCCTTCTGAAAATGAAAATTCTTAAGAGACTTCAGTGAGCTTTCTCCTGCAGTTTCTAGAACTATTTATGCCACAAGCCCTATTTTCCTTCTGACAATCTCCTTTCAGGAATTCACTAATACATTTAATTGTTACTCAGAGGTGATGGATGCCTCAGGCCTAAATTCCACCTGGAAAACATTAGAAAACCTCATGGAAGCTGTGCAATGTGATCTGGATAGTCAGTTCTGCTCTGGTAGAATTTCACCCAGTTCCAGAAGTAAAAAGAATCCTGATGAAGAAAGGAATTAAAATATGACAAAATAATTCACTATTTTTATTCTCCTCAATTATTATGCCAACATACTAGACACATAATTTTTATTGTAATTAAGTGGGTATATTTGCAGAAGTTAAACCAAAGTATCATCAGTTTAAATCTGAGAAAGAAAAGTTATCTAATTGGAGTTGTCTGATGTGGTGAAAATGTGCTTAGATTTCTCACATAAAGTCGATGATAGTACTTCTTGCAGCTAGAGTGTAATTTGATTTAGTGTGGAATCTTTTTTGTGTAATGTCTCTAATGGGTGGCTTGCTTAGCAGTATGTAGACTTAAAAGAAGAAGTGAGAAAAAAAAAATCAGAAGAAATGGGTCTATTTGCTGAACAAAAAAAAAAATCTTTATTTAAAAGAATTACTTACACCAGAGACAGAGTGGGGAACAGAACAGGCAGATCTACTGAAATACACTGTTAAAGGAAGCAGCGGGCGGGTCAGGAGGGGACTGCCATTCTATGTGCCTCACCTCTCTGTCCAGGGATTGAATTTATGCTGCTGTGTATGGGATAGCTTCATTGTGTTGCGCTTTAACCCATTGTGCCACCAGGGAGGGCCCAAAATAATCTATTGTTAATACTAACAGCCAGCAAGAGACTACTTTTTTGCTAAAGTGAAGAACTTTGTATCCAACTAAACAAACATCATTAGTGTGAAAACTGCATTTTTATATTATTTGTGTTGTTATAGACTGAATAGTATCCTTACCCCCAAAATTATTATGTTGAAAGGCTAACAACAAATGAAGTCATATTTGGAGATAAAGCCTTTAAGGAGGTAATTTAGGTTAAATGAAGTCATAAGGGTGGCTTCTAATCCAGTAAACCTGGTGGCTCTTAGTAAAAGAGCGAGCCCATGATTACATGTTCACAGAGGGAAGGCCATGGAGGACACAGCAAGACAGAGTCTACAAACCAGAGAGACAGTTTGTACCAGGAACCAACCCATTTGGGGTTTGATCATGCACATCTAGCCTTGAGAAGTAAATTTCTGTTGTGTTTCTTGTTTCTTTTCTTTTTTACATAAATGAGCTGGAGTGTAGAAAAGAGATGTGACACTGAGAGGATTCACCAGAGACAGATGGGAGCAGAACAAGTATATTTACTGAAATAAACTGCTGAGAGAAACAACAGGTAAGATAGGAGAGTTCAGCTTCATGATTAGGGATGGCACTCAGCTGCAACAGTGATAGTGCTGAGACTTAACCCCCTAGGCCACAAAAGAGGCCCAATTTCTGTTGTTTAAACTACTCAGTCCATGGTATTTGGTGACAGATGAGACTAATGCATATGCTAATATCAATTTCTTTCAAATATGGAATTCCTGATGAAAAAAATGACTCAAGGAAGGCTGTTATTATGCTTTACAATTTTTGAGTTGACAACTATGAGGATATATTGTGAGTTTTGGACACCAGGTTCTAACTATAGGAGCCGATCATGTTGGACTGGGTAAAATGACTATTACTAGTAAGCCTTTTTGTTGTTGAAAGTAGGGCATTTAATACACATATTGTCAACTGCAATAATGTACTGAGGGATGACACATACACTTTGTTTTTATTTCATCAAAAATATGCTTATGGATTAATGTGTCATTATGAGCTTAGATCTAATAACAAATTTCTGTCAGACAAACTTGAAAGCATACTTGACAATTTTTTATACTCTAAGTTTATAGCTGGCCAATTTTGACAGTGCAGGTCACAGGAATGGCCAATTTGGTCATATGAATCTCCTTAAAGGCTGCAGCTCAAACCACTTTGTATTGATTCTTGAG
The DNA here is from genome assembly GCF_000260355.1 of Condylura cristata. Lineage (NCBI taxonomy): Eukaryota > Metazoa > Chordata > Mammalia > Eulipotyphla > Talpidae > Condylura > Condylura cristata. The sequence goes on from NW_004567106.1 coordinate 56,961,038, forward strand.
TAAGTCATACAATGACTTCAGGAGCCTTTTTTTTTTTTTTTAAAGATTTATTTATTTGTACAGAACTGGGGTACAGGCCAGAGATGTGGAGGGTGAGAGGTTTCACCAGAGACAGAGTAGGGTGCAGAACAGGCAGATCTACGAAGTACACTGCTGAGGGGAGCAGCGGGCGGGTCAGGAGAGGTCTGCCACGCCATGTGCATCTCCTCCAGGGCAGGCTGGGATCGAACTCATGCGGAAGTGGCTTAAGCCTCTTTGTGCTGTACTTTAACCCACTGTGCACCTGGGAGGGCCCAGGAGCCTTTTTTTTATCTGATTCTTTCCATCCACTTATTTTGTATTTCTGCTCTTCATTCCCATAAACTTCCTTTTGTTCTTCCTCAGTTGGTTCATTCTTCCTCTTCAGTCATCTCTAGCTCTGTAACAAATCCACTCTTTTATTCTCCTAAATGAGTACTCCTTTTTTGTCTAGTCATCTCCTCTACACACTATATGGCTTCCCCAGTTGTGTTCTAGAACTTACTATGAATTTTAGCTTCTTTCTAGTTTCTCATTGCTTGTGTTTAAATTTACTATTTTAGACTTTATATTTATTGTTTATATATTTTATCCTTTCTACTTCTTTGCATTTATCTTCTCTACTTAATATATGGTAGTAAAGTACCCTATTAAACAAAGTCATACATATGCCTATCAAGATATTATTCTGTATTAATTAAAAACATTTTGTAATTGCTATTTTTATTAAAAATAATTCAAAATAGTAACCATAATGTGTTAATTGTTTATATAAATAGGTAGTTGATAGAGAATCTCAATTATGGTGAAAATAGTAGCTACTTTTGAGATACAAGGTAACACACAATGAATACATCAAATAGAAAATAGATGGAATGGGAAGGATAGTTTTGCTTAAGACACAAAAATAAAAGTAATTTGCTGGAGACAGGGTCATATTTAATGCCATTTCTTTCCTAGAAGAAATTAATTTATTAGGCAGGAGATAAAGATTTAACAGTAATGGAAGATAGATAGATAGATAGATAGATAGATAGATAGATAGATGATAGATAGATAACTGTATGTATCTATACATATAGAGAGTCATACATATAAATGTAAATTACTATAGCTAACACAATGTGTCATATATTATATATACATATTACATCTAAAATAGAATATATATATATATAAGAGCAAAAAAGCTCAGGGATTCCCAAGGATATCAAACTGTTAAAGGAACCATCGTAGGATTTGTACCCATCCATGTACAGAAAAGCAAAGGCATCAAGCTGTAGTTTGCCCAAAGATTTTTAATAAGTGAGAGGTTAAAAGGAAATAGAAAAAAAAAGAAAAAGGAAAAGGGGAGAGAATGATTTTAAATTGTGGACTCCTGATCAAACTCTGAAAATCAACTACTCCTTCTTAAGTAGACATTCAGTCAAACAGAAAGGACCCAAAGTGGAGGCACCAAAAGCGTGAACCCAAGGCAGCCTTGGCAGAAAAAGCAAAGAAGAGTTTCTATAGGGCCCAAAGAGATAGGAGAAGAGGAGAGAACCAAGTATTAAAATGTGTCTCCAAGCAGAGTCCAATACAAAGTTAAGATGGCAGCTCCCATAGTCTCTTGAGATTCAGTGGCTTGCCAAAGTACTGAGGCTAGGAAAAGAGCTGCATACGGGAGCCAGATAAAGGGGTAACTGAGTAGAAGCAGGAGACCCTCCAAGAGGGGCATCCAGCAGAAGCAGGAGCCACAGAGAGTTAGGGGGTACATATTCCCAAGAGGACAAGGCCTCTGTCTTTAAAGTCTACCTGAGACTATGCTTTCCCTGTGGGTTCCAGCTGTCCTTGTTCAAGAAGTTGGGGTACATCATTAAGACTCACTGTGCTGGCTCTTGCTGCACCCCCCTCACCTCCTTCCTTCCCTTCCTGTACTCTTCCAAACTCTTTGTGTATTTCTGTGTCTGTACACACACACACACACACACACACACAATACACATGGACAACATAATAATATGGAATACTTTTTGTGAGTTTTTGTTCCTGTAATAGCATAGGCTATAGGTAAGAGAAAAAGCTTTGCACTGGGTAGCGAAGACCACACAGTTTAATGAGGCCCTGAAGAGAAGGTAATGGGTCCCCAATTGAGACTCCTCAGACATTGGTCAGGGTGAATAAGGTAAGATTATTATTTCAAATATTATTAAACCTTTGGCTACTTTGTGGCCTGGTCAATGTGATATTTAATTTTATGTATCGACTTGGTTGGTACCCAGTTATTTAATCAAGTGCTGGTTATTACTGTGAAGGTACTTTGTAGCATTAACTAGTATCTATCATCAGTGCACTTTATGGACATGAGTGTAGAATTGGATAGAGTAGAAACTGAAAGAAATGAGATGGATGCAATGCAAAGAAAAGTCTAGATTGCCTCCAAGAAAATCTGGAAGTTAAAGGTGAGTCTGTCAAAGACTTAGGAGGAAGTTGATGGTAGAAAAGGCTTTGGTTGTCTTTCAGAATACATATTGCCATGTACAGAATGTTCATGGGAATATGAAACTAAACAAATATAAGGAGGAATGGTATCACGCTATTATACACTGAAGGGCAGGTAAGCTTTGTTATAATATAGCAACATCCCCTGGCTGAATTGTGTGCTTGCGAGGCAGAAGCTACAGAGAAGGAATTAGATCATATTTCCAGTTCTCTAGTGGAAAGTGTCATAGCCTGGCATCTCCTTGATGCTCATTAAGCCATGAGAGAGGACAGTTAAATGGAAGAAGAAACCAGTAAATACTATGGAGCCAGCAATTGATGACTGGAGAATTCTTAGCCTGTCCAGAGAAAACTTTGGAAACAGGACCAAGGATGTGAGTACAGAATCTTACGCTAGAGATTAATTCTGTGATTCATGGACCCAATCAACCATCTCAGGAAAAGCCAGGAATAGAGTAGGATTCTCCAAGGGGGATCTGTGGAGACTTTTTTGTTTAGTGGTTGGAGTGAAGCACCCACCCCTTCCCATCCACTGAAATCTAATACTTTTTGAGAATGCTGTATCAGCAGATTCTCTTCCAACTTGGACTGAAGAGGACACAGGCAGCAAAATGAAGGGAGGTTATCAGTCCCCTAGAGTTCTGGAAACAAAAAATGAACTGCTAGAATCATCTACATACATGCAGTTTATTTTCAAGTAAAATCAAGAAATGGCTTCTGGCTCTCTGCTCAGATGTAGATTTGGGGTCCAGAAATAGGCCCTGCAGGACTTTAGGGCCCAGAGGGCAGATGGAGCCACAGCAATTTTACTCAGACCTTGAAACCTATTGTAAAATGTGCTGGACGGGGGCTTGCTTTCGATGTTGGACCTGTTTCTCCCAGCCTTCAGGGGAACATGGTCTTGGCAGCATTCTACTGCGGAATGCTGGCTTCATCTCAGGAAAGGCTAGAGTTTAAGTCACCCAGTATTTGGAAATTTGGCACAGCAGCCCCTGGAGACTAATAGTGTCTAGTGGAAGAATTCACAATATGATCTATCTAATCATATTCATAACATCAACTTTCTCTAATGCTGAATACTGTTTATAAGTCAAGGTATATGTTGGCTTCACTACTAACTTATTCAATGGCCAGATTCTAAATGAAGTGCATTATACCTGAAAGTCATAACCTGTTTCAAAGTAAAAGTAATACATGTAGCATCTGTGGTGAGAGAAGATTCAAAAATTGTAGTAATATTTATAAAACAATAGCTTCTGCTGTTATGATTAGCTATACATTTCTAGTCACAGCAATTTCTTCTCTTGTCTTCTCTCTCTCCCTTCTCTTTCTCCACTGTTCTTTAATTACTCTCAATTTGATACATTTCATTTATCAGTAAGCTATTAAAAGTTTTCTTGAAAGTAACTGAAATATATTTAATCTCTTTAATGTATGAGGATTAAAATTTAATTATAGTTCAGACATAAAGAATCTTGATTTTAGTTGACAAGTGCTTACAATTCCATTTTATTCTTTATATATAATATATAAAATATTATAAATTTAATATCAATAACATTATAAGTATAGTATTATATATGGTAGAAATCTATAATATGTGCATCTAGAATAGAAAATTTCTAATCTTGTTAGGATTTTTAGCTAACAATGACAAAAGTGATCATAGTTGTTTGAAATAAATTCATGTGACTTATTTAAAAGATCCTACACAACTTTAATGCTTACATAATATTTACATAATATTTGAAAATGTATTATAATTTCAGTTAACCAGAACAGTTGTCTTAATCTATAAGTTACAAACATATGCACTGTTTAAATAGGGGGAAAAACTATCAATTAATTACTTTATGCGCTTTTTATCCTTATGAAAAATTCATGGGATAAAAGCTCCACTGCAAGTAATTAGAGCACATTATGTGTAATCACTTGCCAAATTCCATGTTTTAAATCAATCATTTTTGTGTTCATATGTTTGAAGCAATTTCAGAAGTAAATAATCACAGAGCCCAACAAATGAGATAAAATGGAAAAACAAATATAGCAAAGTGTATTAAGAATGCAATGAAATGAAGCAGAATCTTCTGTGAGCAACTGGGGATGTTTCCAGGAGCAGGAGGTATCGATGAGACAGCATTAGCAACCACACTGTAGTTCAGGAACATGGAATATATTAACTTAAAAAAAATATGTATTGCCTTCTTTTAAAACATCTTTGTTCTCATGTTGAATAGATGTCTATAATTCATTGCATTTCGGTTATACAATCACTTTGCTGTATTTGCATTCATTATTGGATACACTTGTTTGCAAGATGCATTCTTGAATATATGACTTTTTATATTTGAATATTTCTTTAGACATGAGTAGTGCATAATACTAAGTAGATTATAATATGCAAAATAGTATGTGTGTGCATATATATATATATATATATATATATATATATATATATATATATATATTACATTCCAATATTCCAATTTACCTGTACATTCTACACATAGTCAGAATTCAATAAACATTTAACACAGGTGCAAGGAGAACATCGATCACTAGTCAATCATAGAACACAAAGACCTCCTTTTTAGTGAGTAATTGAGTCTACAGACTAGCAATAAAGAGCGTGTTCAACACAAATGTCAAATGACCTTTTGCAAGAATAAAAACCACTGGGAATTAGAATAACAGGCTTTATGCCTACACAGGTCTGTGCTGGAAAGAAACACTTTCCTATAGGTGGACCCCCGAGGGCATTGTACTCTCATTGAGAGCATATGTGTGGAAAATCTGCCTTCTTGCAAAGGTTTCAATGAAATCTGTTTCTTCACCTGCTCATTGAAAACTGTAATAGAATCCTCTGCGAGTTTGTGATCAATGGGCCACTCTCGCCAATTTTCTTGGCTCATTCTTTTGAAAGAGAGAAGCCTGGCCAAAACTTAATGGATTCAATGTTGATATTGCCCTTTGGTGCCTAGAAGGAACAAATAAAAAATTTGTATTGGATGTATCCTCCTGAATCCATTTCCCTCAGTATTCCCAGAGTTTTAATTTAGACAAATATGAGCCAGCACTTAGATCATCAAAAACATACAGAAACAAGACTGGTCCTCTGTAATAACTTCAACCAAGTTTTAAAATTTCATTGAGTTTTTCTCCTTTCCTTGATCTGTGGGTTTATCACAGTTTTGACCTTAATTCTTCTATCTGGAGTGTGGTGTTGATATTTATATATCAGAAGAAGAAAAGAGGAAGAAAATAAAGCACCAGATACTTTAGTTGTTGAAGCATGTTCCTCTAAGTTTAAAAATAAGGTAAATTCTGATCAATGTAATGACCATAAAATTTATTTTATACAGAGCACTAAAATAAGACAAAAATAAGCATTAAATAGTTAGGAGATAACCTATGATAAAAAATTTTTATAAGTATACTGTTCAGATTCCTTATAAAACATTTTTTCATAATATTGTGATTTCCCTGGGTATGTTATCAATATAGAGAAGTCAGCTTCATTTGCAAGGTAGCACTGATTAAAATATTTAAAATCATGTACTATTTACAATAACAATTAAATAACAATTAACAAATAACTAATTCTACCAGTTATTTTAACTGCATAATTAATTATGCATAAAGCAAAATTGACTATAATAGCAAATAAAATTTAAAAATATAGAAAAATTTAATTCCCACAATGAAGTAGAATATATTCCAAGTATGCAAGGCTGATTCAGATCTGAAAATCAATTAATGTAATCCACCATATCAGCAGAATAAGAAGGAAAAATGACAATCATATTAAATTGATAGAGGAAAAAAGCATTTGATGAAAGCAGCACACATTAGTGATGAAAGCTCCCAGAAAATCAAGAATAGAAGAAATTTTCTCTACTTGATAAGGAACATCTGCAAAAAACCTATAACAATTATCCTGCTTAGTTGTGAGAACCTGGATGTTTTCCCACAAAGACTGAAAATAGGCAAGCATATTTCCTATGACTAGTCCAAATCAACATCATACTGGAAAATTTAACTAGAAGAAAATTACAATAAAAAAGAAAGAAAATATGGGCAAGGAAGATGTAAAACTCACTTTGTTTGCAGATAAATGTTTGTCTATATAGATATAAATATCTCCTAAATAGACATTATGTGTACATATATGTACACTTGTTATTTTTATGATCTTATAATGATCTTGGAGAAATTATAATCAGGAGGCATGATAATCATTACTTAATTTTTCCTTGTCCTTCCCCTCATATTTTCAAATTTCTGGTATTGCCATCTATTTCTATTTTTTCTAGAGACTAAATCATTGTAATTCACAAAACCTAAGGCTCTCTCCAACCTACATTGTATTAGTCATTCATGGTAACATATGCTATTAGGTGAGCAAATGTTTAAAACCTATTTTAGGTTTTAAACCCTCTGACTCAGTTTCATAATTAATTATAAGTGAGAGAATTATTTCTAATATATGTATGCATATATATATGCATATGCATATATATATATGCATATAAAAATGGTTTGTTATCAATAATACAGTTGCTCAATTCCCTGCTTTCAACCATTTTTCCATTTAAGTTGAGGTCAAAAGCTGTCCAATACATGTCTGGGAAACTGAGAAAATACAGATTCCAGGCCCTCTCTGGTGGTGCAGCTGGTTAAAGCACAGCACTATGATGTTATCCACAGGCACTGCAGCATGAGTTCAATCCAGGCCGAGTAGCTCACCCACATGGCATGACAGACCTCTCCTGACCCGCCCGCTGCTCCCCTCAGCTGTGTATTTCAGTAGTCTGCCTGTTCTGCTCCTCACCCTGCCTCTGGTGAATCCTCTCACCCCCTGCACCTCTGGCCTGTACTCCTGTATTCTGTTCTTGTATGCATTAGGTAGATAAATCTTTAAAAAAATAAAATAAAATAAAATTCAGGTTCCTAAGATGCAGCTTGCCTGGAGTAAGAGTTGGGAATCTCTATTTGGCAAAACTTACTGGCAGATATAAAAATATGTGCCCTATATGATAATGTATAAAGTTTTGATTTGACACTTAAGGTCTTATACACACTACACCTTCCCCATATGTCTCGATCTTATCCTGGTAGTTATAACCATGCTTGCTAGGTGTTAGTTAGAATGGACTTTCTCCATTTTATGAATAAATTGTGTTCTTTCCTAATGAATTTTAATCCTTTGTGCTTTGGAAATATCTTTTCCTCCTGTCGAAAATGGCATCACTCTATCCTTAGCTTTCAGACGAAGGCTGCTATACAATTGTCACCTATTTATAAAGAAGTTAATTTACTTCAGAATATTAAAGACCTTTAAATCATTTTAAAATTTATATAAAGCTAAAATAACTTCCCAGAATAATTCGCAAGGCTATACCTCAAAAGTGGCTAATGAGGAGTTTACCCTTCCAAAATTAGGAAGTTATTTTCTGTAATAGAAGGCTTTATAAATTCTGTTTCCATGTTGCTAGACACCAACACAATCAGAAAGTTGCCATATCAGATTCCTGCCTGTTCTGTTCTAAGATCTAAAATCCTGCTATGTCAGTTCTCATAATATAAATGATCACATAAATGCAGTAGATTTCCCTCAAATCTACTGTTGAGCTATACTCAGTAAGCAAAAGGTCAAGGGGTCAAGGTCAAGTATTACTTCATTTTATACATTTTCCCAGATTTCAGAATAATGGACCCCATGAAGTGTCTCCACTGAAGTCTGCATGTGATGTCATATTAGCATGTATTACAACCCTCTGCAATTCTTTATGAATTTGTTTTCACTGCTCATATCTGATATATTTTAAAGTACTACATCTCATGTTTTTGATCTACAGTTTCCTTTTCCATCTTAAAATTACCAAATATTTATAAGAGGTTTTATTTATGTTACCATTTCTATCATATCAGAAAGGAAAAATGCAAAAATAAAATTCTGGCATGAGAATTCACAAGCACTCATTACATTAGTCATCAAAACACTAATGTCACCAAAGATGATGACAGCCAGTGATACTCAAGAGAGAAAGAGAGTAAAGTGGCATAAGTATCTTCATAGAATGAAAATAGCTTTGACCACTTTGGCACCACAAAAAGGCCCAGAACTCAAGTCGTCTCAGAATCATTTATACTAACACTCCCAGACAATGTTGGTTCCGAGGAATTTTCACCTTTCGTGCACTGTCTTTAGCTCAGACTATGAAATTAAGATAAACAAGATACATAAATCTTGTGTTCGGGGAATCAAGCTTGGTGATTGATCTGGAATCTATGAATTTCACATTAATTTTCAGAAGAAAATAAAGCTATATGCATGTTTATATATATACCGTTTATATATAAACATGCATATAGCTTTATTTTATATATATATATATATATATGGTGGAATGTATATGAGATTTTTACTTTTTACATATGAAAATTGAACATTAGAAATATGGTCCAAATGAAATAGGATACATTTTGATTTAATGAAAAATTGAGCATATACCTAGATTGGATACACCATGGAGCTCATGGTGTATTCAAATCTATTTCTTATCATCATCACAAAAAACCTATGTGTCATGTTTATTTCTAAGTAAAGGATTTTTTTTTAATTTCCACACCCATATTATAAGTAGACATGTGTGTTTTGGAGCATGTATAGGTAGCAGATAACCTCTAGTCTACTATGGGAGAAGGTCTGCCAACACTCAGTCATGCTAACTGTGGACAGTGAGCTCTAATCCAGATTTTGCCAGAGACTCAGTCTGTGATAGTGAGCATGTCATTTTACTTTTCTGTCTCAGTTCTGTCACCAGTGAAGCAGAGATAATATTGTTCAGTTGAACACCATTGTTCTAGCTCTATGCTCTGGCTATCTTCACAAAAGAAATTCTGCTTATGAATTTAAGCATATGTCAACAAAATTAGAACAAGTTAAGAAGCATGCAAGGAAGATCCAATGGATATAATTTTGGAAATGAATAGTATGCATTTTTAAATTGGAACAGACATCATTCTGGTAAATCCATCTCCACACTTACAAACATTTGAGAGACAATTGTTTAATTCTTTCTTAGAAAAAAAGGCTTAACATTAAAGTACATTGTTTTACCTTTCCATTTGGTAATCATCTCATCACAATTACTTAACTTTATCTGGTAGTCAGAGTTGGTTAGTTGATTTACTAGAAAACTTGGGTCAAATGACAGAGAAGATAGAGAAGAATACAATTTTTGTGTTCCTTATTTACTCTATAGCCAGTTCTTCCAGTGTTATAAAATTTCTATATTGCTAGTTTAAAAAGCAAAATTCCCAAATTCTCCAGATATAACTATTTCCATTTTATTTGGAAGTGGTAGCTATACAGAGAAAAAGGAATGATTAAAAAAATTAAAAACTGATATAACCTTTCTTTTACTGTATTACACAAAAGCACTTTGTAGTACTCTGATTGTACCTTTGACCATCTGTGACTTTTATATAATTTGAATATTAGTCTTGTTTGTTGCTACTCTAAGGTCATGGGTAGCATCTTCTGGGAATAATTTATTAATAGTTACAAGGCCATACAGTGTAATTATTTAATCTCATGGTCTGTAATCTGAAAATTAGCTTTGAAATATTTTTTTCCCAATATGCTATTGTTTAATTTCAAAAGCTCTATGGCAATAAATGTATACATTCATAACTGTACTAAACATTAAACAATGTGAATGATAGGTAAACATCTGTTTTAGAAGATCTATTATGTGAGAAACATTCTCTAAAGAGCATGGACTCTACTTAAAATGTTAAATAATCATGTTTTCTTGCAAAAAAAATAGTGGCATTTACTTTAGGAACATAGAATGGAGTATTTTAAATATTACTTCTTAAGACTCTTATACTTTCTGAATGTTCTATGATTTTATATTTAACATCTGCAATGCTTTGTGTTTATACTGTTGGAAAGTGTTGTTTTTCTTCTGGCTTTTAGTTTCCCTGTTAAAACAAAAACAATAATAATATCTAATTATTATAATATAGTATAGAAAATAATGAAATATAAACACAACTGAAAAGATATATATCATTTTTCAAATATTTGAAACCACTGTATCTCCAAACTCTCTTCTACACAACTTATTCCATTTCAGTTTTGTATCTTCAACTTTTAGTCATGAGAACAAAATCAAGCAGATTTGTGGCAAATACAATATTTGAGTGATACTGGTTTGGGACTAGCTTACCTGGTTAGAAAAGATTGTAAAAAATAAAGATGATGGATCTAGTTCCCATTGTTTCAGATGAAAAGTTATTTTTTTTTCTTTTATGTATCTACCTGTAATGAAATTCTCTTCTCTGACTGCTTTTAAGATTATACTTTATTATGTTTTTCAGCAATTTGATTATAATGTATCTTAGTATGGTTTGTGTTTTCTCTGTGGGATTCCTTGAGGTTTTTGAATATTTCATCATGTACTGAGTTTGTAACACAATTCCCAGGCTAGGGATCAAAACTCAGACCTCTTTTAAAATAATAATAATAATAATAATAATAATAATAATAATAATAATAATAATAATAATAATAATAA
>NW_004567106.1:56972224-57007093 GCF_000260355.1 Condylura cristata
ATAATAATAATACATTGATTTTCCCCATCCATTTATTTTATTTTGAAAACTTTTGTCTTTTGGCATAAAATATGTAATTAGGTAGGTACACTGAGTCAGTATCTCATCGATCAGTACACTGAGTCAGTACTTCATCGATCATCTGGGAAACAAAAAGATATTCTTGAAAGAACAATACTGGCACAGTTATTAAAACCGTTTCACCCAAATAATCAAATTTTCATAGTGTGATTGAATTTATTTTCTTAATACAAATGAATGTTAGTTGAAGATCACCTAATTTCATTAAAAACAACAACTACATATGCTTCAAATGAACCCATGGGATTTATCATATAGAATAGATTCATTTTTTTGGAAATTTACCATTAGGTGGGTAAAGATGAAGTGGGGTGCTTGTTCACTGTAGGGAACACACATGGCTGCAGTTTTGGGGTAAGAGAGGTGGGGAGAGCACCAATTGAGAGGTGCTATATGGTTGAGAGTGTGGGCTCATCTTCTCCCCAACTGTGTGAATTTAGGCAACTTATTTAACACCTTGAAGACTCTGTTCCTTTGCACATAATATGAAAGATGATGATACTGCAGATGTAGTTTAGTATTCAAACAAAAGCAATTTACTTGTGTATAAAATGTGCAAGATGCATGCAAAAGGTACAGGAAAACATAGTTGTTATACTTGCTAATCGGATCAGAATCTCACAGACTGCCAAATAATATGACAAAGCAGTGAGATAATTTTCTCAGCTAGTAACTTGGACTTTTCAAAACTTTATATTTGCATTTTAAGTTTCATAATATGGCAGGTTATAATATGGAACATTCAGCTATGGGTTAGCTGTCTAGTAGATCTAATGAAGAAACTTTCAGAGTTCTGTGTTAATTTTACCTTGCTATTTAGATCCTAAAGATTGAAATTACAAAGGAAACATTCTAAACTGTGAATTTTACCATTCCACATGTACTCACATAGTTTAAATGACTTCACACATACAAATTAATTTCTTTTATTTAGGATTGTGGAAAGAAAAATAACTGAGAAAAAATAGTTTTAAGTGAATATATATATTCAATATTAGGTCTAGAAGGTCATAGAAATTCATCAGGCAAAAGAGGGGACTTTTGGAAGCATGGGTGATGTCAAGTCTCAAAAAATGAAGCAAGTGGAAAATAAGTCTTCTAGACAGAATAAAAGAGGAGGAGAAGAAAAGTCACTAGTACAACACAATGATTTCTCCCCTGACCCCTGCCCTCCCGCCCCCCACCCCAAAGCTGCCAGTATAGAAACTGCACTTCTTAGTAACAACAGAAGAGGGCAAACTTGAACTTATTAATTTAATGTGCAGCCCAGCTCACTCATTCCCCACTTGGTATTGTTGCTGATAATGTGAAATGTATGAGCTATTTCTCACTAGGCAGAAAACTACTTGCAAAACACATAAACCACAAGAAGAAGAGAGAAAATGAGAATTACAAGATTTTAGATAATGATTGTCTTCCCCCCCAAAAAAATCATTAAAAAAAGGAACATATCAATCAATTCTTTGTATGTTTAAAAAGAAATTGCTTTAGCTAAGACATTCAACAACTCATCAGGAATGAATAATAAAGTAAGTAAGGAAATAAAAGTTTTTAAACTCACATCAGTAAGGCAGGAGGAAAGGCAAAACCATTTCACAATTGAAGACTAAAGCTATAAAGGGGTATGATACACTTTTCATACCTGACTGTACTGAGTCATAGGATTGAACTTGAAGTCAAGACGTTGTGGGGAAATGGACTCCACCCACTTAGTGGGGAGAACATCAAGCTCACAGGGGAAAAGATACAGTTAAAGGGCTTGGCCGATCTAGGCTGTGCAACCCCCAGGACAGTGAGTGATTAATTAGTTCTGACAGTACCCACAGTATGTCTGCTTGACCTGTGTGTCTGCAGTGCCAGAAACAGTAAAATGCTTGTAGGAATGAGGGGAGGGAATCTAGGTTAAAGAGGTAGGGTACTAGTTGTGATTTATTTTAAAGATTAAAATATAATTTGATTAAATGTTATCCTATTAGAACCCATGGATAGGGCCCTCCCTGGTGGTGTAGTGGATTAAAGCACAGCACTAAGTCACTTCAGCATGAGTTCGATCCCCATCTCGGAGGTGAACCACATGGCACAACAGGGCAGACCTCTCCTGACCTGCCCGCTGCTTCCCTCAGCAGGGTCTTTCAGTACATCTGCCTGTTCTGCTCTCCACTGTCTCTGCTGAATCCTCTCACCACCCCTGAACCTCTGACCTGTACTCCAGTCCTGTAAGCATAAAAAAAAAAAAGAAAAAAAAAAAAGAAAAGATAAATTGTTCTGTGCAGGACTTCTTCTCCCAATTATATTTTAATACTAACCCTTTGATGTTAGGCTTTGGTGACTCGAATGCAGTTTCCAATTACAATGAAGCACAGTAACTTTTTAAATTGTCACATGATTTTAATTCAAACCAGATAATAATTTCTCTTCTCATCCTACCTATTTCTATCACCACTGATTCAAAGTCAGTCCATGTAAAAATATTTACAAACATTTTAAAATGATGAAGACAACCAAATTGCCATATGACATTTAAAGGAATGGCAAACATCTAAGTCATTTTTCCCCAAGGCTTTTGAAACAGATAAAATATCTGGTAGATCGTGGACTGTTGTTTTATTTATTTAGTGATATAATCCTGCCTGAAGGCTGGAGGATAGAATACATGAGGACCATGGTTGGAGTGGTTCAAGATAATACAGTGATGGATGAGAACTGACAGTTTACAACTTTTTTTTTTTTTTCAGTTGTCATAAAAAAATAACTGGAAGTCAGTGTGTAGCATGGTTGCCAACCCAGTAAAAGCAGCAGGCAAAACATTAACAAAAACAGATGACAAGTTCCCTGTGGAAATGCACTAGCTTGGCAGCCGTCATAAATGACGTAATGAACAGGCAAAGCAGGAAAAGAAGCCTGCAGGGAGGCGACACATGAGTGGATTCCTTTACTCGCAAGAGCCTACTCTGATGTGCTCTTGAATCACAGATAGATTCACTCGGAAGTGATATTGTATATCAGACAGTGTTAGCAAGCTACTGTGCTTTAGATAAGTTATCGCAAAAGGAAATCTTTATTTTTACTTAGAATTAAACGTGTTCAAATAGTTCCTTGCTTCCCCTCACCCTTGGCTAAGTCCGTTCCCTTTCTACCACATTTGGTTAAATGATACTTACTGTCAATAAAAAGCATACTATATTTTGTTAAACTGAAAACGTGCTTTGTCACTAGGAATGAAAAAGATTGTTAAAATGGACAACTACTGTAAAGACAAATTAAATATTTTGGAACCCATAATTTTATTTACTTTGTTGCAGTAATATGGTTCACACCTCTGTGTGACTTAGGGGTACAGGTTCACACCTCTTCAGATATGTTTGCCACACCATGAGGTGCTCATAAACCTCCACGACTGTCCATTGGACCTCTCTTACCTAGCTCCTCACCCTCACTTTAAAAAATGTAATCTAAAATGAACAGCTTTTAGTTTTGGTTAAGGCTTATATTTATTAATTTTCAGAAATATTGGAAGCAACCTGTAGACATTTTTGTAACAAATAAGCTTCCTACATACTAAAGATATTCAAAATTAAATGGAATTTGTCTTGAAAAATACCAATAGGCCTTCTTTTCTAAAAATCACAAATAGTTCCTATTTCCAAGATTGATTAATTTATGTGTAGAACTGGGGTACAGGCCAGAAGTATAGGGCATGAGAGGATTCACCAGAGACAGATTGGGAAAAACAGGCAGATCTATTGAAATTCACTGTTGAGGGGTGTAGCGGGTGAGACAGGAAAAGTCTGCTGGGCTAACTGTGGGTGACCTCCCTGCTGGGGATGAAACTTAGGCCATAGAGGTGATAGTGCTGAAACCTAACCCTTAGGCCCCCCAGGGTGGCCTTACATATAGCACCTATTTCAGACAACTGTAAGAATTAAATGAGGCACTTTATAAAAATTGCTGCCATGAAGTATGTACTCAGCATGTATTTTCAGTACCGTTATAATCATTGTATGATAAGTATCCTATTCCTCTTTCAGATTCGTAATTTTTATTATTAGTCTTTATAAATCACAGTATATCAATCAACCATATATCTATTTTTAATCTAAATCAGATAATACGACTAATGTTCTATCTTTTAAAAGAATATTAGTTCACATACTGCCTATTTGACAGATTTCATTCAGTTATAGGCCATATATACATACATATGATCACACCCAGTTTATGTTTTAAGTACGTTAGAGTTTACTTTAGGTAGTCTTATCAATTTTACTAGTACCCTTTAAGCATTTCTCAATTTTCACAAATTGCATTTGTGGGTAAATAAAGGAAGTGATAGATCTGATAAAGGAAGTGATAGTCACTGAAAAATATGCTCCTTTGTAGTTCACTGATGAGGAGATAGTGACTGCAGTGAGAAAAAGAGGTGAGAAAGTAGTGAGTCAGCAGGCCCATGCAGTATTCGCCTATGTTTGCACTTGCTGTGATTACCTGTTATTATAAACTTGTGTCACAGGCCAAGTGAACTTACCATCTTATAGTTCAGGAGGGCAGAGGTCTAACATGTAGGGAGCTCACCTCCCTGACTCCTTGTGACTAGCCAGCTGTCTCTTCTCTCTTTTTAAAGACTTATGTATGCACACGGAACTGGGGTACAGGCCAAAGGAGCAGGGGCAGTGAGAAGCTTCACCAGAGACAGAGTGGGGAGCAGAACAGGCAGATCCACGAAGTACACTGCTGAGGGGAGCAGCGGGCAGGCCAGGAGAGGTCTGCTGCACCATGTGAGTCACCTCTGGTGCCGGGGACTGAACTTGCACTGAAGTGGCTGTTACTGTTTTGCAGTGCTACATTCTAACCTGTTGCGCCACCAGGGAGGGCCTGCTCTCTTGCTCTTTTTTTCCCTTTCTCCTTTCCTAATAAAGCTGTGCTTTGAAATGTTAAAAAAAAAAAAAAAAGAAAAGAAAAGAAAGAAAGAAAGAAAAGAAAAGAAAGAAATCTAAAACATATCCTACATTTTTAGAGAATCTGGCTCCTTGTCTTGCCCAACTTGTAGAGGCCTCTAATGTTTCCCAGCTCTTGCCACCTTTCTCCAACTTCAAAACCAACAGTATAGCATAATCTTTACTCTGAAATTTCTTCTATCTTTATTAAATCTCTCTCCAATTCTTTTCTTTCATTTCTCTGCTCTAAAGATCTTTGTGATCACTTTGGATCCATGTAGGTAATCCTGGATCCATGTAGGTAATCCTGGATAATCATCCAATGTCAAGATCCTTAGTGAAATCACATCAGCAAATTTCATGTTGTAAATAAAGGAACATATTCAATACAGAGTTATGGATGTGGGCATCCTTAGAAAGAGTTTTGTTCATGTTATATCATGGCCTTATGTTATAAATACTATGGAAAGCAGAAACAATAAAAATGAAAAATTGAAAATGCTCTATGCAGTCAAGTACTGACTCCCTGGAAAATAAAAACGAAATGAGTTAGGACGAGACTTCGCACATATAAGCAATCACAGAGAGGCCCCTTTACCAATGGAAGCAGTCTGAGGACAATCTGGATAGTAAGTTCTACATAAAGTCCATTCTCTTTTAAAAATGGAGAAAACAGGTCCTCCCTGGTGGTGCAATGGGTTAGGATGCAGCTCTACAAGCTGGCCACGGCCGCTTCAGTGCAGGTTCAGTCCCCACCCCAGAGGTGACCCACATGGCACGGCAGACCTCCCCTGTCCCGCCCTCTGCTCCTCTCAGCAGTGTACTTCGTGGATCTGCCTGTTCTGCTCCCCACTCAGTCTCTGGTGAAGCCTCTCGCCAGCCCTGCACCTCTGGCTTGTACCTCAGTTCTGTATACATTTGTGTGTGTGTGTGTGTGTATACATATATGTATATATACACATATATTCGTGTTATATATGTGTGCATATATATACATATATAACACGAATATATGTACATATAATTGTTTAAAAAAATGGAGAAAACAGGAATAAAGGAATAAAGAAAGGAAGGAAAGGGGGAAAATAGAGAAGAAAAGTGAGAAGGAAAAACATGTATTTAAAAGATCTACCATACAGAAATAGTGACAAGACAAATTGAGAAAAACAGCAATAGCAATGTGCCAGTAGTTTTTGACAATTTGGGAGATTTTTGAAAAGTTACTATAAATTGTTCAAGTTAGAGAGCATGAGGAATGTTATATATTATAGTTATAAAGTTAATATTATGGTTTCCCACTCCAAATGAGAAACTTGAAATTAACTCTTTTGTGTTAACCACAACGGAGTATGACAAGTTTGGAAGCCAAAAGAATGCAAAAGGAGGAAGTGCACACATACAGTCACAATTGTTCCTGTAAAAGGACACGTCTTTCAATGCATAGCCAAAATGAAGCCTTATTAAGAAGCATTATTTAATATATGATTTATAATGCCAAAAGTGAATCGCCATTGTAAATATGGCAATATGATTTTGGAAATAATATCTGAAAGATATTGAAAATGATATCTGGTATTACTAAGTTTTGAATGATGAAATCAACCAAGTGGGCCTATGGAGTTTAGAAGAGAGCCTTATTATTGTTCTGTGAATATTGCGACAAAAGAAATAACCTTGTTAATTCAGAAAAAAAAATTTATTACAAGTTTGCCAAGTGCAGTTGTCACAAATTACATACACTTCAAAGTTCTTTAAATATATGAAGCATTGTACTCCCAAATTAGTAGATGTGTAACATTTTCAAGAACTTAGAGTTATGCTTTTTTAGGAAACTGCTACATTTTAAAGTTTTGAGCATATTTATTAATTGAAAATAATTTGCTTGTGTGTATATCACTGTATCATTATTTCCATATCCTATAGGAGCAAAGCTAATCTAAATTAAAATGGTTCAGTAATTATTGGATACACTTAGGACTGTAAAGTATAGAACATCTAATTTTTTCTACATCTAATTTAACATCTAAAATAAAGTTTTGATTCCATTAATCAAAGAAGATACATTGTCAAAACACCCATTCACTAAAAGACCCTGGAAGTCACTAAGAACATAGAATATGTTATATTTCTCTTGCCCACACATATACATGATGGTACAACAAATAGACTATTAATACCTTAAAATAACACAAATGCCACTAATCTTACTAAAGTAACAATTCATACATTTAAGAGCCTATCAAGTGCTTGCTTATGTAGGATGAATTGATCACCAACGTACTGTTTTCTTCTGCTGAACACAAGTAAACCATAATCATTTGTGATTTCTATATGATTCCTTTAGATTCATGGACGAGAATATAGAATTGTTTATAGTTTCATTGTTCTTATCATGTGCTAATCATTTCTTGAGGAAGGACTTTACTTATATTAACTCATAATCCTCAAAACTGACCTATGAAGTGAGTGTATTATTATTTCCATTGGCTTATGTTAAAGTTTTCAAAGCCATGTAAATAATAGTGAAATTCATCACGTCTGTTTCCCCGAGCAATGCAATTAGCTTTCTTTCTACATATACTGTGTAGCATAGAATATTTCTACATGTGTGAAGTCAGTGGAAATGTTTTCATTTACTTATTATTGTTAAAATTAACTTGTATAGTATTTACTTTTCGATCAAATTGAAGAATATATAAAGAAATAAATATTACCTAAAGTCAGTACTACCTTTACAATGCTATTAGAGTAGGAGAACTATAGAGAATTTTCTAGTCAAACATTTCAGCATATTGTTTTATGTATCACAGATTTCTTTCCTATTTCTGCTTTGCCTATTTTGGATTCTGTCAGGTCAGCTGTGGCATTTAAGCAATTTCAAGGTGTAGTGAACCATGAACTACATTTCCATAAATATTCTGGCTGGAAGACAGGTAAAATAAAGATGTCTACAAAAGTGAGTGCATGTGAACATAGTCTTTTTAGACTCTCTTGGTAAATATGCTACCTTCTAGAGATCACCCATATCTCTGTAATCAGACTGTCTTACCATGGTACTTTCTTCAATGGTTGCTAAGCACAGTATCACATTACTAATAGTCACTGTTATAGGAATGAAAAGGATAGTACCGATTTGTACTTAGATGTGACTACTAATTTGTTTTTCATCATAAATGATATTCTTCCCCTAACCCCTATTATCCTCAATAGTGAAAGAAAATACAAATCCCTATCCTAACACTATTAGCAGAAATCTCAGTCTCGACAGACCTGAGGAGTACATATTAAAACTACTTAACAGATTTTATTACCCTTCATGAGAAATCACCTTCAAAAAAATAATATATATATATATATTCTCAACAGAACTTTTTTCACTCACTGTACTCGGAAGGGTTATTTAAAGATGTGACACATATCCTTTATAAGAAATTTGTATTTGGGAAAAATATACTGTTTTTATAACATATTTGCAGGTACCATATGAAGGAGCCATCAATTTTAAAAATTGAGGTTGCTTCTCTAACTAGCAAAATTGTGATACATTTGAATGTTGCCTTAACTAATGTATAAGCGTTTGTTAACCATTAGAATCAACTTATAATTTCCCCCAAGATCTTGATTTGTTTACAAAGCTCCATCACATCCTGTTGACTTGAGGAAGTGAATTAAAGTGTTTACTAATGCCATTAATGAAAATGAGGCTGTGATAAATGGAGATGCTTGTGACATGGATCATTGTGATAATGATCAATATCCCTAGGTTCCTGGAAGTTACAGCTTTTACAAAAGAAAATTAGCTAATGCCGATTACAATTTATCAAGGTGCCGTTGCTAGCTAGTGTGCTATAAATGCATTAATAATAGCTTACAACAATTTTGAATGTAAAAAGGTCCAAATAGCCAATTTTGCAAATGGGATGCTAAATTGGAATTTCAAGCAGTATGCAAATAACAGAGACATGTGAAATCCAGTTTGAAATGAATCATTTATTTATATAGTTCTTTTCCATTAGTCAACACCAATTTTTGCTAGAACGATTTGATCAGAGAAAGTTCATCCAAAGCTGAATATATGATGACAAATTGGGATTGGATATCAATAAAGAAGAAATCAGATAATATTAATAAAGATATTTCCCTTTATGAGAAATTTTATCCTCTTTAAGATTTTAAATCTTTAATCTTACAAATGGATACAGAATGTTAAGTTCAATGATATTGGAGGTAATTGATTTTATTATTGAATATCATCTATGTGTGTATATATATGTGTATATATACATATATATGTATAAATATATATGAATATATGTGTGCATTATATATGTATACATATATATATATATATATATATATATGAATATGAATATATGTGTGCATTATGTGTGTCTACATGTGTATATCCAGGTATCTCTACTTCCCTACCAGAAAACAAACAGATATGAAATAATGTTTGCCATAAGTTTGTATTTTTCACTTTAGGTATTTCTATTTTATTAATAAATAAGTTAGCAGGAAGAAAAGTGGTCTCTGTCCCAGGTGCTCTCTCTGCAGAACTTTAGAACAAGCATTTTCATTAAGACTGTGGCTGCAGTTACAAAGACATCACCATTTTCTTCTCACTGTTGATTTCTCACTGCTTTATCTTGACCATTTTATTAAGTGATCATTTGTAAAGCACACAATACACACATTTTGTAAAATGGAAGATTTATGTGACTATCTTTAATCTTTTAAAAATATGGTTTAGTCAACTCACTGCATCTTTTTTCAGTACTAGTATAAAGAAATAAGGATGGGCAGAAAGAGACTCTGATCTATAGTAATATTAAAAAGTTGGCAAATTAGTCCTCCCTTGTGGCCTAGAGGTTAAGTCTCAGCACTGTTACCACTATGGACTCAATTTGATCCCCAGCCAGGGAGCTGACCCACATGGCAATGCAGACCTCACTTGTCTCAGCTGCTGTTCCCCTTAGCAGCTTAGACAATCCTCCTGGTCTGTGGCCCACTCTGTTTCTGGTGAATCATCTCACCTCCCTGCACCTCTGGCCTGTACTTCAGTTCTATGCAAAAAAAAAAAAAAAAAAAAAAAGTTGGCAAATCATCTCCTAAAATTCAATAGTATAAAATTAGGCCAAATGATGGTGGGAAAATCATACTATGTTATCTGGATATAATTAAACAAAATGAGAAAAAGTATTTATAAATTAGAGATTTTAGCTAAGAGTAGGAAAATGTGTGGTATTTTTTCTTGGGCTGCTCTCATCATTCCCATCCAGCTGAGGTAGAAAGAATGCAAGTGTTGCCAAGTGGAGCTGGCCATGGACACCCAATCATGTTGATAACGTGGGTGGACGCTTTGAGGCAATATGTCAGATAACTGGTCAAATTTGCTAACTCCTAGAAAACGAATAAGAAAACTTACATATCTGCTTGCCAGCAGTTGCAGTCACATTTGAGCCATGTAACAAACCAACGAAACGTTTAATGAGTACTTACAGTGAACATCCACACATCTTCTCTTAAGCTAGCTCACTATT
This sequence comes from Condylura cristata, assembly GCF_000260355.1. Taxonomy (NCBI): domain Eukaryota; kingdom Metazoa; phylum Chordata; class Mammalia; order Eulipotyphla; family Talpidae; genus Condylura; species Condylura cristata. Next base: position 56,982,783 of record NW_004567106.1, read on the forward strand.
AGAAAATTCTATTCATGTGGGAGACAGTAGTATAGGTTAAAGCTAAGGCAGAATGGAAAATTGCCATTGAAGTGAGCTTCCAAACAGACCAACATGGCTAGTGATTTTTGAGCACAGTATCTTCCCAAATTTTCAACTAATAACTAAAATAGAAACTAGAATATATAACATAAAATATATGGCTACTACTAAGAGGGAAAAGGTAATAGAAGCTGGCTTTGAGTTTGCTGGGTACTGGATTGAGCAAAGACATCAATCCAGTTGCCATCGCTATGCTGTTAGTACTCATTGACACCGTTTTAAAAACTAAAGAACAAAAAAAAAATAAAAAAAAAAAAAAAACAAAAACAAACAGTGACCACAAATACAATTCCAAGAGAAATGGAGATTAAAAATGGAACTTCTAGAGTTTAAAAGTAAAATTCTAGTGTCAAAATGAAAAAGTATGTGGTAGGTTTGAGATAACATGAAAAAATAATGAGTAAATAGGAAGGTAAATAGGAACATAGGTTTCTCGCTAAGGAAAAAAGTGTCTCATAAGTAAAATAGACAGAAATAGGTAGAAAAACATTTGTCATCACCTCTTTAGATTATAATAAACTGAGGAACATTTAATTCCATCTCCCATAATTCCACAGATGAATTGGGCTCCTTGATAACAGATTCCTGACTCACTTCCCCAGTCATCTATGTTCCTAGACTCACCCCCCAGATAAACCGGTGGTCCTCAAATACTTGTAAGTTTTTAAATCTCAAGTCTGCATAATGGTATATAAAGCAATTTGCAATCCAGTGAAATTATTCACCTTTGTATTTTTTGGGACTTTTCCCATCACACTCTAAGCTCCATGTCATTTTGCTAAAAGTTCATTGCTGGCTTCAACACCTTTAGAAAAATCGTTGGCATCATAGTATATGTTTCCCTAATTTCTTGGTGAGTCAGTGAATGATGTATGGTAAATATTCACTTGTATTTTTATTGTGTTTCCTTTTGCAATTCTGTTTCCTTTAATCTTTCTCTTTTGTTCTTTCAAAGGAGGAAATGTAAAATTCCAACTAGTTGGCAGAAGGCCTATGTTAAAGCTTGAATGGCTCACTGGCTTTTGTTTCCTTTAGCTTTGAAAGGTTCTTTTCAGCCCCCAAAATCTTCTACTCCAGAGTCAGAGGATTCTTTTATCTTAAAAATTAATCCCCAATGAAACATTTTCAACCCAACCTAAAAAATCACAGCTTGGTGGAGTTACAAAGGAAAAAATCTGTCTTCCAAAGGCAGCTCAACACTTGCAAAAGCTGTTTTATCTTATTAAAGACTGATCAACTCAACATGATAAAAGCTTGTAATTAAAATGCATGTCTCTCTGTAAAACACAAAGCTACAGGGATGAAGAACAGAACACTATTTGCTGAACTAGAGTGGAAGGAGGGTTGGCTACAAAAGAACAACATGAGGGAATTTTTGGCCTCTCCACAGTAACAACAGATAACAAGACTTTATATACTTGTCAAAATCCATATGAATTGACATCTAAATATGGTGACTTTTATTCAATTTACTTAAAAAAATTAAGTTCTAAACTATTTCTAACCGCCTTAGTGTTGATACATTGGTAATGTCCCTAATCATTTGAGCATTATAGAGTAGAACAGTTAAAAGTGAATAGGTCCCTACTCTAATTCTAAAAACTATAACAGTATTTAATTTATTTCTCTTGGAGAATTACTGCTTTTCCTAATTATATTTTAGGAGATTAGAAGGCTACAGACATCCTGAAACCAGCCTGAGTGACTTTTTCACTCTTTCTGTGTCTTTCTCCCTCTAGTTTGTAAAGATTGAAACAGAATTTATAAGGTATCACTTCAAGTAAAACTCAGTCACGAAAAAAGAAACTGCTATTTAAGTAAGAACTGCTTATAAGCACCTTATATTTTTTAAAATGGAATCATAATATATCCCAAAGAGACACCCTGCTATTTCTCTGTCAAGACCAATAATGATTGTAGTTTTGGTATATTGCCACACTAGGAATGGCTTCTAATAAGAGATATCATAAAAGCACAAGTTTGTAGATAGGTAGTTTTTTTTTTTGTTGTTGTTGTTGTTTTGTTTTGTTTTGTTTTTTACTTTATAGTCCTAGGATAATCTTTACTATTTTGTAATTTTAATATTTCCATAAGCTACTGTTCTTTAATCATATATTAAAAATATCCCAAACAACAACTTCTGAAAATTGTTTCGTACAGATGCTGTAGATTCTCTTCTAAGAGAAGGTTCTCAATTTTTCTAAATTAATTTATCAATACTGATTCAGTTATCTGTCGCTACAAAACATCTATCTCACAATTTAGTAACTCACAGCAACACTATTATTTCTCATGATTTTATGGCTTGACAGGGCAGATTTATGGGGCTTCACCTTTGAATTCTAGTGTGACTGTTCCGTTGAAGGATACGTGGATAAAAGGCCCTTCACAATTCTGGCACTCGGTGCTTAGTGTCCCCTGAGATATCCCACACAGCCTCTCTCATCTTCTGTAGTCCACTGACATCCTGACGTGGTAGTTTCTGATCAGCATTCTAGGAAGTCGCAGGCAGAAGCCATAGTATCTCTTGAGACTTAAGCTCTGGAACTTGCACAAGGTTGTTTCTGTCACAATCTGTCCTTCAAAGCAGGTTTATGTCCATTGTAATTGAAGAAGTCGGTCAGTACGATCTTGAAAGAAGTTTTTGCAAAATATCGTAGCCAAGATTTCCAATCAAATAACGCTTCAGCATACCTTGTCAAAATCAACCCTAATCTCAGAGTAACCACCTATTCTAATTGTGGTGAGAACAGTATTTTATATTGTCTAAATTATTGCTTTTAACCACCTATTTATACATTTATTCCCAGATTTTTTTTCTTTTTTCTATTTTTTTTTGGTCAAAAAGCCCATCTATGCTTTTCAGTTTAATCTTTTTGATTAAAATGTTTAATCTTTTTAAGGCATTATTACTATTAATTGTATTGTTGTACTCTAATACTACTATTAGTGTTTACTAAACTACTTAAATTTGTGTTAGACACTTAACATGGAAAACTCACTAGTAGCCCTGAGAGAAAAATAACCATTATCCCCATTTCCCAGTTGAAAAACAGGAAATTAAAAGTGGTAAGCAACATCTCCAGATTGATATGCATGGGTCAGATGGGGTCTTTCTATCTTCAAGTCTATGTTTTACCAAATGGTATAATATTCCAACACACCCTAAATACAAATACTATTTTTAAAAGTTTGACCTTTTAATGGTCTTTAATTTCAGTCAAGATCACTTAAACACAATCCTTTTCTTTAATTATGCTTGCTATGTGACTGTAGAAAAAAAAAATACTCGTTACATAATGAATGCTGGTACCAGATAAGTTAATTCATATGAGTGTTAATTCTTCCAGTGCGGTGGCTAAGAAGGGCACTTCCTGCGAGGCAAATCAATGGCAGAATCAAAGTCAAAAAAACTTCAACTTAGAACCCCCAGACCAGAGAAGATAGCAAGATTAACAATGGTATCTTGACAAAGACTGGGTGGTTTGTGGTAGATGTGGTATGCTGATGCACATGTGAGAAGGTGTAAACATATTCCCCTAAACCATATACAGTATTGTAAACCCATGTTACCCCAAAAAAAGTAAAGATGAAAGAGACCCCTAAGAAAAGACATGTCCTTAGAATAGACCAAGACCCCAGAAGATTGGAACAAAGAAAAACAAAAATATTTGTAGAGGATCTGGATACTAAGATTGTTTGTGAAAGTCCTTAAAAACACCAGATCTTTAAGTCACAGATTGAGTCACAGCATGAAACATGATGGAAATCTGTATGAAAATTGCAATCTCTTTGGAGAAGAAGCACTCTCCTCTATTACCATTTTAAATAGAACACTTCCTGCCATTGAAGAAGACAGGGACATAATGTATTCTACAATTAAAGTTTAATTGCATACTTTTCTTTTGTTAGTATGTTTTGTGGTAAGAATCATTCAGTTCCTGTAGAATGGATGCCGACAGGAAAGAAGAAAATGTTCTAAAACTGAACAACTGCGTGGTTGACAGAGTCCTACAAGAGCTGGATGTTAAGTCCTGCAACAGATTTTAGCAAAGCACTGTGATGGCTGCTCATTATAGCTGTTCTGTAGCAAATATTGGCTAATAAATACTGGTCCATATGGACCATGAGCTGAGCCCTGTGATGGTGTTCCTTTACCCTGTGTACAACTTGCTAGCCAACTAGTTAATGATCCCTCAATAGAAAATGCATGGCCCGAAGGCAATATTCCTACCACTTAAAATCGAGTGAAAGAAATAGTCAGCTATGTAAGACCTGAAATGGCTAGTATATTCAGTAGATATTGATTACACATTTTTGGTGATAGGAATGTTGGACAATTGGCATAAGAAGTTTGTCAATCCATGCTAGAAAGGAAGGGGAAACTGGTAAACTGCCTCATTGTATTAGGAAAAAATGAAAGTGTACAAATCAAGGTTATTCATATCCCATTTTTGAGAAGGGTTGTCTTTGTTTTTATAGTCTTTTGAAAATTTGATAGTGATAACACTATGTATTATTATTTAGAGCTATAGAATTATACATTTCAAGTGTCTGTTACCACATGTCACCCACTCTGAGGCACCCAAAGTCCTCACCAACATCCACTGTGCTCCTTCTTTTTGTCCCCCCCTCTGTCCCTGCCACCTCTCCTGCAGCCTGAATTCTATTGTACAATCAGATTTTTAGGGTTTGTTTCTGCTTTGGTGTTATCGGACCCTCTGTTTTATTTCTTCAGATCCTTTAGAAGGTATATTTAAAAATTTTAAATATTACAAAATGTTGTAAAATAGGTTGGGGATTATAAATTCCCAATCTTGAATAGATAGGGTACAAAATAGATAGGGTACAAAAATGTTAGTACCCACTTCTTCAGAATGTGAAGAAAACAAAAGACCATTCTCTTATCTCTAGTCAGATATTTGTGATTTCATAAGCACAGTACTGAAATACTTATAACCTGAGATTCTGATCTTCTCAGCTATAATATACAAAATAGAGATGGTGAAATCATATGGATCCTAACTTTTACAGTAGGACACACCTGTTAGCAAGCTAGCAAGCATCACTAGATGTACAAATATAGAATATTAGATATTAGCCCCAAAGCATATCATATCAGTATCTCTCTCATTGTCATTATTCTTACATCTTTAGAAGAACTTATTAACAGGTGGTTTCTTTATAGTGGATGGATGAGGTAAAAAATAGTGTTTATGTTGAAAATCATACACCCATTCATATATACACATTCACATATGCATACATATTCATACACACCCACACATGTTGCTATACATATTTAAAGGATCCAAACTAGAGTCTTAAAGTAACTTCTGGGATAAAGTCTTAAGAAATAAGGGAAATGGGGCCCTCCCTGGTGGAGCAGCGGGTTAAAGCACAGCACTAAGAAGCTTAAGCCACTTCTGCGTGAGTTCAATCCCCGCCTGCCCCAGAGTTGACCCACATGGCACGGTAGACCTCTCCTGACCCACCTGCTGCTCCCCTCAGCAGTGTACTTCATTGATCTGCCTGTTCTGCTCCCCACTCTGTGTCTCTGGTGAATCCTCTCACCCTCTGCATCTCTGACCTGTACCCCAGTTCTGTATGAATAAATAAATAAAACTTAAAAAAAAAGGGAAATGGGGCCCTCCCTGGAGGCACAATGGGTTAAAGTGCAGCACAGAGAAGCTAGCCTTAGCCACTTCAGTGCCAGGTACATCCCCAGCCCTGGAGGTGACCCACATGGTGCAGCAGACCTCTCCTGACCTGCCCGCTGCTCCCCTCAGCAGTTTACTTCACATATCTGCCTGTTCTGCTCCCCACTCTTTCTCTAGTGAATCCTCTCATCGCCCCTGCACCTCTGACCTGTACCCCATTTCCATATACATAAATAAATAAATATTAAAAAAAAAAAGAAGGGAAACTGTTCTGCTAGTTTTCTGATGATCCCATTCTCAGAACTGTCCAGGGGAGGATAATCAAGAGCAGTAAGTAGGTATTGATTGCATCTTGTATTGGTTCCCACATCGCTGATAAAATGTGAACCCATTTCCATGGGTGATTTCAGATGACACTTCGGGTCACAAGACATTCTCAGGGAACTTTGAACTTCACCTCCCCCACAAGGACTGCAAAATCTACACAAGACAGAGCCTCCATGGCTAGCCAAGAACTCAGAATGGCTGGTGCTAACTCCCAAAGTGATGCTCTTCTTTCCCACCACCCTCCCTACTTCTTCCCCCATAAAGTCAGACCAGCATGTCCTGTCTTTAACCCCCAGTGGATTTAAACACTAAGTTTAAATTGAATACATAAAACTGCCAGGCATAAAGTCTTAGGGAATGGTAAATGCTATGGCAAACTAGAGAGTAAATGCATCAAATCAAACTTTTAAATCTTGTTTTTAAGTTATTGTAATAGTTGTGTTGTTTTTGTTCTTTTAGTATTTATTAGGAAGGTCAAAGATTTAAGCTACAATAAGTCATCTTTGCACATATGGATCAAGAATTAGTAACCTGTCTCTAATCTATAGTTTATTAGGTGAAAATTACATATGACTTTAAACATAGTTCCCATAATGGTCTAGAGTAAATTCTATCCAGAGGAGAAATTCATTCTTGAAAGTAGTAAAAAGTGGTATCAGTGACTCCAAACTAAGATTTTAGGAATAAATCTTCAAACAAATATTATCTGTAAATATATCATTTCCTATGATTTTTTATTTGTTTTTCCTTTTAGATAATAATGATTTCATATACTTATTTTTTAATATGAACCAATCCTTGTATTTGCTATTCAGTCTTAAGGTTAGGAAGATCTTTTAATATTTTATTTCAATTCCCATTCTACTTTTCATTTTTCTCACTGCATCTGCATCCTCTTAATACAGTTTATACAATTATTTTAGCTTTAAATCATCTCATTGGAGAAAGAGGAATCATATCATGTTTTTCTTTAATAAAACACTGTATCTTCAGTTCCTACATAGAAATGGAATAATGACATTTACCTCACTAGGTTAAATTCAAAAAGATAACCCGCAAGGCGTAGTTAGGAAAGTATCTCATATATAGGTGAGTCACAAATAGTTATGCTGTTATGCTGATTGTCATATTTCAAAGGCATTTAATTAAAAAAAAAAAACTAGGCACATTAGGAGGGGCTATTTTTCCCCACTGAAATACTAGTAGTCTTATTGTTAGTTCCCTAAGAATTTCACTAACTTTTGCCAGCCCCACTGGCTCACATTTATCAATACTCTAAGTCAAATTCTGAGGGAGAAGCATTATTTATAATTCTGTCAGGGGTGCATGATGTCTCCCATTTCTCTATTGCATCCAAGTGGATCTCAAAGGCAGCATCATCCCGACTAGAATTTAAACTGAGAAAATGCAGTTAACCTTACAAAGGACAAAATGAAAAAATAACCATTTTCTTCCTTTAAAACAAGCCACAATAATTGGCTGGTCAGTTTAGAAGCAGGTAAATATTATAAATTCTAAAATGGCATTTAAATGTCTGTTAACCTGATGTGTGTGTGTGTGTGTGTGTGTGTGTGTGTGTGTGTGTGTAAGGAGTGGACTTGGGGGTGGACAGAACTCAGTCAGAAATAAGCCTGGGTACATAAGATGTTTATTGATGCTTACTGATAAGCTGGGTGGAGAAGTCCCATGTCTCTGCCTCCCACCAGGCTTCCCCTCATGCTTCAAGCGTGACATAACAAACAGCTTATGATTTTCCTGCCATGTTCTTTTTCTCAGAGTCATTCCATCTCTGGGGATAAATTCACTCATATGCTTTCTATTTTTGTTAAATCTGTTAGGATTTTTTTTTTTCTTAAAAAAAAAATTGCCTGTAGCAGAGCTGTATTTCACACCTGGCATATTGATTTTAGTGTGAAGTTCCTAAGGATACCTCCTCTATAAATGGTTATTGTGTTCTATTATAAAATAATGCCACTGGCTACTGATATCTCTCTCTTCCTGCCTCTCATTTCTTCTTACTGGGGTGTCTCTATCTTTTTTCAACTTATTCTCAATTATGTTAACTCAGTCAATGGGAGAAGGATTAGATAATGCCACCTCAAAAACCCAGGTCTGGTATCCAGGAACATGGAGGAACAGATAAATGACAACATTGGCCTTGGGTGGTTCTAGATGAACTGAAGGGAATGCATTATAGAGTAAGGAGATTCTACCAGTACAGACATAAGAAGGATTTTTAGTTTATGTTCATTAACTTTTCCTTTCATCATTTTTCTAACTATATCAGCAGTCTCATTCAACCTTAAGTAATGGAGATGAAAGCCAATTTATTTGCCCTTCAGATCCAAGATTACAATCTTTAAAATCAGTGACATTTGTTGTAAATGCCATGCAATTAAGAGGCATAGTTTGTGAATTGATTATTACTTTTTAACAGAATATCATGTTGTAATCAGATTAAATGCCATGTTTGATATCATGAGGACAGGTTCAGAAATTATGTAGGTGATATCAAAAAATGATTGATTTTTTCAACTAAAGGATATTACTTCCTCCTGGAAATGTGGAGCACATGTAATACTTTAAGACAAGACTAAACACTTGAATTTACACTTCATTAATAAAGACATTGCATTCCTCCTGCCCATCACTGGATATTCATACACACACATATACAAAACCTATAGACGTTTAAAAATTATTCCTTAACACTACTTCAATAAGAGTATTGACCTGATTGATGAGAAAAATGGTTTTCAATGTAAGTAGTCATTGTAAGAGATAAGAGAGAAGATAAGCTGAACACCTTATATGCCATCTAGGAATTTCATAGTTTGTGTTTGCATTTCAATATTTATAATCTTGCCTTCGAGATTTCATTTTCTTCAAAACTGTGAGTCTCAACTATTAAAGGCAGCTCAGAACCTGAATATCAATTATCCAATATCATGGCTTTGGTGAACAGAACAAGACTATACGGAGTGAAGTAAGTGAAAAAGACACCAGGTGGTATCACTTATGTGTGGAGGCGAGACACCAAACAGGTGCTCAGAGTCAAACTAATAAACTCTAGAAATCTGACTGTAGGACTGCTATTCCCAGAGGAGTAAGGAGAGGGTGGAGAACAAAGTGTGGAGAGCCACAGTGGACCATGGGAGGGTTTACGCATGCTTTGGTGGTGGTGTGGTGACCTACACCTGAAAAGTGTGATTCTGCACCTCTAAACTGCATCGTGTTGTAAACCAATGGCAGTAAAGTAAAAAAAAGAACAAGGCAAGACCATTCCATGACTGTACTTTAAACAGGTATGTAGCCAGTGAGATGAGGGTGAGACTTGAAGTCCGTTTATGAAAATACCCTTCATCCTTCCCCATGATTTGATAATGATGATCAAACCTTGTCAGAAAGTCTTAACAAGCTTCACATACTTTTCATTGTTCCTTACATCTTAACCTTGAGGGTTTATGGAAATATGTACTTAAGATTCCTGTGTAATATTTGCCCCTGACTAAGCATGCTGAAGTTCCTGCACTGCAAAGAATATCTACCTGCCACATTAGTAAGATTTAAACCCTTACAATTTTTAAGTAATGTAGTCCTAAGTTGTGGAGTGCTGCCTCATAATTAAAGAGTGTCAAGTGTTCTGCAACCAAGAGCAGTAATTAATGCTTACGTATTGCACAGAAGCCCTTTGAACAAATAGAAGAAATCGTCAGTGCATAGAGAAAATATAGTCTTTGCTTCAAGAAAATCATTACTCTTCCAATGTATGTTAACGCACAATCCCCCCACCAAAGCACCTATAATCTTCTGAATATATATCTCAAGAGGTTTGTGCTTACAGCCCTAAATCAAACCCAGGGGTGTAAACTAATGTTACCTCCATAAAAAATAGAATTAAGAATACTTACTTTAGAAAATAATAAATTGCTACTAGTATTTATGGAGCTTTTTTCTTTTTTAAACCAACATTTGAAAATCCTGGTATTAAAGGAATTTTCTCTCTTCTATGATGTTTCCATCTCCAATATCTCCACATTCTCTCTTTCACTTTCTCTAGAATCTGCAGCCTGAACATTATATCCGTATTCCACTAGTCAGAAGGATCTGCCCTGGACAGTGACTGTGGGGTCCTGGCATCAGGAAGGCTGGGTCATGCAGAATTTCTTTTGTTGCTTGGTCATTGCAGCTCTGTCAGTTTCCAGAGTCCGTGGCAGCATCTCTTGCAGAGGCAGGTGGGAGATGGGATGCACTCTGTTAAGTGCAAGGCAGTGTCCAGTTTCCATGACAGAAGGCTCTGGTGTTCTCCCTGGGTTAGTTTTAGAATTTTAGTTTTTTTTTTTTTTAAGGATTTTTATTTATTTAGACATATAGAACTGGGGTACAGGACAGAGACTCAGGGGCGGCCAGACAATTCACCAGAGACAGAGTGGGGAACAGAACAGGCAGATTGAACGAAGAAGCACACTGCTGAGGGGAGCAGTGGGGCGAGGAAGAAGAGGTGTGCCGCGCCATGTGTGTCACCTCTGGGGGTGGAGATCAAACTCTCACTGAAGCGGCTGCAGCCCCCTTGTAAAGTGCTGCTCCAGTGGGGAGGAACCTAGTTTTTATGTTCTATTGGGCATTTCCTTCAAACTTGATTTTCTGGCATTTGTGAATAAATGTGAGCTAATGATACCTCTTAAGCAAATTCTTAAATCACCAAATTGGAAGCATATCAAGTGAGAGTTCAATTATAGAGTGGATAGGGAAATATAGATCATTCAATTTCCAATCTGCAAAATGGTGTCTATTTCATAGTTTTTTTGTTCCCCCATTTCTTCATCTGATATAAGATATGGAACAACAAAAAAAAATCTTTCTGAGTGTCAAGATATATATTTAGCAAGCATTTATTACGCAAATAGAAAATAGTTTCTCTGTATTTTTTTTTTACACTTAGAGAAATATGATGCATTTTTTCAGCTGAAATAGAACAAATTCTCTAAAATATCTGAAATATATTTATGTGGATACTTCATTATGTGAAAAAAATATTTAAGAGTTGCCATCATTTACATCTTTGAAGTGTATTTATGCTCAAAGTATGTTGGGTGTTTCATCTTAACTACTAAAATTTAAAATTTCAAGGTACCTGAAGAGATCTACTTAAAATTACAGTTTTATTATTAGTAGTATTCTTGCTTTTAAGGTGATAACTCTAGCAGACAGTGTAAGGTGATTCATCACAGGTGTTTGTTAAACATGAGCTTACATGCTTTACACATAGACAGTGTTCAATTGCACTAGGCTACCTACAAATCTCAACCTATATGTGGCAGTAGGTAGAAAATTAAAACACACTTTTATCGGGATGCCCGGGACCCTAGCCCCATGATTCAGCAGCCAAGATGGCGCCTGGCCTGTAGCCAGTGTGATTGAGCTGGTGAAAAGCAAAATATGTCAACATCCGCCTGTATAAGGAAGTAAAATCTTATTGGATATGCTCTTGCGTGATCAATGTATGCTTGTTGTGTGTCCTGCTCAAATATGGTTGCTATACACATGAGCAGTGCTCTAATTGGCCAGTGAATGCTACTTAAGCAATGCATTTCCCCTGAGAGAGAGAGCGCCCCCGCCTGCAGGGGGAGAATAATAAAAGGATCCACAAGAAGATATATCATGGCGTCTTTCTGCTGGAAGAGAGTGCGTTGCACACGTTAAAGTAATAATGCATGGGCACAACTATGAAAACACTAAGATCCTTTCTCTGATCTTAAGATAGTGGATTGAATCAATTTTCATACTTCGTGAGGATATAACTGTAGTCATCTATGACTAAACTAAAAAGATCTACTCAAAAACAAATGCAGGAGGGCCATGATCCGACTGTTGTCTGAACCCATTTTTACATACATGGTGTCATGGCATCAGGTCAGCAGTGGTGGAGAGAAGACTGAATCACAGCAGTATTGGAAGAAGTCAAGCTGTGCACACTGCCTGCCCTGCTTCAAACTGTGCACACCCCACCTTTGCCACAGGACAAGGCTAGATTATTTTTTTATTGGTTCTTCTCCCCTAAAGCTTAACCATGTCAAAGGAAGAAAACAAAACTTGTCAATAAAATGAGCCAAAACATTTTGCTCCTGATTAGTCTGAATACATTTATTTTATCTGATCAATCACATATGTATAAGATAGTTTTATGATGTAGTCCTCAAATATAATCTATTTTTTTCTAAAGATTTATTTATTCATGCAGAACTGGGGTACAGGCCAGAGGCTCAGGGGTGGTGAGAGGCTTCGCCAGAGACAGAGTGGGAAACAGAACAGGCACTACTGAGGGGAGCAGCGGGCTCCAGGAGAGGTCTGCCACGCCATGTGGTCACCTCCGGGGCAGGCGGGGATAGAACTCATGCGGAAGCGGCTTTAGATTCTCAGTGCAGTGCTTTAACCCGCTGCGCCACCAGGGAGGGACTATAATCTATTTTTTTACCTCAAGATATATAACTGTGGGATTGATGGCATAACATTGTACTTTCTTAAAATGTACCAATGTGCAAACTGACATTTACATTTTTTCATACAAAATGTGATTATGCATATTATATAATCAGAAATATTTAAACATATTCTTACTAGTCTTATTCTGTCCTATAGTTACATACATTTTAACTTTCTAAAAATAAAGCATTTTCTGTTCAAGTTAGAAGATAGGTGAACTACTGAATACTCTATTTGAGACAATAAAGTTATAGCAATGACATTTGGCTGTATTTTGGAGTCTAGAATTTTAGCATAAATGATTGCATTCATGTAAATATAATTTAAATGTTTGGCTCTTTTAAATATATTTGGTATTAATCACAACAAAAGATTGTTAAGTATTTCTTGAGAAAGGATAAGCAGTTAAATAATTTTAGGTACTAAAGAAACTATCTCCTTTTTAGAACAACTATTGATTTTAATTCTTTAGTTATTAATAATTATTTCCATCCCTGCAAAAGATCATTCTGATTTAACTTTTAGCACATTCTCATATGAAAATTCCTGTCCACAATGTTTAATTTAATAAATATTTTTCCATCTTAATTATGTCTAAATTCTCAATAACATCAAATTTTGTTGATCCACATTTCCTTTGATTGCCCAACAGTTTCCAGGCACAATTTGCCTAGTATATAATCCACCCTTTAATCTCCACTATAGTCAAAGAATATTTGCATAGCTCTACAAAGTTCCCCTCTTGTCTTTGGCTGTCAGCCCTAACCCTTTTCTGTACCTCTCTCACTTTGAGTTTCAGAAAGTCATTGTTCTTTATCTCATTTTTCACTTTTTCTAGAATGTCATGCTTTCTCACTGCCTTTATCATTTACAATCATGCTTTCCATGTCTATCCTTGCTGTTGCATAAACCACTCATTTGTTTCTTTTTTGCTGTTGCAGAATAGCTCATATGATGGGCATTCATTTAATTTCCAGTTTTGGAGATAGTGATTCTAAGGCCCTTTTATGCAAGCTTTTGGTTAGAGTTCTGCTTTCATTTCTCTCACTCAACTAGTCCTTACTGAAGTGCTTTTTAAGATATCAATCTTGGATATTTTTATTTCTTGTTTTTCTTTCTGATATCAAATGGCCTATAAACAATAGGTCATCAGATCCCAATGTTAGGTCTCCTCTCACATTTAATCAATTCATCTGTATCTTGGGTTAATTATTTTTGATATGTAGTTACTTGGATCTATACCTCTAGTCAGAGATGCAAATCTAAGAAAAGATGGAAGTCCAGATTTTTGTTTCTACCTTCTTTACATAACCCATTGTCTTTCTTTGAGCCATCTTAAAACCAACATGTCCAGAAGTTTTATAATTCTTCATCCCATTTACCCTTGTCCTTTCTCACTTTCCTCCTGACTATATTATTTAGATAACATATGTGACTTTGGACACCATTTCTATATCTTTGTGTTAGAGAGAATCTTTTCTCAGTAGTACCTCAGTATTCTCCACGTACTCACCTATTACTTATCCCCCAATATTTCCTTCCAAACCACTGACTGATCTCCTTCCAAAATTAAATTAATCAAGTCAATTTCTCCATTTCCATTTTCCACTTACTGTGCATCATTGTCTCTAATTAGCTTAAATAAGAACCAGATATTTTAAATATGTCTTAGAAGGTGTGACATTATTACCTTACCTACTAAACTCTAATTAGTTTAGTGCCAACTCAGGTAATTAGATTCATTTTGAAGATTTCCAATCTCACTTTTAACACAGCCAGTGCAAACCTCATGTACCTCTGATCACAGAGCCTTTGCACGTGGATCCCCACTACTATGATGCTCTGTACCTCGTTTTATCTGTTCAAGACCCATTTTCCTGATTTTAGCATGATACACAACTTTTACATTTTTAATACCTATGCTGCAATTGTAGTTGATTTTAAGATTATTTTATTAATATCTGCCTCAAACTAGATCTTTGTCTATAAAATCCTTGGGGTTAAGGATCCTGGAAAGTTAGCTGGCTCCTATATCAGCATATGTAACAATCAATAGTATGTCAAATACTTAACAAAAACTGCCTGAATGAGTAAATGCAATGAATTTAATAGGATTTGATGAATGGTTAACATAACAAAGTGATCTTGAGGATTATAACCAAAACTTCTTTAAAAAAAAAGTTCTTTATACATACAAAAATGCATATATATCAGAGGTGAGGGGCATGAGAGGATTCACCAGAAACAGAGTGGGGAGCAGAACAGGCAGATCAACTGAAACACACTGCTGGGGGAGCAGTGGGAGAGACAGGAGAGGTCTGCTCTGCCATGTGGGTCATCTCCCTGGTCAGGGATTGATCTTGTGCTGAAGCAACTGCAGCCAGGTTCATAGTGCTTTGCTTTAACCAATTGCACCAGTAGGGAGAGCCCTATTGCAGGATTTCAAAGTTAGGATAAGGGGAAGAATAAGAGGTCACAAATTAGATGCGTAAAGAGAATAATGGACTTAGAGAACTAGAAAATGAATGCTAGTCTGTCTCATATCTTAAACAGCACCACATACATTTAATAGTTCCATAAAATAATGAATGGCAAAGACTTGGGCTGTTCTTCCCAAAAGTAACTCAAACTGTTTCATATCATTTTTTACCATCACTTTTCCCTATCTCTACTACATAATATTTTTATAATATAAAATAAAATAAACATCAGGCACATGGAAAGTCTTAGGAAAGATCACTATTTAAAAAAGAAATAATACTTGAGATAACATTGGCAGATAAGGTGCAAGAGATAAGTGGAACATCAGAAGTAAGACAGGATTCAGAGGCTTGTGGGGAAGTCGATAAACAGTATCAATCATATTGCTGTCAACCTAGGTGAACAATAGGGAAGTGTGGATCAGCAGAGACCAACTTGGTGGGGGTATGGGAGACCTAGTGGCGAAGAGTGGAAGTGCCCTGTGTGTGATTTGAAACATTTGAGGCGATCATTCCCAGTAGAGGCTTCCCGTGCTCAGGTGCAGTGTGGCCTGAGGAGTCTGTGCTGCT
The DNA here is from genome assembly GCF_000260355.1 of Condylura cristata. Classification (NCBI taxonomy): domain Eukaryota; kingdom Metazoa; phylum Chordata; class Mammalia; order Eulipotyphla; family Talpidae; genus Condylura; species Condylura cristata. The sequence continues at coordinate 56,998,384 of NW_004567106.1, forward strand.
TGGTGAAGCATCACAAATGGCATGCTTTGACAGCTGGGGTACCTGTTGAATAACTTCTTTGTCAAACATTCAAAACAAAATGGCACAGATGTTAAGGTGCATGCCTATGCAGTGAAAATATCCTGCTGAAGGGTAACCAAAAGCTCTTCACCTTGAAAAATGTGAAGGCTCCAATGATTTATTCTGAGATATATCTATTGTTCTATTTGACAGTCATCTGGTTATCTATGGTCATGTCAGTTCTTTTAGAGCAAATTTCTATGAAAATTAAAAGACCTGATGGCAGTAAGTTTGAGATAACAAAAAGTATATACTTTGCTGTGTCTTTCTAACTAAAACAAAAATATATTCAGAATGTGAATGTTCTAGCTTAGAAATGAGGAGATTGGTGAATTAAACATAGTAATGTCTTTTTTTTTTTTTTTTTTTTTTTTTTTTTTAAAGATTTATTTATTTGTACATACAGAACTGGGGTACAGGCCAGAGACTCAGGGGCAGTGAGAGACTTCACCAGAGACAGAGCGGGGAGCAGAACAGGCAGATCAACGAAGTACACTGCTGAGGGGAGCAGCGGGCGGGTCAGGAGAGGTCTGCCTCGCCATGTGGTCACCTCCGGGGCAGGCGGGAATCGAACTCATGCGGAAGTGGCTTTAGCTTCTCAGTGCTGTGCTTTAACCCGCTGCGCCACCAGGGAGGGCCCCTAAACATAGTAATGTCTTTTAAGCATCTATCAAAGCGTTGTCTATCAGAAAAAGAATAAGATAAACAGGAAATTTTAATTCCAGTTTTAAATAACTATGCTATAGATAAAGAATTCTCGCTTGGTATACACAGGAGGAACACTCAAATAGGCTTAAGGGATAAGGGAAAGGTTGATTCATAGATGAAGTAATATTTAAACTAAACCCTGAGGAAAATTAGGGGTAAAAAATAACCTTGAGCATGGCAGTAGAATAGCTGAGAAAATATCATGAAAATACCTGAATGTTGAAAACCACATAAACCTTTAAGTAGGGGAACATTGTTAGATTTAAAAATAAAGGGAGAATTGCCTCCAGAAAACACCAGACAATAGAACAGTTTCCAAATTAAAATATCCTGTCTGCCATAGAAAATGATGTCTCTGAACCCTTCCTGGTGGCGTAATGGGTTGAATCACACCACTAAGAAGCCATTGCAGCCACGGCGTCATGATTTCAGTCCCTACCCAGGGAGCTGACCCATGTGGCTGCGCCCTGTCCGTTCTACACACTGCTTCCTTCAGCATTGTTTTTCAGTACATCTGCCTGTTCTGCTCTCCACTGTCTCTGGTGAATCCTCTTACACCCCATAATCGCTGGCTTTTATCCAGCTCTGTATGCATGAATAAATTAAAAAAAACAAAAGGAAAAAGAAAAAGATGCCTGAACTCTAATAATAAAGGCTCTCTAAATGGCTCAAACTAAACCAGCTATCTAATGGCATTGGTGAAAAATTCTTATAGATTTCTGGTTAAAATGTAAAATGACTAAAAATGAATAATGTTTTGGAAAAACTCTTTTTTTTTTTTAAGATTTATTTATTCATACAGAACTGGGGTACAGGCCAGAGATGCAGAGGGTGAGAGGACTCACCAGAGACGGAGTGGGGAGCAGAACAGGAAAATCGATGAAGTACACTGCTGAGGGGAGCAGTGGGCGGGTCAGGAGAGTTCTGTCATGCCATGTGGATCTCCTCTGGGGCAGGCGGAAATCGAACTCATGCAGAAGTGGCTTAAGTTTCTCAGTGCTGTGCTTTAATCCACTGCGCCACCGGGGAAGGCCCGGAAACACTCATTTTTTTTTTTAAGTTTATTTATGCATATAGAACTGAGGTACAGGCCAGAGGTGTAGAGGGTGAGAGAATTCACCAGAGAAAGAGTGAGGAACACACAGGAAGATTGACAAAGTACACTGCTGAGAGGAGCAGAAAGTGAGACAGGAGAGATCTGTCACACCATGTGGGTCACCTGCCTAGTTGGGGATTGCAATCACGCTGAAGCAGCTGAGGCCAGCTTCCTGTGCTGCACTTTAACCCACTGCACCACTGGAAGGGCCTCCATTCTGGAAATTTCTTATAAAATTGAATATGCATCTACTTTTGGCACAGACGCTCCATATCTACATATATACCCCAGAACAATGAATGTACATTTTCACCAAAAGACTGAACAAGAATTTGACTTTATTCATAATAGCTGAGTGTCAGAAACAACTCAAATATCATTAACAGTAGAACAGATAACAAATGGTTGTAGGTTAATTCAGTGAAGTAATATCCAACATAAAAGGAAATGAACCTATATACAAAGTAAGGATGGGTGTCACAGACACAATGCTGATTGAAAGAACTAGTCTTTCGCTGCAAAACTAATAAACCCAACCTAATTTACGCAAAACCATGAAACAGCAGAAAGATCAGAACACTCTATGTAAGGCACTGAGTAAGAAGGGCCATGAGAAAACTTACTGTTGTGAAATAAATGGGAGTGGGTTACATGGGTATCCAGTGATCAAAATTCAATTTTTAAGGTTTGTGCCTTTCAATATATAGAATTTCTGCTAAGAAATGAGAATCAGGGAGCAAGTCAGGCATCTCTGACTTGCTTTGAGGGAGATGTTAGTGAAAGGTGGCTATGGAATCCAACCAAGACTCAAGTCTTTACTCAGTTATTAATGCAAGAATAATGGATCATAGAATATGGGCTGGGGGAGAAAGAAAAATCACATTCTGGTAGATGGAGAAAAAATACTATATGTTTGCAAAGACTAAACAACCCATTTATGGGGAGAAACTTAGTGAGAGTGCTGGAATTAAATGATATTGTAGTTAGGATGTGAAATCACTGATTCTATTTCTACAGCTTTAAGAGTTAACGAGGGGTGAGAAATTAAGCATATTTTGACTGTAGATATAGAATTGCGACCCAAATTCAAATATACAAGATTTAAAACATCCTATCATGTCACCCATACTATAAATAAGTTATAATAAGTTTACAAGAAAGAAAATCTAAATCCCTGTCCAATAACTACTATTAGAAATTGCTAAGATATATAGTTGTAAAGAAACTCTTATATAGATGGTATTGGCGGATCATAAATCATGTACAAATGCTGCTGTCACTTGGTGGAAAGTTTAACTTATTCTGCCTTTCTGAGCTAAGCTTCAGTGCATATCAGATGGCAGAATTTGGCCCCTACTGCTAGTGAGAGTCTTTTTCCGTGTGGTCAGTAATTCAGAGTGTCACAAGGAAAGTGCCCTTGGCAAAGATGGTAAATCACATGGGTATGGGAAAAGAAATGAGGCACCGGAATTCTATTTGATTTGCATTATTGTAGGTAACAGGAGATGAGATAGCAACAGTTTAACCAGTAGTCATTGCACTTGCAGAATAAAGTATAAATCTTTCAGAAGTAGCTGTGTACACAAAAGCCATATAATCTCATTTAACCCTTGGAATAGCCTTGCGAGGTTATCTTTGTCATCCTTATTTTGATGATCAGTATTTAATGACTCAGAAGTCCTCAGTGATTTATTAAAGGTCAAAATATTAGCAAGTGACAGAGCTGTGCTATAAATCAAAGTTGAAGATCCTAAGTATTACCACTAAGACCAAATCTGATGCTTAAGATGACCACTGCACATTAAAATGAGAAGAGTTCTTGAGAGATTTAAAAAATTGACTGGCCCTCCCTGGTGGCGCAGCGGGTTAAAGCGCTGCACTAAGAAGCTAAAGCCGCTTCCGCATGAGTTCTATCCCCGCCTGCCCCGGAGGTGACCACATGACACAGCAGACCTCTCCTGACCTGCCCGCTGCTCCCCTCAGCAGTGTACTTCATCGATCTGCCTGTTCAGTTCCCCGCTCTGTCTCTGGTGAAGCCTCTCACTGCCCCTGGGCCTCTGGCCTGCATCCCAGTTCTGTATGCACAAATAAATAAATCTTTAAAAAAAATTAATTTGGCTTTCATTCATTTTCTTTTCTTTTCACTAGACATACTTTTAGGTCCATATTATTTCTTTAGTTTCATCTGAAAATTTCAGTAGTCATTTTGCCTGAGAATACTTTTACAAACCTTTAGATGGATCTGACTGATTAAAAATTTGCATTGCTATTTACCTTTCTTTACCCAGCATGCTTCACAGATGATGAGCAAGTGGCAAACCCTGGTTTGAGGATATGTTTTCATTGCAAATTGACTTCTCAAACAACATGTATGAGTTAGAGACCATGGACTAGAACTGTGAAGTTGAAATTCTGCAGCAGCAGGAAGCATATGGTGACTAGTCCTTTCAGAGTCTTACAGAAATAGGTGGTTAGCTCAGTGCGCTGAAGGAAGGAATGTCACTGTCTGCCATTCTTCGTGTCTATGGATTTTCCATAAAAAAGGTCTTGCAAAGTAGAGGGAGATAGTAATGTTGACTGGCAAAGTCACATTCCGATTCTAGTATGTCAACTGCACTTTATAGGTAAAATTAATATGTATATCTTTGATTACTAGTAAAGTTAATTTTTATTTCATGTATTTCTAATATTAAAAAATTAGGATCCAGTTTGGTGCTTGGGTAATATCTCTTCCTCTTATATGCCCCCAAGACACCTGAATGTTCAGTGCGGTTCCTTTTCCCCAATCCCTAGGTAACAGTTTAGAGCAAATGCCATAACCTGTTAGATCCATCTCGTATAATGAGCCATATATCTTCATCTTTACTAATTTCAAAACATTTTCACATCAGTAAGCTACATAGGAAAGGAAGGAAAATAAAACTGTATGTTTACTCAAGTGGAACTTTATGGATTTGTGCATGCTTAACTTCCATAGGAGTTACCTTCTGATTTTCTAGAAGACCTCTTGGTGTTGTGGATCTTCAGTTATTATTGATAACTCATGATTGCCCCTCTGGGTTGACTCTTAGCTCTGGATTTGGGGTGACACTGTTAGGATAGCCTTTTTGCTGGGGCACATTTCACCTCTTGGTAACCATGACAGTCACATCAGTTCCACCCCTCATACCAATGTTTGTCCAACCTCCTCAGTAATTAATTCCCCTTTCTACAGCTGCTCTCATAAGAGCTAGCTGTAATAGTCTCATGCTTTCCTACACACTGGTTTGACGCCAGCCAGCCTCGATGTGAGAGTGATGTCTGCAGGTCTCAATCCCTTGAGCCACTTTCAGTAAACCAATACCTTCTCTACTTCCCACTCTACTTACAATTAAGTTATTACCTTTGTCATAAATGATAGGGTAAAGGTCACAAATACAGGTATTCCTTTTATTCTCAAGCCCAATTTAATAATGTTACTTTGGCAGCTATTGCCAGGAAGACTTGGACAAAAAATGGTGGGAGGTATTTTTGTTATTGTTAGATAATTTGACTTTCTTCTGTGAACAGTCTATGTGTTTTTTCATGGATTTTAAGCATCATTATTCTGGAAGCAATTCTATTATACATATTGCAAGTAGGTTCTTAACGTTTGCCACTTAAATGTTGCTGTCTTTTGTATTATAAGGATGTTTCTTTTAGGGGGAGTGAAATCTGTCATGTTTTTCATTCATGAGTTCTCCAAAAGTATCAAATCCTTTTTCTTTTTTAAAAATATAAATGAAACACTTATTCTGAGGCAATTAAAATATTTTATTTCATATTTTCAGCACCAATTATAAGAAAATCACTGTGTGCATAAGTCTTATCTGAGTTCCTGCCAAAAATTTGATTTTAAAGGCAGAGATATGACTATCAGGAAAGAGGATCAATTAGTAAGAAATTAGAACTCAGTAAGCATAGGGATAGATCAGATTGAGGTATTTTACAACTGGAAACCACATTAATAAATGTGTTATATATCTTATCCATCAAACTATAAGCATTGTGAGTCACATTTTCAGTGGTGCAAAAGTATATATATGGATTGTTCATTTTAAATTGCCTTAATAACATTTATTGAGAAAATGTAAGCATTAATTTTAACATGTCAATCATTATCTACTTCCTGAGCTCACTATAAAAGGAGGGGAATCAAAGAGAAACCCACATAATTATGTCTTTCTAATATTGTGAATATTATTTACATTAAAGGAGATATTAGGATATAGTATCATCAGATTATGTGGATCATTATTAAGTTTCCCATTCAAATTTTTCATCAAACCTTTATTAAAGTAATCATCACCCTCTAACCTCTTCAGGTTTTGGTGTTTATTTTTCAAGGTGGCATCTCAAAGGAGAAGAATGTTCTAGTAGAGGAATAAAGTAAAGCAACAATTTTGTTTATTTGTCCTAAGAGATTTTTTAGTTTCATTTGCAGGTCTATTACTGTTTTCTAACTAAGAAGTATTCTATCTCTGTGGAAATCTAATTTTGCTTAAAATTTTCATGAACTGATTTAGTATATTCTGCTTTCATTTTTACTAATTACATATACCTATAGATCTATAGATCTATAGATATAATGAAGGAAGAAATAATTAAAGAAATATCCAGTACTACTCAGGGAGTGAACTTCGATAAAGGATCCAGAGGAAAAATAATATCGTTAGATAATTAAGATTAAATTTGTCATATAGGTAAAGAGGATTATATAAGGACCACAGATACATTTTCCTTGTTGATATATTTCCCTGATGTAAAAGTACCCTCCATTCTTTCCAATCTCTCTTTTCCACTGCTTTTTTTCCCTTCCTTTCTCTCTCCATTATCTTCTTCCCCATTCACCTGAAATATATTATTCAGGCGAAATTGGCTAAGATTCACATATCCACATGAGAGGATCCCAAGGACATTTAAAGAAAAAGGTTGAGAAAAAAAATAAAACTCATTCATGTTTTTAAATAGTGTCAAATAATGAACAAAGACAGGGTGACATACTCTTATCATATTGTCACTTGGGGAGAATAAGGTAAATCCAGTTTGTGAAGACTGTTATATATGACATAAAATAAATACTCACTTTGCAGATAGTATTTTATATGGATGTATTATTTTTTGTGACTCACATTTATGCATTTGATTGATCTCATTTTTCCAACTGTCATTAGAAATAACATACAAGTAAATTATTTTTTATTCAAGTGTTTATGCTCACATTCATAACTGATCCAGGACATATGTGTAGAATTTAAACTTAGTTAGCTGAATGAGCTGAGATGTAATTGTCAGAATCCTGCTAGTGCTAATTAAAATGCTACAGCTAATGTATCATACATCAAAATTAGATTAGACTCCATAGTGTATAATTCTGGCAAAAGAGAAACATAAGGTGTTTCTTAAAGATTTGAGATTATATTTGTTGGTGATTATGCTTGTGGGAAAACTGTATATGGTAAATAATAAAATTATGTACTGAGTGCTTGAAATCTAGATGCCAGGGAAATGCCTACAATCTCTGATGAATTTAGGTTTACAACCGTCAGAATAACTCGTGAAAAATATATTTGATTCAAGGCCACATATAATCAGTAATTAGTTTTCATGTGCAAACCCAGCACTTTAAATTCACAAAACTAATTAGCCACTTTATGATTCAATAATATTTTGTGTTTTTATTAAGCCCATAGGGTTCTTTTTTATTAGAAATGAAATGCTATTAAAATAGTACTGATACAATGGCTCCCACTTTTCAGAATAGATACTATGTACAGATTCATTGTTATTGCACAGTAAATTCTGAACTGAAGTTAATATATCCAAACTTTTAAAATCCATATATTAGGCCCTCCCTGGTGGCACAAATGGTAAAAGAATAGCTATGAAGCTAACAGCAACCACTTCACATGAGTTTGATCCCTGGCCAGGGAGATGACCCACATGACATCACAGACCTCTCCTGTCTTACCTGCTGCCCTCCTCAGCACTGTACTTCATCATCCTGCCTGTTCTGCTCCCCCTCTGTCTCTAGTGAATCCTCTCACCTGAGGAATAACCTCTGGCCTGTACCCCAATGCCATATGCATAAATAAATAAATCTTTTTCTGAGGAATAACCTCTGGCCTGTACCCCAATGCCATATGCATAAATAAATAAATCTTTTTCTGAGGAATAACCTCTGGCCTGTACCCCAATGCCATATGCATAAATAAATAAATCTTTTTAAAGTCAATAAAATCCATGTATTTTCATAGACTCATTACCTAAAATTTCTTTATCTTACCATAAAAACAATCATTACATGTCTAACAGGTAGACTAGCCTGGTGGTCAATGTATTGAATCAACTGTGCACTCACCTGACTACAGTTTTGATCTGCTTCTGGCCAGACAAACATCAGAATAGAGTGCAGACAGAGCAAGGATATATGTGTGCATGAACACCATTGTTTAATATGTAGGTAGAGGTGAAGGGCTTGTATGGGGAAGGGGAGGACAAAGAGGAAGAGGGACAGGACAAGGAGAAAACACAAGCAAAAGGAGAGAGGGAGAGGCGAGGGCAAGGAAGAGAAGACAAGAAAGACAGGGGAGAACTGAGTCAAAATAAGTTGCTTAATACTTTTACCTTTCTTTATGTAGGTCAGGATAATTGATTTCCAAACAGGTTAGGGCACTGTCATTTGCAACTAGCAACATACAATTAAAGAGAGCTAAATCAATAAGTAGTTTACTTTTTCTCCTGACTAGAAGCACAGGGAAAAGATAATTCCCTGACTAGATAATTCCCTGACTCAATGATATTATCACAAACCAAAGTTTATATATA
>NW_004567106.1:57007193-57207364 GCF_000260355.1 Condylura cristata
TTACTTGATTGTGATAAGAATTTCTTTTTTTTTTTATATTACTATTTTTGCATCATTTGTCATTTTGTACTTTTTTTTTTATCTCAGTTCTAATCCCTGTGGACTTCCCACTACCAATTTACCCACGTGCCATCACCATAGTTCCGTGCTCTCTTCCCACCTCAGTTTTGATCCTATTCTCCTTTCCACCCTGTACAAGGACTCTGGTTAATAGCTGTTCATTGATTTACATTTTTACTTTATTACAACAACCCCATTAATAAATGAACCTAAGTCCTTAACATCTGTCTTCTCTGCCTCTGTAGTGTTGTGAACTTTTATACTAGATCTCCAGTGTAATGCCACACTTCTGTCTCTAAACACTTCAGAGTTTGCAAAAGGAAATTGTTTAAAAAATAAAAGCATTTTGTGTGTGTGTGTGTATAGTAACTGGAGTATAAGCCAGAGGTGCATGGAGTAAGGGGGTTCACCAGAGACTGAATGGGAACCAGAACAGGAAAATCTACTTAAAATACACTGCTGAGGGGAGCAGCGGGCAAAACAGGAAAGGTCTGCTGTGCCATGTGGGCCAGTTCTCCGATTGGGCATAGAACTTAAGCCATAGCCATGATATCACTGAGGCTTAATCTCTAGGCCACCAGGGAGACACAGCTTTTCTGTTTCTGACTGAAAGAGGCTTGGCAGAAATATCACTTAACCAAAATTACATCACACATAACAGGCTGATTGATAGAATTGTAACAGATATGGATGATAGAATTGTCAGGGTACATTCTACTAGTTAGCATCCATCCAATTAGTAACTGAAGAGAGTCAAGGGGTCATAGATTGATTTTGAAAAGTGAAACTCTTGTAGCCACCAAGAATGAAAAATGACTTTATAAGTTGGCAGCCAAGATTTTGTAGTCAATCTCTTCTTTTTTTTTCCCTAAAGATCTATTTATTTATGGATACAAGAACTGGAGTACAGATCAGATGTGTGGGGGGTGAGAGGATTCACCAGAGACAGAGTATGGAGCAGAACAAGCATGTGTACTGAAATACACTGCTGAAGGGAGCAACAGGTGAGGCAGGAGAGGTCTATTGTGCCATGTGGGTCACCTCCCTGGCCAGGTATCGAACTTGTGCTACAGTGGCTGAGGATAGCTTTATATTGGTGAGACTTAACCCCTGTGCCACCAGGGAGGCCATTTTATATGAGCTCCATTTTTTAAGAGTCTGTGGTCTAAATTTACACGAAAATGGTTGGTACTAATTTTCTTTAAATAAACGCCATATTTGTCCTATATCTTTTGTTTCTTGGTCCTTTTAAAATGTATGCATTCAATAATAAATTATGAATGCCTTTAATAAGATTAAGCAATGATTGATGAAAGCTGAGAGAGAGAGAACATTTGAGAGAGCAATATGTCCATTACATGTTCATAAAACTATTGCCTGTGAGTGTAGTTTAATTGTAGAACTGGCATACGTCTTTAATGTTCTAATATTAGACAACTGAACCAATTCACTAAAGACTTTGAATCTGCAATTTTTATGTGCCCAGCTATAAGATAAAACCCTGGCAAGAGTGCTATTATCCATGTGCAAGCAAAACTAGAATGCAAATATCAGCAAAGAGAAAAAAGTTATAGTTTGACCTTTTGGATGGACAGTGACTGATAAATCATATGTTGAGAGATGGAATCAAGTGTTCTCTTTAGACTTGTTAAGTGTAAGATATTTATTGTATAAAGTTGAGATTTCAAGTTCGCAGTTGTATCCACAAACCTATATTTTGTAGAAATAATCAGTTATTTAAGATTAGTTGCCAATTACATAATACATCTGGCCACGAACTGAATATGGTCACTTTGTTATAGAAATAGGAAGGTCAAACACTAGGTAGTTTCACTTGCACAGTGGGTAAAAATGTCAGAGGTAGCAAAGAAAAAATGTGAAAGACAGAAATGGATATAGTGAGTAGCAAAAAATCCTGCTGGCTATGTTGCCATGAAAGATGAGTGATGCTTAACTGTGATTTTTGACAATAGGAGTAATAATGGAAATAGATTAAATAAACTTTTCATAGGTAATAACATATATAAGAGTTATATTGAATAACCCTGTGTTGAGTGATTTATAGTGGTGTGATAATTAAAAAAAAAAAAAAAAAAAAGACCAGCAATTCTTCCACATCCCTCCCAGTAATTGATGTGCGTCTGATTCTGGCTCTTGTGTCCAGGAAACAGGAGCTTCACTTACAATGAAAAAAAATAATCCAGAAGCTATATTTCTTGGCTTCCAAAAATAGGGTATAAGTGATAATGAAGCCTCGGTTTTCTGTGTAAGTTGCTTGTGTTTGTTTGTTTGAACCATCTGTAACGTCCACAGGCATGGAGGCCACCACACTGAGGAAGCACAGCCCACATGCAGTGGCCACTGTTGTGCTGCAATATATAGTTTCAGCTCAAGTTCTAGCTGAGATCCATAATCAACTGGATCTCCATGGTAAATAAGTCAAAATGATAATTATCTGGGACTCAGGTGTGGTCATAAACTACATCGCCTGTATGGAAACTCCTCCTAGGACAGTGGTCTCAGGCTAGTAAACATTTTTACCTGGAGTTTTAAGACTCCAAAGACTGTTACAGAAAAAAAAGAAAATAAAATAGAGCATTTAAAGACACAATGGACTGCAGCCAACTGATTACCGCTTCAGAGACCCCAAGCAAGAACTACCTGAATCTTCCCATAATTAATTCCTAAGTCACAGATCTTTAACCTAATTTGATAATTATTTGTACCAGTAGGTTTTGTGATGATTTGTTATTTAACAGTAGCAACTGGAATAGTCACAAAAGCATTGCCTTGTTTCATTGTAAAAATTTGATAATTCCCTATGTTTTAATACTATTTTATAAATAATGAGGTAAGATTGCCTTGCCCTTAGGTCACACACCAAAGATGTTTTCTTTGACACCAACTGTATTTTCCAGCACATTTGTATCTTCATGTTATGTTGTATTTCATTATTTCTCTATAAAACAGGCCCACAAGTATATTAAGGCTGTATTCTTTTACTCAGCAAATATGCCAAGCACTGTAATAGTTATTGATAATGTAAAAGTAAAAGGAATTGATTCCCCGCCCCCAAGGTATTTATAGTCTACAAGGAAGACAGAAATGTAATCCAAAAATGCAACATAAGTTGATTTATCTGATAATACTATCATGTAACATTAGATGCAAAATAATTATGGTAATACATAGAGGCTGATTTAAAATAAAAATGTATGTTTCAGGCAGTGGAAGGGGTGGTAACTAGAGGCATGAAAAATAGTAAGGAAATTATAACCATAATAGAATAAAAAATCTGAGTAATTATGCTGGAAGTAGAAGTGGTAAGAAGTTGAACTATATAGATTAGTTTAAATCAATGTTACTTCAAAAAATGTTCATTTCCTCTTTTTTTTCTAATTGTTTTGATGAACAATTGAATATTTTTACCTTTAGGTGATTTTTACCTCAGTTATTTTGGTCTGTTCCTTATGTGGAAACATCATCACACAACACTATTTACTCTTCTATTCTTGGGTCCTTTCATAAGGTAAAAATTCCATTTGTGAAGGCTTCACCTCCAAGAACTAATTATCTCTTCAATTCTCCACTTCCTGATACTCTCACTCTAGAGGATGATTTTCAGCATATGAATTTTGGGAGGAGACACTACATTCAGTATATAGCAACCAAAGATAGAAGACCTTGACTATATAATTAAAACAGCAAATCATGCAGAATCTTTGACAATGAGTCTGAGGGATACAAAAGTCCCAATTTTGAGGAGAAACTTTTGAGGAGAAACTTTGAGTCAATTTGTGATTTCGTCCTCATTCTTTTATTTCTCCCCAAAACCCATTATTATTCCATATATGTGTTGCAGCTTCCAACAGCATTCTAGAATGAAGAGGAGCAGCTTGCAGCAAATTATAGTTGACATTTAACAGGGGTAAAAAATAATCCAGGTCCTCCCTGGAGGTGCAACAGGTTAGGATGCAGCACTGCAAGCTAGTGTTAGTTCAATCCCCAGCCCCAGAGATAATCCACATGGCATAGCAGACTTTTCCTGTCTTATTCACTACTTCCCTCAGCAGTTTACCTCATCAGTCTACCTGTTCTGCTCCCCACTGTGTCTGGTGAATCTTCTCACCACCCCTGTACTGTACCCACTTCTGTATGCACAAATAGATAAACCTTTAAAAAAATACGTTGTGTTGTCAGCTGTAACAATTCTGTTTGTTTTGTACCCAGCATAACCTTGCTTATCTGGCTGATATTGAATTCCTATAGTTAAGAAGTCAAGAAATTTCATAGAGATTGACACTTGTGTTTAGTATCATATATTTATTTACAGGTACCACAACAAGCTGACACATAAAACTATTCTTTTAATGTTTAACAAAATTTTATTCCCAAAATATCTCTGAATACATGTATTTATTTGTGCTTGGTAAATGACATAATGCAAACCTCAATATTTCCTTCTCTTTTTCACTCACTCATTGTGAGATTTAATGCAGCACAAGATGATGACTAACTATCCTGGTTGGGGGATTTTCATACACATTGTGCTGGAACTATGTCAGGTAGCTAGAGAAATTTGGAAGGATTGAGTAGTATCTTTACTTTGATAAAGAAGCTGCAGATACAGCTCTTTACTGGGGTGAGGGAGTGGACCTTTGAAAGGAAAGATGAGTAAGTACTATGTCCACATAGTGACTAGTATCTTTGATTGTATTCTACTTTTCATCCATGAGAGTCAAGATACTTGAAATTTCTCCTGGAAGATAAAAGATAAACAGGATAGGACATTATTTTTTTATAATGTATATATTTTATATCATTATTCATTTTGTGCATTTTTTCATCTCAGTTGTAATCCTGTGGACTTCCCACCACTGATTCACACATGTGCTATCGTCATAGTCCTGTCCATTCTTCCTTCCCCAGTTTTGATCTTATTCCCCTCTCCACCCCCATAGAATATCTCTGGCTTATATTTGTTTGTTGATTTTCATATTTACTTTATTACAATAGCTTTTTTTCTTCTGATCCTTTACACTCCTGCTATGAGTGAGACAACCATTCTTTAAGCTGTCTGCTTGAATAAACTCAGCAGATCTCCTTACATTTTTTTTTTTTTTGCTTTTTACATTAGTGAAATTTAGAGTGATTATTGAAATTCCTTATGCCAGTATGGGATAGAAGTTAAGATTATGGACTAAAAATATATTTAAATGCAAAATCTACCACTATATTATTCGGCAACACTTGAATACTCATTCATATATGGATTATATCTCCATGTGTCCAACAGAGATAACTCTAATTTTCAGAGGATTATAATAAAAGTTAGTATTAAATAAGTCAGTCTATCAAAAATACCTAGAATAGTTTCTGACATACACTAATGTATATTCATTTCTCATTAAAATATCTTTAAATACCCATGAGTTAAGTGGTGCTTTCAGCTTTACAACTGAGAACACTAAAGCACAGGATGGCTAACCAATTCATTAAGTCATTCCATTATCAGATTACTAATGTCAAAATAGAGGAGTGTCTATCTTGTAACATTTATTTCTATATTTGGTAATTGGGCTATAGATGGTTTATGAATGGAAGGGAAGATGGAACATTGATTAGAGGTGCAATGAAATGTCCTAAAGTGACGTGTGAGGAAGCAAAACTTTGAGGTCATGATCGAAGGGGGAATGATAATGAAAAGGAAAAGTCAGTGATTCAGTGATTTAGGGGAGACAATAACCTTCCACTTGGTCTCCAATGGTTGCTTGCTTGTTTGTTTGGGGGATTTATTTTTAACCAAAAGTGAGAACTGCAGGAAGAGCTATCCAAAAGTTCATCAATTTGGCCCTCAGTCAGAACCTCCTGCTGCTGGAACTCCTGCCCTTCAGAAGCCACTGATTTTTAAGCCTAATTTAGCACATCTGGCCTCTTTCTGCATTGGTCCATGAGAAACTAATGACAACTTGGTTTGATTTTTATTTCTTACATAGTCACTGTAAGAATTAACAAGACAGAAATTTATACCCTGAGTGTTTATGAAAGACTTGGCAGGTTCAGGAATAATCCAGGCTGAACTATTGAAATTTGCCCCACCTTTACATATGAGCAATAAGGAAAAAGAGTGAAACAGAGATAGTGCTTTGAAAAGAAAATGGTTATTATTATAATACTGAGTCATAATTGGTTTGGGTGTACAAATGAAAAGAAGGAAAAATAGACATCCTGTGCTTTATATTAACTCATCTTATACTTCTGGGAAAACCATGTTAGGGGATTTTATTGTAAAAATCCACAGCTGGTACTTCATACGTGCCAGCTGCCAGTGTTTACACGGATTTGAAAAGGACTTGAAAGACATTCTTTCATTTTCTTGTTCACATTCATTATTTTACATACAAGGTTTATATTAAACCTCTAATGTTGCAAGTAGAATTTTTTCTATCATATTCTTCTATACAATTAAGTACCCAGTAGGTAAAGTTTCATTAATGGGAGTAACTTCAAGGAAAGATTGTACTTGATGCATCTCAATGTCTTCTCTGGAACTGCACCCAGCATTTATTCTGACAGTTATCTTACAATTTTCACACTTGGGTTCTTGATAATGTTAAGAATTTTATCCATGCTCATACTGAGGGATGGCTTACATCCCAGCATTTTGTAATTATTTTACTTTACCTCCTGCGTGCTGGGGTCATTCGCCCAATCTGCTCAAGAATATTGCAGATTCAATGTACTTCATGCTATTGACCCTCAGAATCGAAGGAATTGAGTGCTAACTAAAATCCCAGCTGCCAATAGCTAGTGCCAAATTGGAGACTGGGCAACAGAGGCAGATTTTCTCTTCTATTGGTTTATGGAAGGACCTGAGACATTCAGCAGTTTTACCCTGTACAACAATGGGCAATAAATATGCCTTCATTCCCTTTCTGGAAAAAAGAGAAAAGAAAAGTATTAGTGATGATTAGATAATGGTTGTGAAAATGTCTGTGACCTGAAGAAATTATTGATGCAAGTGAAAAGCATGCCAGCAGTTTCTTGTCAGCCTTAAAAATTAGGTGGAATTGGGCCCTCCCTGGTGGTACAGCAGGTTAAAGCACAGCACTAAGAAGCTAAAGCCACTTCAGCATGAGTTCGATCCCCACCCCGGAGGTGATCCACATGGTGCGGCTGACCTCTCCTGACCCGCCCACTGCTCTCCTGAGCAGTGTACTTGTCAGTTGGCCTGTTCTGCTCCCCACTCTGTCTCTGGTGAATCCTCTCACAGCCCCTGTGTCTCTTGTCTTACCCCAGTTCTGTATGCATAAATAAATCTTTTAAAAAAAATTAGGCGGAACCATCAAGACATGACTTCTTGTAAAAGTTCACAGCTGAATTTTAGCGAGAAATTTTATCTTGTAAAGTGTAGATCTAATAGCAGTTACTGAAAAATACTAAGTACAATAGTAAGTCTGTGTAACTGATATATATATATATATATATATATATATATACACAGTGGCTATGACAGCCAATAAATGTAACTAAATAAACATTGACAATAATTTCATGAGTGCCAGAGGCAGAAGAAACTGCAGGGTCTTCTTGGACTGAAAATGCAAAGGCATTAGAAAGGTGGCAAAGGAAAAATAATTTAAAAGCACAAGTGTGGAGAATTTACATAGTAATAAAAATCTAAGAAAAATGGAGCCGACCAGGAATATTTTTCTTGTGTTTGGGGACCTATAACCTCCAGGACAGAGGTGGGGAGTCTTCACATGTCGACAAGGAAGGGGACCTCTTCCTCACTGTGAGAATAAAGGAGAGGTTCCTAGAAAGAAAGGATGTGTTTACTGATAAACCTAAAAATGATGATACCCCCAAAGTACATTCTAGGTCAGACAAGGGAGATCAGTGATGGTATCTTTGATTTGGAAAAGGACAGAATTGTAGGGAAGAGTTGGGATTTACAGGAGAGAAGCTTCCTTTAGCCCTCAGGGACCTCATTGTTCTTAACCCAAAGTAATCTGCATTCTTTAAGAAGAGTAATAGATCTGTTAAGATTCACAGGGCCTTAATGGACCCCTTCTCCTAATACCAGAGTGCCTAGGAGACTGAGAAAAGCCCATCCCACAGGAGCAATACAAGGTATACTTTATCAGCTCTAGTTTAGCATTTGGAAAACACACTTAGAACAAACTCTCCTTCTTACCCTCCCTTGATCAAAGACATCATCAAATTGCATAACACCTAAAAGCAACAGGACCTGTGAGAAGATGCCTTATCCTGCAGTCAGCTAGTGGAGACCCAAGTGAATATGCAGAGTGATATCTCCGCATATTCCTGTATGAGAAATCAGGACTGATTTAGCCCACATTTCCAAAATGATCTGTGCAGTTTTTGAGTCATAAACCTTTTTCTCCTTTTGTAACTTTTGAAAACTGTTCACAAGAAATTTTCTACAACTTATTAGCTGGAAAATATACATTGTAACCTGAGCCAGGAATAGTTCTACTTTATCTTTAGAATTGTGTGCAGCAACATTATCAGATTTAGGGATCCTGGGGGGAGGTATTAGGAAAGCTCCCTCATCCAAAGCAGGCTGTGACCATGGTGAAGAACATAATCAGCGCCATGTTCTTAAGACTGCCATTCCAGAGGAAACTTTTACTCATCCCCTAAGTGGAACCTGTATTCTTGTGCATTCCTGTATAGATAAGGTGTAGGGGGCCAATCACCTTGGCTGAAAGCCAAACTCACCATGTAAGGGTTAGCCAAACCAATCAGTAGCTACCCCTTTGTCCCGAGGCCTGCAGGCCAAAAATAATCTATCTATCTATCTATCTATCTATCTATCTATCTATCTATCTATCTATCTATCTATCTATCTATCTATCTATCTATTATATATAAAATATAATATGCTCTTCCCTTTGTTCTGGGCCCCTCCTGACATCCAGGTGCCTCTGGTGTGTGGTTAGGCCCAAGCTCGAGCTTGCAATAAAGTTTCCTCTTGCCTTTACAGTGGTGTGGCTGTCTTTTTCTCGGTAGTGTGTCCCATTCTGGCATAACAAGTGGTTTCTCCTCTATTTGTCTACCCCCTGCAGGGGCCCCAGTAGGCAGTGATGTCTGGGGCCGTGGCCAGCCTGGGCCCTGAGCAAAGAGTTTTAAATTATCCTGTGGGTCTGGACATGATAACAGAGAATTCAACTTGTCTTGTAAGTCTAGAGTGGCTGAGGAAACTCGTGAGACAGGTTTTTTTTTTTTTTTTTTTTTTTTTGTATCTATGATAATAGAGTTCACCTATCTTTTAAATTTCAAATGTGTTAGGATCTTTGGGACTTTTAGAAATGACTAAAATTACCTCTAGTTTATTCATTTAAGTGTTGGGTGACCCAGATTTGCCAGTTAAGATCTATGAAGATGTTATATCCCCTCTGCTCTTCTAAATTCTTTGCATATGGTAATTCATTAAATCCTCAAAACAACCTTATGGGTCCAGAATCATTATCTTCATCCTCATTTTACAGATTAAAAAAAAAAAAAAAAAAAAACTAAGGAGGAGAGAAAAAATTTTACTGTGGCTTGCAAAAAATAAAAAAAGCAAAGAGAATTTCAATCCCCTTAGCTCTACCCTGGTATCTACACTATCATATAAATACCCCCCCCACACACACACAAATACACAAACACTGGCATATACCCCAGTTGTTCTATGCAAAAAATACATGAATAAGATCTTTATAAAAGATTGCTTAGTGATTGAGATGCAGAGCCTTCGTGCTAGCATATATGGTCGTCCTCTCTGATACTGTTAGGGACCAATACCTGGGTCTTATTCCTCTCTGCTCAGAAACTCGGACTCTGAGCTGTAAGATTATTTCCACGAAGGAGCCTTTTTTTTTTGTACATACAGAACTGGGGTACAGGCCAGAGGCTCAGGGGCGGTGAGAGGCTTCACCAGAGACAGAGTGGGGAGCAGAACAGGCAGATCTACGAAGTACACTGCTGAGGGGAGCAGCGGGCGGTTCAGGAGAGGTCTGCCACGCCATGTGGTCGCCTCAGGGGCAGGCGGGAATCGAACTCATGCGGAAGTGGCTTTAGCTTCTCAGTGCTGTGCTTTAACCCGCTGCGCCACCAGGGAGGGCCGAAGGAGCCTTTTTAAAACAAGCAAATAAAAATTTGTCACAGCCAAAGGAGAAAATCAATATTAAAATCCTAAAAATGTGTCTCCATGAATGTGAGTGAAGGAAAGAAAGGAATATGAGAATGAAGACATGTAGGATGAGGACAGAGTGGCTACAAACTCTGGTACAGGGAGGCGCAGGGCAGTCTGGGGGCTGTCACCCACTAGAATGTTGAGGACCTTCCTCAAGTGGTTGGTCTCTTACCAATTAACATTTTAAAATGACCTTTGGGTGTTCTCAGACCCTGATGTTATCAGCACCCTCAAAAGGGGGAAAAAAAAAAAAAAAAAAAAACCTTGTTAAGCATTGAGCTGATCATTGCCATGACCTGAGGGATTGGACACAGTACTAAAACTAAAGTGCTAGTTTAAAGATTAAGGAAGGGGGTCAGTCATGGTCCTTGGCTCAGGTCCAGAGCTATTTCCCCAACTATTGCCTGATGCCTAGAGGATGAATCTCTTCAAATACACTTGCTCTGTAAATCTGGATTGGAATTGTGGCTCTGAGAGATACTCTTATCTCTTTGAGTGCCATAGGTGTTCTTTTAACCCAGAGAGACAAGTTGCAAGGATAACATTTCAGGGCAGTAAGTTCACTATCTTTTCATAATTCTATTACATCTTTCTTTATTACTATCCTTGTCTTGCAGTTTATGTAAAACATTAAAGCAAAGTGATGTAAACTCGTAAAATAATCAGGCATTTAAACACAATGGTCTTAAATAAATTATTTAAGTGGGGTTAATAATTTTCATCTAATATATTCACTGATTATGGTTTAGTATCTTCTGTGTATTTGTGCACACACACTAAACACATATTTAAGACTTGTACTACAAAAAATAAATAAATAAATAAGAAAACATCTGAGAACAAAGACAGGCTTACTAACTGATGCCCAGAAGCCACATCCCTAATAACATAATTTGTGAAAGCCTATTTCTACATATTTGTGAGCTCAGCCTTGCATTATACAGCTTAGGGGGTGGATGTCAACTGATACATCAGTGTATTCTTTTCACATTGCAGCTGGCAGAAATGCATTGGCTTTTTTTTTTTTTTTTCTTGAGGTCCTCACAATGGTTAGGTAATAAAATGGGCAGATATTAAAGAACCAGAACTGAAAGCAAAATGTCATTTCGTGATGAATGAGAAAATTTGGCTGAAACTTCCTTCCTTTAGGGGTTTGTTCTAGTAAGAACAGAACACAACTAAATGATGTTTGTTTAGCTCAAAGGAGTATTTTTATATACAGGAGACAGCATCATTTTCACTGCTTATGTTACTTGTATTTTCAATAGGCTTTGCATTTGAATTGCCTAAATAGTAAAATTTGCTCTAACTTCCGAGACCAAATTTTTCTTTAAAAACAAATATTATTTTGTGTTGGAGATGCAATTTATATGTGCTTTATTCAGAAAGGGAACTCCATGTGTGGAATGAGTTTTGTAACTTTATAATTCAATTCATGACATTAATTTTGAATAACCTTAATAAGTTATATATGTGCATGAGAACTACATTATGTATCATAATGTGAGTCTGTTCTGTTTTTAAATACTAGACTATAAATTAATTTATGGTCTTAAAAACTACATTAAAATATTAATAGTTCAGAAATTATAAATGTCAACTATGTAATCTAGATACTGAAATCTTATACCAAAGATGGTTAATATTTTATCCTAAACCTGAATGTCTTAAGGATATCGAGAGTGAACATGAAGAAATGTACCAAACATTTAGACCATTCATCTCATGTGCAGCTCCAGTAACTTGTTTTGTGTGTACAGATTTATAAATATTTTCTATTAGCAATTAACCCTGCTCTGTAGTTCCTGGCAAGGTCATTGACATTATTTGTGTTGCAAGCAAGTAGTTGTAACTACTTTACATCTGTAGTTTATACCTCATTGGAGGTGTGAATGGTTCCAAAAACAATCCACTATATCCGTAGAGTCTCATTCACATGCACACACACACATATACACATAGCTCACAGCAACATAAACTTCAAATATTAAAAATAGTGCTGAAGTCTTAATCTTAGTTTATTGCCTATTATTTATTTTTATGCCCTTCTGAACTTTTTGGTTCTTCTACCAAATGGAAAATTATTTTTTTTCCTATACATGTAAAAAATACAGACTATTCCACACACCATAAAATACATTTGGAACAAATGTTTTTCACACTCTTTTGAGAGGTTACCAATCTTTAAACATAGTAATTGAATTACACTCTGCTGAACTAATTTTGTTGGGGCAGATGGGAATTTAGGCCAGATCAGACTGGCCTAAAGCTACAAATGAGCCACAAATCTTCCTAACATTTTAACTTTTGATTTAAAAACTGTGCTCTATCAGTTCTATTTAGTTTTCCTTCATTTTAGAAAGCACACAATTATTTGAGTTTATGACTTAACTGTTCCCTGCTGTGTTGTGGAAATGCATTAAGTGAGAATGTGAAATATCAGAACAAATCTCTATCAAGTAAATCAAAACTAAAATGAAACCATATTAGTGTCAAAGGTGTGGACAAAAAAAAAAATTAAATGTGAAGAGATTTAATTCAAATGTGGACTACTATAATTTCAATTACTTCTCCTAAAATACATTTTTTTAAAGATTTATTTATTTATTCGTACAGAACTGGGGTACAGGCCAGAGATGCGGAGGGTAAGAGGATTCACCAGGGACAGAATGGGGAGCAGAACAGGCAGATCGATTGAGGAAGTACACTGTTGAGGGGAGCAGCTGGTGGGTCAGGAGAGGTCTGCTGCACCATGTGGTCACCTCCGGGGCAGGTGGGGATCGAACTCATGCGGAAGTGGCTTAAGCTTCTTAGTGCTGTGCTTTAACCCGCTACGCCACCAGGGAGGCCCTAAAATACATTTTCATATACATAAATAACATCTAATCTTATGTTTGCTAAGTTAAAATAGCACACACACACTTAAATTCTGCATTTATCACTCATTTTGTTTAACTTTTATATTCACGTAACTGTATAAATTATAAATAAGCACTCATTTTTTCTTTGTTACCAACTAAGCTTCCTATTCTGAGATGTCCTGCATGATTTTTGTCCTTAATTCTGATGACACTGATTTTGAAACATGGATCACAGAAACTATGAAAATATTTTTTACTAATTTTGCTTGATTTTTACAAATCTGGATTGTAATACAAGCAACATCAACAATTAATATATTTTCTGCTAACATTAGTAGATTTAGCTAAACAAGGTACTCAGTTAAAGACCCGTTGCTATTCTTGCTTACTATTATTAATGTATAAACCCTAATAAAATCAGTCCTTAGTGTTATTTTTTAAAAGTGTTTACTTATACGCACAGAACTGGGGTATAGGCCAGAGGTGCAGGGGCATTGAGAGGATTCATCAGAGAAAGAGTGAGGAGCAGAACAGGCCTATCGACAAAGGACACTGCTGAGGGGAGCAGCAGGCGAGACAGGAGAGCTCTGAGGCACCATGTGGGTCACATCCGGGGCAGGGAATTGAATGCATGCTGAGTGAGCTGTAGTTGTGCTGTAGTTAGCTCCTCCACTATGTTGCACTTTAACCCACTGGGCTACCAGGGAAGGCCAGTCCTTACTATTCTAACGAATTGTCTTTCATATCTGCTAGCATAGAAGAGAAGCAGTGACTTTATGCAAGCTGAATCTTCAACACAGCTGCTCCCAGGTTTTCTACTTGATCTTGATGCCCCTCACTATCTCACAGCATCTTCATACAGCATATATTAAGAGCCAATTCCAGAATGTAACCCATTTTTTTTTTTCATTTTTAACATTGCTGTGTATGTATCACCCATCTCCCTTATTTTGAAGCTTGGAAATATGGAATCATAGGAACTCTCTTGACCAGTATATCTATTAAATAAAATTGCAGATGGTGATGCACTCGATAATTCGCACAAATTCATCCAGGTATTGAAAGTAAAAGTATCAAGGCCCAACTCTAGCTCTGATTTCTTTCTGCTTAATTCTGTTGTCTACTTCACCCTCCGTATGCATTTGTTACATTATAAAGGTCTCCCTTACAACTTTTTTGCTTTCATTTCTCTTGTATAATAGGACTTCTGTAATTGGTCTGAGTGTTATGTGGGAGCTACCAACCTTTATATTTTTAATTTGGTCTTCGCAGAAAATAGACTAACTTTACTCTGCCTTCTTGTCCAAATAACCTTCAAATGTGGTATGTAGTTGAAAAGGTGCCTTTGGAAGTTGAACAAAATAATCATCTTCAGGGTGTCACTAAACTTTCATCTTTCTATAAAGAATACAAATAATATCTGACATAGCATGCCCTTGTTTATTGAATGAATCCTATAAAAACTAGTTAATTTTCCTCCTTTACAAATTTAGAAACAAAAAGATATCCAACCTCTGTTCCTTTCCATTGGACTAGGCTGCTAAATATACAGATGTCACAATGCCAACCTAAACCTTTTTGATTACAAATTTTAATATATTTTGGTAATCGTTTGTAATTGTGAAAACTGTGCAGTTAATCACTAGTAGGTTTATAAAACACAAGTGAACATAAATAACATTTAATTTCCTTCATATTGAATGACAATGGTTTTTCTTTATTCAAAATATCTCAGAATCCAAGTACTTTCTTCCTCCATCAGTAGAGATGTTTCATGCATTAGCTGTAAGATTCATCTGGTGTTTATATTTAAAGTCTTAAGAATGTTCAACATTTTTTTTTTCTGAAGTATATACAGAGTGTCATTTGCACTTTTCCTGCTCCAATTAGTCAACATATCGTATTGCAGATAATAGAGAACTCAATGTGAGTAGGAAGTGTAACTCAAGGAAATACATACAGATAATTGAGTAAAGAGAAAAACATAGATAAGGAGATGCATAGATTTACAAATACATAGCTATGTTTTTTTTATTAAATAGAGAAGACTTTTAGGCTATGAACATCACTAATGAAAATGTTTTT
This sequence comes from Condylura cristata, assembly GCF_000260355.1. NCBI lineage: Eukaryota > Metazoa > Chordata > Mammalia > Eulipotyphla > Talpidae > Condylura > Condylura cristata. The sequence goes on from NW_004567106.1 coordinate 57,022,404, forward strand.
TTTCCAGCAGAGATTGCTTGACACAAAAGAATATGTGTTAATTAAACTCAGTCAGAACAAACATTAAACTATCAAATTTTATACTTGCCTTAGAAATAATTAGGTTAAAATATTTTGTTGAAAATAGAAAGAAAGTAAGGTTTTTTAAAAGTAATTTCTTTGCCAAACCAAAGGAAAGCTTAATAGGAGGAAGAGCCTAAAATTTTATTTTCCTCCGAATTAAAAAAATTTTAAAAGTGTTATTTATTTATGCATACAAAAGTAGGGGTATAGGCCAGAGCCATGGAGGGTGGGGAGTGAGAAGATTCACCAGAGACAGAGTGGGGAGCAAAACAGGCAGATGTGCTCAAATACACTGCTGAGGGGAACAGCAGGGAGACAGGACAGGTCTGTGCCATATGGGTAGCTCCTTAGGTGGGGATAGATCTCTTGATGCAATGGCTGTGGATAGGTTCATAGTACTGAGACATAGCTCCTTGTACCACCAAGGAGGGCCTCACCCAACAATTAAATTATTAAACAGGCATTGTAGAAACAAAAATTCTCCAGTGAATAGATTTTTCTCAATTTGGATAGTATGTTTAACACCATGTGCATTTCAATTGTTTCAAGTTTTTGAGATAACTAATATTTTATTTTTTACTTATAGGAAAGTGTTTATAATCATGAAGATTTAGTAAATTTATTTAATTTTATGATAATAGTAGGAGGAAATATGATTTCTCAAATAGTCATAACTGTCTAATTGTTTATAAAAGTTCAATGCAATGGAATTAATAAATTCATTTTTGATGTCAAAACATTGTAGCAATCAAAAAACCAAACATACATAAAACTCCTTGGAATAGGAATAAAATAACAATTTTGGAAAATACACTGAGCTGCCTCGTGTAAATTTTAGCCACAAGAATGTTGGGAATAAGTGAAAAATACCAAATTTCTTGGTGCTTTCCCATGTACTCTCCCATGTTGCTATTTTTTGCTTCTCCTTGGCTAACATGCCCTTTGGCTCCTCTTTTCTTTCACATCGAATCTTCCCCCCAATGAGTGTTACTCTCTCCAGTTCTCATCGAACACAAAACCTCTAGTTTTATACACTTTATATAAGATGGAGAGAAACCAACATATTACAAAACTTAGCCCTGGTCTCAGTAGGCAAGAGAAACATCTCACATTACCAGTACCAAGGCTGCAGCTAGAGAGTACGGGACATTGATATTTACCTTCCTAACAGAACTGAAGTTTAGACAAATTCTCTGTGCTTGGATGTTAAATAGAACATTTATCATTTGACTCAGAGTTCTGAGTTAAAGTGAAAAAAAAATTGGCATCACATTTCCAAAAATTCAAAAGGAATTTGCAATTATATTTTAAAATAGAAATAAGAAATATTTAAGATATATGTATACATTGATATGTATATGTGTGTATTAGATATGCGTACAAATATGCATGTTTATACACATATATACATTGTAATATGTGCAATTACATGTAAGTTCATAGATTAATATTCAGTGCTAGGTAAATTGTGTTGTTTACAAATAGCATTCTGAGTTTTTTATTTCTATCATTGTATCTTACCACAGACTTCTCAGCAAGAAAATATGTATTCTTATAAGAAAATAAAGCTCTCTATAATTTATATTTTTCTCTCATTCCTTTCAAAGTTACTGAAATATAACATGATTTTTTTATGTTGATAAGTCTTTAGTTTAAGAATTTACATGCTGTTTGAAGTGAAATTCCATGGATTTCTTGAGGGGAAAACACTAAAAGAGTCTATGAGAGCTTTAAAATTTTCTAGAGTACATTTTGGTTTTGATAGCTGTAGGTGTGTATTCTTAATAGAAGTAGCCCAAACAACTGTGAGTAAATGAGAAGCTGGCTGCCTGGGAAGTTGAGAAGTAAGGCCCCAAGGAGCAAGTCTCTCTGATGTTAGAGTTGGACCTTTGGGGCTATGAAGGAATCATACATCAGCCTCACCAGAAGATCATATGCCATATAAAACATAATATACCTGTAATGACCTATTGGTGGAAAGTGATGATTAGAATTGCCAGAAAATTATTTCTAAGGAAAAGGAACAAACAGAAATTGTACATATGATATATACAGATACTATATAAGATATATAAAGACAGTTTTTCTAGTTACTTCTATATAAATGCTAAAGAAGTATATAAGATAAAATGCCTTTTATCACCAAGATAACTTGATGGATAATTTCTAAATATTTTCTAGTTATATTTTGATTACAAAAATACTTAAAAATCATCATAATTGCTATATTTTAACACTTCCTCTATGCCAGACACTGTAAAAGTATTGTACATATATTATTTCCTATGAACTTCCTACCAAGCCTAGGCAATGAGTGCTACACTTTTATCAATGTTATAGAAAATGGAATGAACTCACAAAATAGCTAAATAAGTTTTCTATATTACACAGCCATAAACTACCTGAATGAAGACGGCCCAAGCAGCTGACATTGGATGGGCCATTCTTAATTGTTTGGACCACCTACCACAATGAACCCTCTAGTCTTTCATTCTTCCCTTCCCAGCAAAAGTCTTGAAATACCACCATCTGTTCAGTAGCATAATTGATTGATCTCACCTTTATCTTGCATATAAAGAATTTTCCCATCCATTTTATTGCCTTGGCTATGTGACTGCCCAATACTTATCCAGCTTTTGTGCTAATGCAGAAAGCCTAGATTTTGTTAAACTTGATATACTATTCCAAACAGCTCCTTAAGGCATTTATCAGAAAGGGAAACAGCAGAGATTCACATTTTGGAGCATCAACTACGAGAGACCCTTAACACAATTCAAGGTATTGAAATTAAGAGTCATATTCCACTGGGCCCTCCCTGGTGGCACAGCTGATTAAAGCACAGCACTAAGAAGTTAAAAACGCTTCAGCATGAGTTCGATCTCTGCTCTGGATTTGACCACATGTCCCAGCAGACCTTTCCTGACCTGCCTGCTGCTCCCCTCAGCAGTGTGCTTCATTGATCTGCCTGTTCTGCTCCTCACTCTGTCTCTGTTGAATCCTCTCACCGCCCCTGTACCTCTGGCCTGTACCTCAGCTCGGTACACATAAATAAATATATATTTTTAAAAGAGCCATATTCCCCTAAGAGTGCATGAATGAAGAAGTAAAGTTTGAAAATTTTCTGGCCTGTTATAGTTCACTTTTAATATTAAATCTCTTCATTCATATAAATCCATATAAGCTAATTGATCATATCCACAATAGAACTTTAATTTTAGTAGTATAGAAAGTTATATGACTATAGTTACCCTCCAAAATAATAACCTCAAATGATTAGGAAATATTTTGTACAATAACCATATTTCCAACTGTGTAACATATTGGGAGATGAATATTTATGAATTCACACAAAATATATTTGCATTTCTAGAAGCACAATCTTTTAGGAAACAGAAACTATTTTCACAGAAAGGCATAATATCAGTGTGAGTCTTGTTTTAAGACATCATTTAGTGTGGCCCAAAACCTCTCTGAAGAGTAGATTTCAAAGGAAACTGAACTGGAAGAACTGGGGATAGGGACACTCCAAAAGGTTTCCCTTGCCTACCTTCCATTAACTCTGTTCTCTGGCATTCTCCTTCCATAACCTACCTTTTCACTATAGCTAGGTATACCATTTGCCCTAGGATGTTTATGCCGTTTCCATTAACTGGGGCTCAGTCCATGTCCCCCCTCCCCCCATAGATGCACATAGGTGTACACATGCTCTGAAAGGCTCTCAACTACTCCCAATGTGGGTTTTTACTTCACAAAATTTGGAAGCAAGATATTTGCCTCTTTTCATACATTGTGTGTTTGACAGAAACCCACATTTCTAATAGTGATAAAATATGAATGGGACACAATAATCATATTTGTTTCAAATAAAAAGTACTTCTTAATTCCTCTGTTTGGTGATTTATTTTTTACATTGAATTTCTGTTGTAGCCAAGGCTATCAGGAAGAAAATTAACAATATATGTTGTCTTTATGAAGTTTTTTTTTTTAATTAATTTATTTATTTGTGCATACAGAACTGGGGTACAGGCCAGAGGCTCAGGGGCGGTGAGAGGCTTCACCAGACACAGAGTGGGGAGCAGAACAGGCAGATCTACGAAGTACACTGCTGAGGGGAGCAGCGGGCGGGTCAGGAGAGGTCTGCCGCGCCATGTGGTCACCTCCGGGGCAGGCGGGAATCAAACTCATGCGGAAGTGGCTTCAGATTCTCAGTGAGTGCTGTGCTTTAACCCGCTGCGCCACCAGGGAGGGCCGTCTTTATGAAGTTTTAACATCACCAGTAAAAGGAACTGTGTGTCTTCTTTATGTCAAATGCCTTATTATTTATTAGGCAGGATACTATTAAAGGAAATCCTGGAACTTTGAATAATCTTCAAATAAAAACAGAATAATTTGCCCTAAACAAAATGACAAATAGGTAAGCAGAAGAAATTACTATTAATGAAATGGTAATTGATACAGGACTGGAGAGATTAGGTAATGCAGTAAATAAACTTAAAGTACATAGAAAATATTATGAATGTATTAAATCCATTCACTACAAAATCAGACACTGTTATTTGACTAGATATTTGAAAAATAAGAATTCTAAAGATGTAAATAAAAATTATTAAACAATAGACTTTCTTCCAAATTCTTGTAATTGTTTTTAATATGTTGACTGTATGCCATGGGTGTGTTCATGTAGAAAAGCATGTAGATCATATGTCCCTTTGAATTTTCCTCCTTATTTTGCAGAGAAGGTCAAAACCTCAGGTTACATGAAACCCGCACAGTTACTGTGGAGTTCTGATAACAAGCTGTGAAAACAGTTTTTCCAGCGTTAGCATTTGCCTATTGGCAGACACCCCAGGAAACTGTGCTGGAAGATCTTGCATCGCCCTTGGGCTTGTCAGAGTATCTTCCAGAAGCCAGAATAGAAATGACTATTCTCTTCTTTGATTCAATTTCATTTTATTCTTTATTATTCTCCCCAAATGTTCTTCTATTTCTGTAGAGAAATGTACAAAGTGCCATTAGTGGCAAAGACCCTTTCCATTGCTCATTGTATACTTACACGATCAAACTTTCAACTTGGTTTTACTAGACACAGTAAGCCACCCATTTTTTTCCTTGCAATGTGTATAAAGAATGAATAATACAATATTCTTTATGAAATTTATTATTTCTAGTTTTCCAAAATATTCCAGCATATAACTTAAAAAAATAATTCATCATTAGTGATGTTGATTCATATTTGAAATGTTGGGACATCAGTGAAATTTTCAGTTCATTGTATTTACTTCCCAAAAGGTTGAAGCACTTGGGTTTTGATCAGTTTTATAAGCTATGGCTGGTTTAGGCAAAGTAGATTAGTTATCCAAATTGTTAACTTGTATGTGTTGAAAAATAAACTTACATAAAAACTAACATTCTACTTTACTAAAATCTATATGGGAAATTTGAAAATTAATGTTAGTGAGTTTATTTTTTAAGAGCATAAAAGTTCTATTGAGTGAGTTTCTATACACTTAGTTTTTAAATTACAAAAGCTTGGATATGAAAATGGGAATGTTTCACAGATGATCAAAGAAATTTTTTAGATTTGTTAAATGTGTTTATCATTTTAGATTGTCCTGAGACACACACACACACACACACACACACACACACACACACACACACACACACTTTTCTATCCTTGTGAACGTAAGAGTTGTCTTCAGCAAATTTTCTGTGCTAGAGGAATTCTACTCAGGGAAGGATAGTTACTGAGCGTACTTTTTAAACTACAACTTTTTAAAAACATAATGTATGTTGTCTTCTTCCTACTTACATACTTTATATGTTTATTTTCTTTTTATATACTCATACTTTCTTCATAGTGATGAGGTTGGTGATTACAACATTCTGATTACTTTGACCATTGTGACCAAGGATTCGGTATAAGCTCTCATTTGGGGGAATATTCAGACTGCCCCTGCCTTGGAATCACTCTCTTTATGAAAGAGAGTTAACTTTTCCTTCATCTCAAAATTAATTTTGAGACAGTCAATAAGGAAAATCTATCTCTATTCTCCTTTGCATTTTAAAACAAACTAACTTCACTAAGTGACCAAATATTTAATTTTGCTACTTGTCACATGTCTATAAATCATCCAGTATAATCAACCTCAAGTGGGGTATATGGATAAAATATATGTGTTAGCTCATAACCAGACATGCTCTATAATAAAGTGTTTCTTTATTATTTCTGTTATAAACTTAACAAATATATTTTTTAAAGATTTATTTATTCATACAGAACTGGGGTACAAGCCAGAGATGCGGAGGGTGAGAGGATTCACCAGAGACAGAGTGGGGAGCAGAACAGGCAGATCGACGATCTGAGGGGAGAAGCAGGCAGGTCAGGAGAGGTCTGCCACGTCATGTGGATCTCCACCGGGGCAGGCGGGTATCGAAATCATGCGGAAGTGGCTTAAATTCTTAGTGCTGTGCTTTAACCCGCTGAGCCACCAGGGAGGGCCTCACAAATATTTTAATGCCATTAAAGCCCTTTTGAGGGAAATAATATGCTTTGTCTATTTCTGTAGACTTATAATATAAATTTGTATATAATTATTCTATTTTTTCTGAGACTTGGACGAAAAGATCCTTGCTAATTCTCTAATTATGGTAAAGAAACCAGTACCTTCCATTAATACAAAACCCTTAGGATGGTTTATGTTTGAAAGCATAATGCTGAGTGCCAAAACACAATATTTTCATTTGTGGACACTTACTAATTTTATTTGAGTCTTTTATGTGATAGAATCATGCAATAAAGTTATCATTAAAACACCTATATTTTAATTGCTAAAATGGATAAGAGGATTGAAATAGAGGAAAAGTTTGACAGCACATTCTGGGAAAATATATTACTACTAGGTTGCTAGTATATGGTGAGTGGACACCATAAATTTATGGTAGAAACTAAAATACATTGATTCCTGCTAGAAGTAGCAGTTTTTAATGTATTCTGTTTTCCTGGGAAGAAAAGTCCATTTTTTCCTAAGGAGTAATACTTTACGTAACAAAATTTCCTTGAGGAATTCCACCAATGTCATTTATAGGTGCAAACAAGCCTTCCTTCAGCATTAGTCATACAGTGACATTGAAAACTCTTTGGCTTATGTAAACATACTCATTGTATGCACTGAAGTAAAATTCCATTCCTTTTTGTTCCCAGTGCCATCTGTCCCAATTGCACTACCAAGTCAGTGGGGCAGCACAAGTCTTGCCCTAAACACACAGTTTGCTTGTTTTGGATTCCTTTTTACTCTGCGTCACAGAACAGCTGGCCAAGGATCGCCACCGTCTGTGGCTGTAATTCTATTGCTTGGGGATACTTCACCTGTTTTTATGTAGAAATAAATGCTGTCCTTTAGACTGCTCTTGTCATCCTATAAGTAGGACCTAGACTACTAATAATACTGAAATAATCTTGTGTCACAAATTATTACTGTAAAATTATTGGGGTGAATATGAGAAATTAAAAAAAAACTGCTCAAAGATACTATTGAATAGATCATCTTATGAAGGTATTAGTAGCTCTGAGTTGTCATTTTTATAATGCCAAGTGGGACATATTAAATAATTATAATAATTACACATTTTTATTTGTATTAATTATAGATAATAAGTTGGATATTGATTCAGAAATAGTGTTATAATTTCAGTATGTGTACTTAACAAAAACTGTGGATAGATGAGAAGTGAGGAGTAAAAAAAAAAAAGACAAAATTGTCATTTCTGGGTAAGTGAGCCCACTTAATTGTCAATTTTAGAATTTTTCTAAATAATTTTGAGTTTGAGGTAATATTAAAATTGCTATACTTAGACCAAAAAACAAAAACAAACAAACAAACAAACAAAAAACAAACAAAAAAATTTCTACTACAATTGTGTAAACAAGTTTCTTTAAACCTCATATTTCCTTGGCTTAAATGAAAGTCCTTCTACTTGCATTGATTTGTATTTTTTCCCCAAACTGGAGGTTTTAGGAGAATAAAAACCAGAATGATATCAGGTAGATATCATTGGTATTAGCCTCATAGCAACAGTATTTAGATACTTTGCACACCAAAAATTTGTATCTACTTTTCAAACTGTTTCAAAACATTGCGTTTTAGTATTGGATGTCCTGTTACAGGAAGACAGCAACAGATAATTGCTACCCTTTACATTAAGTAGGCCAACTGAAATGATGGTTGCCAGCCTTTAAACTACTGGCGTTTCAAAATGCCTGGGGTTTGTCTTTTCATAATATTTTTGAAAACTGGGCTGTTTTGAAAAGAGATGCATAATCCAGTGCTATGCTTGGCACAGCTTGCTAAACCTAACTTAATGAAAAGGGAGAGAAAGAGAGAGCAAAACATCACAGAAGCCAAAATTCTGTAAAACTCTGTGTGATGCCGGGAATAAATTGAGTGTGGTAGACCTATGTTCAAGCACCCTGAGGAAACTACCCTTGTTGATTTATGGTCATAGTGCACACACATAAAAATAACTGAAATATCGTTGTAAGACACAGATAAATAAGAGGAGAGACTGTTGCACACCAGTGTTTCTTGGGAAGAATCATGATGAGAACACTGCAAACACTCCAGCATGTTGAACTATAAAAAATTAAAGTCGAAAGAGAAAGCATCAGATGAGCAGCAACACCGACTTACTCCTCTTGTTTGAATGTATAGATTTGGGCAACTGCTGAATAAGAAAATTCTAAAATTCTGTATGCCTATAGCCTGTAATGTAGAGGAGTAATCCTCTAGGGAAGTATGAGCTTCCCAGGCAGGAGATATGATAATAAGTTTGCTATCATTGCATTCCCAAAATTAGAGATCCCTATTCCTTTTCATTTAGTTATTTTGGAGGAATACAAAAGGAAAATGGTTTGAAATAGTGAAACAAGAGAAAGATAAAAGCAGAAGGTCTAAAGGGTAGCCATTTCCTGTACAGGGGGTTAAAGCCTCAGTCTCAGTGAAGTGATAACTAGGATAGATTCCCAGTAACGTGCATACACACACACGCACACACACACACACATCCATATATATGTGTGAACTTTTGGAAATATTTCTATATATTTATATAGAGAGAAATATGCAATTCTGACATTATATGCTACTCATTTTATAGATTTATGTGAAATAGCTAACTACATAATATGCATTCATTCAGAAACATGAGATTCAGTGAAACCGACTACCTGCCTAGAATTATGCAACCAGTAGCTCAGTAGCTTGCACCAAAGTATACCGTAACTGAACTAGCAGGCTTAGAGCATGAACAGAGAATTGAGATTTGGTAATGTTAACATATGTTTTTCAAATGTTGAAAGGACACTGAAACTAAATGTTAAGGCAAAAGTGTTTTTCAAATGCAATTTATATAAAATCAGAGCTTACTAGAATTTCATCTACTGTATAAATAGTGACTATAAAATAAAAAAGTGTTATCTTTTTAAATAGATTTTATACTTTCATTTTAGAATTTGATAAAGGTGAATATCAGAGATACACCATCTAAGGCAGTGTGTATTACAGATTCATTTGATGGGATTGATAGAATTGCCAGGTTAATGCACCAAATCTATTTCACCTTCTCAAAAGCATATTGAACTTTGTGTTGCCAGGAAGGGAAAACATATTGGAAAAATGATGATTTGTATTTAATATCAATAAACCATGCACTGTGTATATTAATACATTTTCAAATTTGTCTATTGATTTATATTTCCAAATGTTAAAACCACATGGCATAAAATTGCTGGAGTCTACTGGTAAATTGGATGTAAGACTACAAATCTCATGGTTTAGGAATAATAATATCATTGACCTAGAATTAAAGAGAGCAAAGGAAAATAGTGGTGGTGGGGGGGTCAACTGGACTACAATTTACATTAAATTTACTTTATATCATGTTTAAATCAATTGAACATTATAGCGGCAAAAAATAATTTCAAAAGATGTGTCTTATAAATGCATAATTTAGATCTTTCCTATGTAAATTGAGGGAAGCTATTCTTTATGGACAAAATAGTTCTGGCAAAAATATTTGAATTGTGTATTCATTCCATTAATAGAGATAGTAAAAACTGCCCTAAAGGGGAAGTTTGAGTTTTCAAATAGATGATATATTATCAGACTCAATTTATTGATTATCACTTATTCAACCTTTGATAAATAACATCTATTATTACTGCTTTTGTTTTCTTATATTTGTGATGATCAGTCCAGTTAAAATATAATTTTTGCCTTCGTTAGAGTTTACATTGGCTGGTTGCCTTGTTCCCCAAGGAGGTAAAAAATATTCTACCTTAAAAGAGTAAACTCAAATGCCTGGGGATTAACTTCCCCTTTGCTGTTTCATTGATACTCTTTCATGGCATAATACCAATGTTTTCTGGGGGAAGTGTCTCAGGCAAAATTATTTAAAAAAACTAATGCTCCAGAACCTCAGCCGTGCAAGTAAGCTCTGTGTTACAAAGTGCACTTTCTAAGGCTGTACTATAGTTACAATATTTCTTGTCTCATGTTAAACTACTCTATCCAGGTAAGCAGGCGAGTCTGATTCTTATCTTCATTATAAGTGCTTGTCTGCCTGGCCATTTTGATGCCACCAAAGAACTTTCTCGGATTAGGCAATTCCCCCAATAATCAGCTATCACAGTCAGCCAGTTATTAAATCTTCGGTGCTAACATTAGGTGAACTGTTTCTCCATGGACTTGCTTATTTTAGACTGCAGGATGGTGCAGAGATCATGTTACCTCTGTAATGCCCAGTCATTATACAGAAATTCCATGTGGTCTGGTCTCTTCATTCACAGCCTTTGAAGAAGCAGTTCTTGAAGTGTGAGAATTTTCTAGAAAACTGAACTAAATTCAAACTCTCCTACTGTTCAAAGTTCTTCACCCTCTTTCCTAGTATTCTTGTGCTGTTGTGATGTTCCGGTGGGAATTTCACTTTGTCAACAAAATGATTATAATTGTAGCAACTATGTCATGGCTGAAGTATTTATTACATGTAGAACTTTAAAATTTTGGTTACTTTACATAATTCATATTTTTGCTTGTTTTTCTTTTTATAAACACAATTTAGGATTAATCAATAAGTGGCATTATTAATTAACATTGAATGAAAATAATTTTATATGCTTGATGCTAAAAATGTTAGTTCCAGTTTTAAATATCACAGCAGAATAATCAATATGTTTTCTTTTTTAAAAAAAAATATTTATGCATATAGAACTGGGGTACAGGCCAGACATGCAGGGGCAGTGAGAGAATTTCCCAGAGACAGACTGAGGAACACCACACTGACATCAACAAAGTACACTGCTAAGGGGAGCAGCAGGTGAGACAGGAGAGGTTTGCATCAACATGTGGATCACCTCCAGGGCCAAGGATCCAACTTGCACTGAAGTGGCCCAGCAAGCTTCCAGTGCTGCGCTCCAAGCCACTGTGCCACCAGGGAATGCCTCAATAGATTTACAATGTAACTTTATCTTGTTTTAATTGTGAGAGTGTAAATATTTGTGGTAGGGCACTTACAGCTCCAGAGATCTGATTTAGCAGATTAATCCCCAACTAGTAATGCCATTGGTATTATCTGGCATTTGTACCAAGATCATCTCTTCATATTCTGAAATATTTTGAACTCTCTGCTGATTGACTTTATATTCTCTCCTATATAATTGCTACATGTTGCTGCTTTATACGTTGAATACATTTCTAAAGGTTTACATACTGTATTTTCAAAGCAGATTACTACCAGTGTTTTTATTTTCAGCATAATAAGTAAACTAAGATTCTTTGATAATTACCATTAGAATTCTGGTTCATTTATGAATATAATCGGTGATTTAAAAAGTAATATGCCCTCATATCATTGAGAGTTGTTCCTTGAAGTTGACATTTGAAAGTCTTGTTTCCAAATATATTTGTTTTTTCTGGCACCTAGGACCAATATTAATAGGGTATTTCATATAAATAAAATAGTTATGAGGTGTTTTAAATCACACAGGTAGAATGAATTCATGAACCAGATTCAGTTGTAGGAATTATTAAACGATGCTTATCTATTTTGTCTGTTTTGCTACACGTGGAATTTGACAAAGTCATATATTCCTTCTCTCCATAGAGGTGATTTTTCTTGGCTAAGCATTGTTCTTTGGGCTTCCTGAGGGGTGGAAATGTAGTGTCTTGCTAATAGGGCCTTAAAGTATTGGCAGCTTTCACCTTTCTTGTCCTTTAAGCCAGAAACAAGTTTAAACCCCAGATTTATCCTATCAGAAACTTCTAGGGAAAATGTCAGTAGCAAAGTTCCCATCTCCTCCTGCAATAAAGCTTTCTGAAAATTTGTGTAATTGATATTTCTTCTACTAGTCATAGAATAAAACAAGTTTAAACTTTTTTTTTTTTTTTCCCATGGAGGAATGGTCACTATGCTGTTTGGTAATATTCTGTCTGAAAATTAAATCCTTAACTCATCATTTGTTATAAGATTAGGCAAGTGATCTTTCTAAATGGTAGATGTGAATGTATTTTTCTTAGGTGAGTATGATATTTAGCCTTAGGTCTAAGCCTATTTTTCCTGCTTACTCTCATCACATCCCAACATAAAAATTCACAAAAGAACAGAATGAGAGGATGAAAGAATGAGAGAGAAAGAAGAAAACTTTTATGGAAATAATGGTCACACACAACAAACAAAAAACAATAAAATTAATGAAAGATATCAATCCAGAGATCCAAGAAGTTCATAAGTGACTTCAAGCATGATAGATATATCCAAAATTTATTGAATATATGTTCACTCACACTCAAACACATTTAAATTACTAAAATTTAAATGTATTAATTTATACATTTATTATTAGAAATTAAATCATGTTTTTAGAAATAATAGAATTACCATATTTTTAAAATACTGAAATAAAAAACATCTCTGATTAGATTCTAAATCTAGTGCATAATCTTCAGCAATTATATTTATTTTTGCACACCATGAATTTCTCAGCCATTTTTCCTAAATGTTATTTTTTTGCCAAAATTGCAATCCAACTTAATCCCAATTTAAACACAGACATCTGATCCTGTCTTTTATCACTTCAAATTATCCCTAACGTTATTGATGCATTGTTGATATATAATTATAATTATATAATTTATACAATGTATTTTAAGTATATATTCATGTATATATATGTATATGTATATATATGTATATATGTATATGTATATATATGTGTGTGTATTTATATATATATTTACACACATTGTAAAATGATTGCTAAAATCAAGTTAATTAATGTATCCATCGAATTTTAAATGTGAAACTCAAGTCTACATTCTCTAGTGCAGTCATCATGTATTTCTCTAGTCATTTACTCTGCAATTATCCTAGAAGATTATTTTATAGTGCATCTTTCTTCACACTCAAACATACTCATTATTTCATAGAATGAATTAAAACAAAAAGTAACCCTCCTTCCACTCCATATGAAATTTACCTATATCTGTTATTACATAGGAATTGAGATTTGTCTTCCTGTTAAAACAGATGAAATGGTAAGTACCCTTTAAACCAAACCTTTCCCTTAGAATTAGTTTCATTATATTCTTGCCCATCGAAGACTTTGCTCCTAAGTATATTCTATCACCCAGCTCCCCTTAATACAAACTCGCACACGCACACACACACACACACATCATGTAATGGCACACTACAAAAAATAGCTTGAATTGGGTTTTTCTCCAACTATAGCCCTGCGTCTCTGCTGCCCTTCAAAGCAATACACTATGAAACAGTTTCCTATAAACACTCTACACTTCAGTAACCATTTTCTCTTGAATTAGGCTTTAGACCCAGTCAAGCTACTGAAACTGCTCTTATTAAGGTCATAATGGAACTGCATCTTGCCAAAACCAATAGTCAATTTTAGACTAAACCCAAATCTAACTCTCAGAAGCATTGGATACCATCAAACATTCCTTTCTTGCAACAATTTCTTCACTTGGCTTCTGGGATAATTCTGCTGGTTTTATTATTTTCTTAGTGACTGCTTCTTTCTGCTCTCTAAATCATTGGTTCTTTTTTTTTTTTTTTTTTTTTGTATCACGGAATACTTAGAAAGTCTAGTAAAATGCATGCATTTCCTTAGGATAATATTTTTAATTATATAAAGTGAAATACGTAGGTTCTAAAGGATAATACATCTTAAGACACAGTTAACCCAGCCCTATGGGTTAAAGCACAGCACTTCAAGCTGGCCACAGCCACTTCAATGTGAGTTCCATCCCCTCTCCGGGAAGTGATCCACATGGTACAGCAGACCTCTTCTGACACCCCCCTACTCCCCTCAGCAGTGTACTTCATCAATCTGCCTGTTCTGCTCCCCACTCTGTCTCTGATGAATCCTCTCACCTCCCCTGCACCTCTCTCCTATACCTCAGTTATGTAAATATAAATAAATCTTCAAAAAAGATAGTTATCAAATCTTAATTGCATTATAATCCACCTACTGAAGCTAAATGAAAGTAGCTCCATATTTTTAATCTAAAAATATGCTTAAATCCCATTTTAATAGACTTCTGAGAAGCATATGTGTTTAAGATAAACTCATTTTTTGGTGTATGCTTTCCCTTTAATCTGATGTCACAACAATCTCCTCCTTCCTTCTTTTTTTTTTTTTTTTTTCCAATTTGGTTTACAGATTTGTCCTTCACCTGGCCATCAACTCTATGAAAACTTCAGGACAAGGTCTTCACCTCTTTTATCCTCTCATTCTATAACTCTAGACGATTCACATGCATCTAACTAGTTATTGCCTATATGGCCTCATAAGACTTATCTATAGATCCCTTCCATAGTCTCATCTGCCTTAGGAAATGACAGTATAAAATATATACTATTTTAATCCATATTCCAATATTTTGTTCCAAATTTAACTGGTCATAGGAAACTCACTACAGGCTTTACGAGCACCTTCAGTGGAAGGAGTTAGTAGTAGATGGCAGTACATGTGTGCTGATTCAGAGAGAGAAAAACAAATATTGAATGATTTCACTTACATGCAGACTATAAAGAAACAAAACAAAAAGATAGAGCCAAACTAGTAACAAACTCTAGAAGTCTAGCTGTAGAATTTAGGCTACCAGAGGGGAAGAGAGGGTGGAAAAGTGAGGTATAAAGGATGCCCATGGATGATCGTAGAAGTCTATGGGTGCCTTGTTGGTGGGTGTGATGTAATACATATGAAGGGTGTGAGTCTACACTCCAAATCATAAGCAGTGCCGTAAAACCAGTAATATCTCAAAATAAAAGAAGACTGAAGATGCCAGTGACTCTATTTCCAGTAGTAAACTGAGCACTATAGCCCAAAGTGTGATCTGGCTACAGAGCTGTGCAAAGCATCTCCATTGAATGGCCCAGTACATCACTTATAAGAAGGAAGAAATTTAGTAGATGACTGTATATCATACATTTAAAAATGTTAGGAAAGTTAACAAACATAATAAGGTTGGCTGGTTTCTTTAGATGTTTCTGACAAAGTAGCAATAAAAAAGGATGAACCCAGGGATTTAATTTCCCATCACAGATTCTATTTACATGACCTGAAGCTTTTATGTATGCCATGAAGGAACTTTATCTTCTGTATCTATTCTAGTTATATATTCTGGAGTAAATAACCACAGTTTGGGTTTGGGAAATCCCTGGGCCCACTGTGAGATGAGCCTAAGCTAAAGCTCTGTTGACTGACCTCACCTCCATCAACCCTTACTCTGATTCCCAAACCACAATGGGATTTGTGGTTTTCTGGAATTAGTGTCAGTTACAAGTTGGTATCCAATATGCTATTTATTTCCTTTCCTCCATGTATGATTACCTTGGGAACAGTTGCAGTTGTTCTGACAGATTTACAAAGAGTATGCATGGGGTGGATACAGGGGTATGGGCTAGTGTATAGAGAACATGGCATTAGATCAGGAATATTTTACTCATATGAAATTACAGAAATTATGCATATCTTCTTGAAACTTGGGGAATTAAAAGGTTTGTAAGAGTTTGATTGTTTGGCTGAAAAATGGACTGAAAAGTGGTCACAGGAAATGCGTAAGCTCCCTCTGTTTAATGTTGAAAAACTGAATCAAGGCTAGGGAAATTGAAATGTTAGAGTGTGGTTGTCATTTAAGACCTAATTAGTTAAAGACATACTCTCACTAACTCTTTTGAGGAGTAAATTTGTAAAGGAAGTCTGGCGTTCTAAAGGAGCTCCATGAGGGTTCTTCTCTGTAGGCCATACCTTACAGTGACAACTGCAGCTGCTGAAATTGGAAACCTAAATGCCATGGGATAAATTAGATCCTGGGTGGTAGCAGCCAAATCAAGTCATTCAGCTTCCAAAATTAAGACGGACATGGTTACCATAATGTACAACAGAGTCAAAGCAGGAATGAGAATAAATCTGCGTACCTGTGACATTGACAAGTTAGTCATGTTAACCTGTGCAAGCAGGGATGTCTAGGTCAAGTGAACAAAGTCTAATATAAATCATGAAAACATAATCAGAGCCCGTCAGTTAGTTATCAGACAAGAGTCAGTTTACAGAACCAGAAACACTTGCAGAAAGGGAAGGCAAGACCTCCTTGAGAAAGAACTCCAGTGTACTGTTAAAAATTTTCATTGTGGGCCCTCCCTGGTGGTGCAGCGGGTTAAAGCACAGCACTAAGAAGTCAAAGCCACTTCCGCATGAGTTCGATCCCCTCCTGCCCCGGAGATGACCACATGGTGTGGCAGACCTCTCCTGACCCGCCCGCTGCTCCCCTCAGCAGTGTACTTTGTCGATCTGCCTGTTCTGCTCCCCACTCTGTCTCTGGTGAATCCTCTCAGCCTCCACATCTCTGGCCTGTGCCCCAGTTCTGTATGAATAAATAAATAAATCTTTAAAAAAAAAATTTCATTGTGGGCCCTCCCTGGTGGTGCAGCGGGTTGAAGTAAAGCACTAAGAACCTTAAGCCACTTCCACATGAGTTCGATCCCCAGCCTTGGAGGTGACCCACATGGCACAGCAGACCTCTCCTGACCCATCCACTGCTCCCCTCAGCAGTGTACTTTGTCAATCTGCCTGTTCTACCCCCCACTCTGTTTCTGGTGAATCTTCTCACCCTCCACATCTCTGGCCTGTACCCCAGTTCTGTATGAATAAATTTTTATCATTGTTGGCCCTCCATAGTGGCACAATGAGTTAAAGAACAGCACTACAAAGCTAGCTACAGACACTGTAGCACAAATTCGATCCCCGGCCAGGGAGGTGACCCACGTGGTGCAGCAGACCTCTCCCAAACCACCCATTGCTCCCCTCAGTAGTGTATTTCTGTCAGCCTGCCTATTCTGCTCCCCACGCTGTCTCTGGTGAATCCTGTCACCAACCCTGCACCTCTAGCCTTTATGCACAAATAAATAAACCTTTAAAAAAGAACTGTATTGTCAATTATTCTAACTCTCCCCAAAAGGTCCTATGACCTTTTACCAGGACCAGGTATACTGAGAAAAGGAAATAATCAGACATTTTGGTGACTACTGGACAAGGGCCCTGAACTGACACAAATTTCAGGACATCTCAAATGTCATTGTGATCTATATTCAGAATCATGGTTTATGGAGCCAGATGATCAATGGAATTTTTATCTCACAGTGGTCCCATAGGGTCCCCCAAAGCCACACTGCATCTATTTACTAAATTCTAGAATTTATCATTGGAATAGACACACAATGTTGGTAAACTCTATAGAATAGTTCCCTGACCTGTTTTGTCAGGCTATTATGGTGGAAAGGCTAAGTGGAAGTCAGTAGAAATCTACCTAGGAAACTAGTCTCTATCTAGAAAAATAGTAAACCAATAGCAATGCCACATGCCTGGAGGGAATGCAGAGATAAAAGATCATCATACAGGATTTGAACGATGCAGGAGTAGTAATTTCTACTAAACCCCCATTCAACTAAACTATTTTATCTGAACAGGAAACAGATCTTGGAGAATTATAGTAGATGATTGTAGACTAAACCAGGTGGTGACTGAAATTGTAGCAGCTGTAACAGCTGTGGTTTAATTGCTTGAGCAAATTAATACCCACCTTGGTATCTGCTCTTGAGCTATTGATCCTGCGGAAGCCTTTTTTTCTCCATCCCTGTCAATAGGACCACAGGAAGCAGATTCTCATCAGCTGACAGGGCCAACAATATACTTCTACTGTCCTATTAATGTGTATATCAACTCTTCAGCCCAATGGCATTTAGTTTGCAAGAAACCTGATCACTTTTATCCTCTTTAATATATCACGTTGGTCCTTCCTATTGCTATATTATGCTATTGAACCTAATAAGCAAGAACTAGCAACTAATCTAGACAAATTGGTTAATGTCTGAGAGCAAGAGGGTGGTAAATAAATCCATCAGAAATTGAGGAGTCATCTACCACAGTGATAGTCCTATGGATCCAGTTGTGTGAGGTATGTATGCCAAGATATCTCCCTGAAGTAAAGGGTAAATAATTGCATTTGACCTCTCTTACAACTGAAAAAGAGGCCAAAAATCTACTGGGTCTCTTTGAAATTTGAAGACAACATGGCCCTCATTTGGGTGTGTTACTCCAGCCAATTTATTAAGTAACTTAAAAAGCTGTTAGTTTTGAGTGGAGCCCAAAATAACAGAAGGCTGAAAACGAGTCCAGACTGCTGTACAAGCTGCTCAGCCTCTTGGGCTGTGTGATCCAGCAGATCCAGTGGTGTTTGAAAATCAGTGACACATACAGACACTGGTAACTTTGCATCATACTATTTAAGTTACGAGACATCAAGGAAAAGAGGAAACATCATTCAGATCTTTCTAATTCTAGAGAAAGTTTAATGTGTTTTCAGTGGTATACAAAACAGTTGTATCATGTTGGGTGGAATTATCATCTTCTTGTTGTTGTCTTCTTTTTTTCTTTTCTTTTTTTATCAGTTAAGTGTGGTTTAGGATGATTTATACCAGTGGGATACTGACAACGTATGAACTTGTGATGTGTTTAATTTGCTATGTAAACTTGAGAAGAACACAGGTTGCCCAACTATCTAGCTAATGATATTTCTGAGTATTTAAGATGTTAATGTATCCGTTGGTCAACTAAATCAAATGAATTGTTCTCCCCAACATGCATAAACATCATCTTAACCATTGAGAGCCTGAATATATTTTTTAAAAATGTGAAGACAGGAGGCATGTGATCTTTTCCTTTCTGTCCAACATCAATCCTTTTCTGTCCTTGATGTTCCTGATGTTTTAATTGTTCCATATGCTTCCCTGGTTTTCCAGCTTGCATAGGGAAGTTCGTGGGACTTCTCAGTGTCAATAGTTGTATAAACCAAGTCTTTATAATAATTTAATCTCAGGTACATATCCTCTTTTTAATACAGAGAACCCTGACTAGTACAAGTGTAGACATCTCTTATTCTTGATCTTTGATGCTTTGCATTATGCCATATAAAGAGAACAGTCCCAGTCCACTTGTCCCACTGGGACTTGTCTTGGAGAAACCCATGCTTCTGAAACCATGTTAATTCCCTTAGAACTCACAGTGCTTTGCCTTCACCAAGAGTTGGATGAAGTCAATGTGTTCTCCTTTAGGGTTTTCATCACATAGTTTCCTATGCAGCATCAAATTAATCATTTGATTCCCCTGTTTGTTTGCTTTTTTTTGTTTTCCAATATGAATATGCAATATTTCCAGATTCTTTTCATAGTGTGTTGTCATGAACAGAGTATTCTAAACATTCTAATTATTTGTAAAACATTTTCTTCTATAGCATACCCATTTTGTTTGTGAAATAAATCATTTTTTTTTTTTTAGGAATTAAAATATTCCACAACTGTAATAACTTTACTTTCCCTCCTTTCAGACATTTGCTGCCAGTCTATAATTTAAAGTTGATGCCCTTTTCAATTCTGGAATGCACCTAATAGAACTACTATAAACATGTAACTGTTTCCATTTGTCACACACAATAAGTTGTTATAAGTAAAGGAGGCACCAGGCACAATTTTAAATCTTTAGGGACACAGAAGACTCAGAAATATGCCAGTTATGAATAGTATCAAGACTTATCTTTTAAGCAGGAGACAGATGTCATTTATTTCTCGCTTGTATTTCAGTTTTCTACTGCACCAAGATTTTGTGACCTCTCAAAACTAGTTTCTTTCATAAATCCCAATCTTATTTCAAAGTTTCTCTTTATTACATCATTCCCTTCCCTTTTCCTGGCAAGCAAACCAAATTCACAGAACTGCTAATAGAACTTTCTAGGGTATATATGAATTGTGATGACTTTAGTTCAGCTTCCTATAAGTAGAAATCTATAATTCTAAAACTAAAGTAGATAATTAATAAAATAAAACACAACTCTCCCAAAAGTATGAAAACATAATTTAAGAATCAAAGTAACTCACTTACTTTGGCAATGTTGGATGTGTAAATTTTCACCAAAGTTCTTTTATCTGAGCAGTGAGGACATTATTTTAGCAAAAAAGAATTATTCAAAATATATGTTCAATATATTTATAAGTAATAGGATGGAAAACTGATTTAATGAAAATATTTAAGTAACAAAGGTGGTTGACAGATTGGTGGACATGTTGTCCTTATGAAGTTAGCATACAAGGAACTTCAAATAGAATACATGTTCTACTTTATTCAAGAGGCCAAGGTGATTTTCTTTAATTTTTTATAGTTTATCATACACATTATTCCAAAAACAATAAAACATACTTTCAAAAGATTGACTGGCTGGATCTTTCTTTTAAAGATTTATTTATTTATGCATACAGGGACTGGGGTACAGGCAGAAGGTGAGAGGATTCACCAAAGACAGAGTTGTATACAGAATAGATTCACTGAAATACATTGCTGAGGGGAGCAACAGATGAGATAGGAGAGGTCTGCTGCACTATGTGGGTCACCTCCTTGGCCAGGGATCAAACTCGTGCTGCAGTGGCTGCAGATAGCTTCATGGTGCTATGCTTTAACCCATTGCAACACCAGGGAGTGTCTTGAATAACCTTTGAAGGTTGACAAAGTATTTCTTTTTCTTGATTGACTTGATTGCTCATATATTAAGCTTTTGCTGCACTGATTAGATTCTGTCCCTCCATATAATTAATATTTCACTTGATTTCACAAGCAAATATGGTAACTGCTAATAAATCAATCTAAAATTCAATAAACTCGTGGTTTGTAATATTTATTATTTAAACTTAAAAAGATGTCATAGGGACCTCCCTGGTGGAGCAGCAGGTTAAAGCACAGCACTGAGAAGCTAAAGCCACTTCAGCATGAGTTCGATCCCTGGCCCGGAGGTGACCCACATGGAGTGGCAGACCTCTCCTGACCCTCTGGCTGCTCCCTCAGCAGTGTATTTTAGTGGATCTGACTATTCTGCTCCCTGCTCAGTGTCTGGTGAATTCTCTCATTGCCCCTCTACCTCTGGCCTGTACCCCAGTTCTGTATGCATAAATAAATCTTTAAAAAAAAGATGTAATAAAGACAGGTTATCAATATATGGCAAAGCTTCACTTATGTATCTTGAGTAAGTTATGCACAGTTCTAAATTAGAACTCTTATTTTTTTCTGTTATATATTTGCTCAGGTCTTTCATGGTTCAACTTCAGACCGTCTGTCCCAAAAAGGTTTAGCTAGATGCATCCTTTGGCAATGCCATCATGGCCAGTTTCAACACTGCTATGATATTTTTCTGCACATGTTCATGTGTGATTGTAAAGCCTAGGTATGAATTGAGAAGTTAAATAAAATGAGCATTTTCTTACCCTGATTGTAATGTATTTCAAAGGGGAATGTCTACAGACAGTGGGATTTAATTTTGGGGTTGCAGAATACTTTTTAAGCTATAGTGACATCATATTTTATTTAATAATCTAAGAACAGTTTATTTAATGATCCTACCTGAAAATTATTTTCAGAAACATCAGACTCTTAACGCATTGAGTCTGATGATTCAATTGAATATCACCTGAATAAGTTATTTATCAAAAGAGACCGCCTGAATGCAGTTAAAAATAAAGACCACAAAGAGTTGGAGACTAATCATGAGCATTAATGTGCCAAGAGTGTCACATGATATTCTGTCTTCAGGTAGCTTAATGTCTATAAAAGCTAACGAACTTTCATTACATTAACTAGAGCTTAGATATACAGTGGGGAAATTTGCTGACTGTGCTCAAAGTAAAGCACTGTCAAATCTATAGAGGACCACAAAATTCCCTTTTCATCTGCTTAAAATAACAGTGTATGTTGTAGGAAGATTATGTGTAGAAATCTGCCTCAAAATGAAACAACCCCAGGAAAGCAGAGTCAAAAGAGACTAGCTAATGATGACATCCTTTGAGTCTTCAAAGATGGTTGCACAACATTAGATAAGGGTTTTTAGGTTCTGTTAGTCTGGGTCTTCTGAGAAAATTAACACAATACATTTTTCCCATGCTAATGTGTTGATATAGAGAGAATGTGGTCTTCTTAGTGCTGATCCATATAGTCCATTGTAAGGAGAGATTAGTGTTTTAGGATCTGCTGGAAGCCTCAGGTTAGTCTACACAGTTCAATCAGAGGAACTTTCTTGAGATAAAAATAGAGATCAAAGAAGAATGTGAAATGAGGCCCAGTGTTTAAGGGCTAGGATAGAAAATAGAGGAAAATGATCATATTTATTCCCAATGAACTTCTTGTGGGATATAACTGGAACACTCCTCAGTGCTTTATCACACAGCAGAAAAAATCGGACTTCTCATGGAAGCTGGTGACAAAGCTGAGCTGCATGTAACACATGTCCAAGAGGACTTAGTTTATTTAGTTTGATGCACTAATTCAACAATTTACCCCACTTATTTCATAATGTTCATGAGCTTATTGAAAACATCCTTTTTCATACTAAAAATGTAACTGCCACTATTTTATATACAAATCAGATTTTCATATCTTCAGAATAACCAGGATATTTGGGACCTGATAGAATATATGAATTTGTTTTAAAAAGTAAGTTTATATTGTATCAAAACCATCTTTTTTAAAAAAAATAGTTATTTATACATACAGAACTGGGGTATAGGCCAGAGGTACAGGGGTGGTGAGAGAATTCACCAGAGACAGAGTGAGGAGCAGAATAGTCAGATCCACTAAAATACACTGCTGAGGGGAGCAGCGGGTGGGTCAGGAGAGGTCTGCTGCTCCACGTGGGTCACCTCCAGAGCAGGGATTGAACTCATGCTGAAGTGGCTTTAGCTTCTTAGTGATGTGCTTTAACCCTCTGTGCCACCAGGGAGGGCCACCATCTCTTTTAATCCAAAACATTGGCTTTGATCTTCCTTCTCAGTGAGCACACACAAAGTAAATCTCTTTTCTCCAATTTCCTTACAAATAATTTGTTTCTGATTTTGCTTTAATCTCATCACTTTATTTAGCACATTATGTATATTCTGTTCTTTGTGAAACTTGACTTCCATGTCATGTGAAGAATGTAGTTATCTAATCTCACTGAAGTGGGTCCCCTTGGCACAACGAGTTCAAGCACAACACTATGAAGCTAGCCACAGCTACTTTGGCACAAATTCAATTCCCAGCCAGGGAACTGACTCACATGGTGCAACACCTCTCCTGTCTCTCCAACTGCTCTCCTCAGCAATGTACTCTCTCACTGTTCTGCCTGTCCTGCTCCCCACACTATCTCTGGTGAATTCTTTTACCACCTCTGCACCTCTGCTCTGTCCCTCAGTTTTGTATGCATACAAAAATAAATCTTAAAAAAAAAAAAAAAACTCACTGAAATTTATAGCAGTCCATTCACACTGTGGGGCTATGAACAGATATGTTTCAAACAGTGCTTGGTTATAATCAATATTTTTGTCTTTTGCCAAAAGATAACCTCTTCTCTCTTTCTAGTAGTAGAGTTTTCTGGGGAAACCACCCTCCCCCCAGTCACTTACATGTTATAAGGGCACTCACACTAACAAGGATCAGACAGGAGCTTATTTGACCCTTTGTTACCAACAGAACATCAGATCATCTATTGTAGTGACTGGCCCAGGATAGGCACTTAATCCAGGATGATCAAATGCCACTTAATCCTTGGGCCTCTTTGGAAATGTTGAAAAGAGAGAGCTTCTCTTTCCATGAACTTGGAACTCTGTTGATTTATGTCTGAGTTGTGGGAAGAAATCCTGTGGAGAAAGTCTGGCTATAAATGAAGCCAGTTCCAGGGAAAGCAGTCAAAAGAGACTAGTTAACAATGACATCCTTTGAATCTTGGAGGCTCAAGGGTCCACAAAAGCAGATCAACTATAGGAAATCACATATTTGCTGTTTCTACTTAAGCCAATTTCTGCTGAGCTTTTTTTTTTTTTTTAGTCCCAATTTAAACATGAGTTAGTGGAATCAGCATGGGGTAATGAATGCTGGAGGCATAAGTTTGGAGTTCTGCTTCTAATTCTAAAATTTTCCAAATAGTAAACTTCCAAGCTTTGTTAATATTCATTCCATGTACTCATAGACTCTTGTTACTCAGGGTCTGGCCAGGGAGACAGTAACATCAGCCTTCTCACTCAGCAGTTTGCTAGAAATGCATAATTTCAGTTCTCCTTCTCTCTGTCCCTATTGAATTATAATCTGCATTTAAGAAGGTACTCCATGAATTTGTATGCATGTTGCCTTATTTTGAGGAATGTTAGATCTTGCCTGGCACTTTGATATCCTCACACTAGCTATTCCTTACTGGTCGGAATAATTTTCCCATAGTTTCTTGAACAGCTAAGCTCCAGCTTTCTACAAGTCTTTCCCAAATTTTACCATCTCAGTGAAAGATTTTTTTCCTACCTTCCTCCATGATCATGATAACTCCTTAAAGTGTTGAGTTTTGGGTTTTCTCAAACATCAAATAATCCTCTCAGGTTATTCTCAAATGTCTAGTTCCGATCCCTGGTTCATAGTACTTAATAAATATTTGATGAAGGTATTGATCAAATTTTAGACTTAGATACTGTAAAAACCACCAAGACTGGCATTCCCCAATCTTTCTCTCAGGCATCACTTACATTATTCTCTCCCTATTTTACTCTTTTCTAACTATACAGCTTTCTTCTTTAAATATACCAGGTTAATCTTATTTGGGACTTTTGGCTTGCTTTTCTCTACCTCCACCACCACCATGTTCTTCACCCAGATCTGATGTGTGTTTTGTTTCTGTTCATAATTCAGGTAACAGAATTATCTCCAGAAATATCTCCTCTGATTTTCTCTGATAGCCTCCAATTAAAGGTACCATTTCCCCTCAAAATCAGTCCTACCCATGATAGCATTGACTGATTTGGAGTCAATATTGTAGTTTTTGAAATATTCCCATTATAGCTATTTAAATATTTCTTTGTACTAACAGCTTCATGTTAATGCAATTCACTATTTCAAAGTGTAAAATTTGGTGTTTTTTATATAGTTATAGAGTTATGAAAAGGTTAACATTAATTTCAGAACATTTTCATCTCTTAACATTCCTATCCCATTTTCATCTTTGACTCAGCCTCAGCGAGTGCTAATCTATTTCTGTCTATATCAATTTTTTTTTGTTATTTTCATGTGCCAATTCTTAGTGATAGGTATATTCACCTACTGTGTTGCTTTCAAAAAGAATTCTGGGCCACATTAAGGTTTTGTAGAGTATTCCATGATGTTTTCTTTGTGGATGGGAAGATAAAATGATGCTATTTTTTCTACTTGTTAGTTACAGTCAAAGTCTGCTATTCACAGTTTGGAGAGATCATTGGGTTGTTTTAAAATTTCAAAGGTTTTTTGCATTAATTACCTTAATTTTCAATGCAACTTTGATACTGGTCATATTAGCCATACTTTTATTTGCAGACATTTATAGAGAGCTTAATTAACTAGCTCATGAAAGGGAAACTGTTTTATAACATGTCTGCTAGTTTCCAGGTTTTTCAATATAAAATTCAGATTAGTGTATAATTTTCAATATGCATCTGAATATTAGACCATTTCCTTAAATCTAAGTTTTCTGTACTCAAATACCCACCATTACTTTACTAACAATTTGTGTCAGTTAATTTAAAACAAAACTTTAGAATCCTATTCACATTACTTGGAAAATACATCCATATTTCACAGCTCTAAATAATAAAGAACATAAAAATATAGTTAAGAAATGCTGTCACATTTCACACTCAAACAAGATATCTGACAAAATTCTTTTTCCCTTGATAATTGTGATAAAATCTTGTACTCACATTGTGAAAGTTGAATTCTCTGTGGAACAATTTTTTCAGGAGATCACAACTTATATTTGATATTAAAAGTATGTAAGGAAGCAGGAGAAGGTGAGATTGAACGGGAACAGTCCTCAGATCATTAAAAGACAAGATGACATCTCGACCAGTTCCTGGGGTGGTTCATAGCAAACACTGCTTATTAGAGGTACTACACTCTGGTACCCTGGTTAGCAATGGCTAGAAAATGACCCTCATGTTGTTCAGTCATTACTTGGAGATCACCTCTGAAAAAGCATAACCTTAGATCAAAAAATGATACTAACTTAAAGGAGCTAATAGCACAGGATGGTAGCCACCCTTCTATCTGGCATGTAAGGAAAAAAGAATTGGAAGAAGTATACCTGATTTTCTACCAGGTAGACTGCTAGCAGTAGAGCCATTTTAACTTATTTTCACCTCACTCTAGTCATTGAAGAGTGTCTTCCAAAGGCATCATCCTCTGCTAAGGCACTGAGCCATGCAGTTAGTCTTTGGTTGAACATGAATGATTCAGACACAGCAGCACTGAAATCTTCTCTAATGTAAGGTTGTTGGTGTATGCTCTTGGTTCATCTTCTACTCTTTCAGAACTACCTCATAATTTGCTCAATTAACAGAGAAAAAGGAAAACATAAAACAGAAATAATATATTTTATATAGTAGGTATCCAACTTGCCAATTAAGTAATATATAAAAAAACACAGTAATTTCCCATCTTTTCACAAAAAATTATCATATTTTTCTTTGTTTTTAAATATTTTATCATTTTCATTACTTATAGCACACTTATTGAGTTTGCTTCCACATCCAGTTTAATCTGTTTTCAAAACCTTTTTAAAACTAAATTTAATGCACAACACATTTTTTTACCCCAGAAACTTATATTTAGCATTTTAATGTCTCCATCCAAATCCCAACTTGTTAATTGACTGGTATATTTTGTGCTAATGAAATCTGGAATGTAATACTTCATGATTCAAGTTGTTCAATACAAAAGACTCACATTTTATCATACTGTGGTGTATTATAGGAAACATCCTCTGATGCATTAATTCATAAGTAATTAACTGTAGGTCTTAATTCAGCAGCTGTAGTGAACTCACTACCTTTAACACAAATCCTGACCCATAACTTATAATTGTGGTCAATTATTATAATATCAACTGAGATATTTTCCATAGTTATTAACACTGTTTTCTACTGTAATTACAATTTTCTAAAGTATAAGTTTGCATCTTAAGTTCCCACTGGATAAGTAAGAAGAAATCTGGCAGTGTGCCTTCCTCCTGTACTGTTGCCTTAAGCAATGAGCTGAATTCTCTCTTACTGCATCTTTTGTGCTCAGTCCACTGCCTTGAAAAAATGTCAATAACACATTAAAGACAGATAGGTAATTCTCTCTGAACTGGAATTAAAACTCCTGTAATCCATTCCACCAAAAGTGCTATCATTTTTTTACAAATTGTGGCAAGCAAATCATTTCTACTTCAAGATAATGTGAAACATTATTTAATTCTTAACCTGAAAGCATTAATGCTAACTCCCCAAACTCTTGAAGAAAAAGATAAATCAGTGATTAGGTACAGTAATCTACAGGGTCTCCCTGGTAGTGCAAGAGGTTAAACCTCAGGACTATGAAGTGTTCTATAGCCACTGCACCAAGAGTCCAATCCCCAGCCAGGGAAGTGACCCACATGCCACAGCAGACCTCTGCTGTCTTGTTAGCTGCTCTCTTCAGCAGTGCATTTCAGTTGATCCTCCATCTGTTCTGCTCCCACTGTGTCTCTGGTAAATCCTCTCAATCCCTGTACCTTTGGACCACGCCCCAACTCTTATGTACATATAAGTAAATAAATCTTTGGTTTTTTTTTAAAGATTTGTTTATTTATGAATACAGAGCTGGGCTACAGGCCAGAGGTGCAGGGGCAGCGAGAGGCTTCACCAGAGACAGAGTGGGGAGCAGAACAGGCAGATCGACGAAGTACACTGCTGAGGGGAGCAGCGGGCGTGTCAAGAGAGGTCTGCCACACCATGTGGTCTCCTCCAGGGCAGGCGGGAATCGAACTCATGCGCAAATGGCTTTTTAGCTTCTCAGTGATGTGCATTAACCCGCTGCACCACCAGGGAGGGCCTAAATCTTTTTTTTTTTTTTTTAACAAATTGTAATTTTCATTCTTTTATTTTTGTAGTCTGATTATGGTAATGCTTGGACTGAAGAATCTTTCTATTTGAGTGTTTTGTTTTCATATGCCGGCAGTTGAAGCCCAATGATTTATGATTCCAGACAGATCCACTTTCAAATCCCAGATGCCAGAGTTGTTTGATTTATGAAAGTTCTTTAATCTCTTCTTTTTCTCTAATTTTATATACATTTTAATGTGTACTAGGGATAAGATCTAATTAGTTTTGTGATGATTAATTTGAACATTTTAGTTTAAAGACCAGAATGCAGTATCTTTACAAAATCAGTTTTAGATAAAATTCCTGTGCTTAACCCTGCATCCTGCTTTGGGAGTTGGAATTTATACTTAATTTATAATCTATAGCAATTGCACCCATAGGACACTCTAGAAAAGGCAAAGGTATGGGTGGATCTTTGCATTTATAATAAATGTAGACAAAATTTGGTATGTTGTCTCTCCCACAAAAGGAATAAGGAAGAGAAAGAAGCCATGTAATTTTAGCTCCCTTGAAAAGAGACATGTATTGAAGTGCTATTATCATTTGAGTATTCCTATTACCCAGATTCACTGGTTTTTACTAGAAGTGCTGCTCTACCCAATAGAATTATATACTCATAAAATTGTAAAATTTTCTGAAATTATACAAACCTCTTATTTTAGGAAGGGATAAGATTTTTGGAGAACAAAAATCTCACATCATCTTCATTAGCATTTCTTTTAATCTAAATATTTTGTTGTGATAGCACAGCTATGGACTTCTATTTTCCATGTGATTTTATAAACAATAGACCAATGATAAGACATTTTGTTCCTATATGTAATGTAGACATTTATTAAAAAATTCAAGTTTCTACCACCAGGTGTTAGGTGAGATATAAAAACAAATTGCAAATATAATCTGATTCATTTAAAAAGTGGTGAATTGTGGTTTTACTAAACCTGGAAATTAAACACTTTAGAAATGTTTTCATTATAATGGATTGAATGAAGTAGATTAAGTAATTATCAAGGGAAGTCATTCATTGAAATCCCCTTCTTCTTTAGTGTAATGCACTTCTGTACTCAGAAAACATAATTACAAGCCGCTTATTTTATCTGTACGAGACACCATAGAATAATTTTTGAGAGCAGAGGTTTTAATTTGGTTTGATAGATCAAAATTCAATTCCATACTGCATAAATTGAAGCATTTTGCTTAAATTGTCTGAGCATTGGTTTTCTTAACTTCAAAATACAACTATCAAAAGAGTTTTGTTAGCATCAACTTATATAATTTGTTTAAAATATATAATACATCATTTCAAATATAATAAAGATTTCACAAACTATAATTGATGTTTTTATGTTATCGATTACTTTATATTGTCAATTATTTTATATTAACTATTTGGTCTTCATACACTTATAGGGCTGCAATGCTGTATTATGTTAGAACTGATTTTATTAGTGAGTGCAGATTTGATGGATATTTTAATAGTCTGCTTTGCTCATTGATCTCAAATGAGACAGAATGAACTTTGTTCATTTATTTTAAGTAAAAGACTTAATGGAATATAGTTTATAGGACAGAATATCAGATAACTATCTTTTTATGTAAAAGTAAAAATAAGGGCTATTCATTTTTCCTTCTGTTTATCTACAATATTGCCTTTATGTCATAACTTTTCATTACTTTAGGGAGAGATTTTAAAAAGCAATGTAAGCACCTTGTAATAAAAGATCTATGATTTTTTGTTCTGCACTGCTAAAATTCAGGGTCCTCTTTATTATAAGAGTTATTCTCATACGGCCCTGGGATTCATTGCAGAGTTACTAGTGATGCCAAGACTACATGATTCCACCTGACAAGTCTGCTACTACAGCATCTAACATACCTGCAGCAGCAACATTGCTCTGTCACAATTGGTGAGATTATCAAAGATCTTCAGTCATTTCATAAAATTTAGCTTCTTGATAAGATGGCAAAAGACATGTATAAAATATTTCCTTCAAGTTTCTACCACCATGTATTTAGTAGAATATAAAAACAAGTTGCAAATATAACCTGATTCAGATTTTTTTTTTCTTGACTCATTCAGCAACTGACATGTTAAGAGTCGGAATTGTGGATCGAAGGGATGAATTTTTAATTCATATCTGCTTAAAACATAAGGAATGAAAGGAGGTATTTGAGTGAATGGGAAATGATAACATGGCATTTTAATTCTATGAATTTTGAGTTCTAATTCAACCTATTAGTGAAGTGTTTTTGTTTTGTAGATTCAGTTAATAAAATAACAAATTTGGAGAGCTGTTTTTGTCTGAATATATGAAATATTAAATATTTGGAAAGCTATTAATAAGAAAACGTAACTACACTTCCATAATAAAAATGTGACTTGCATGGAATAAAAAATGAACTACAGTTTCTACACAGAATAATATTACATGTCAAATAATGCAAAATAGCAATTTCCAATAGAAAGAGATCTTTATGTTGTTGACAGTTTTATTTTTTAAGAAGATTACTAAACGCAGCATATTAACAATTTCCCATTGAATAAGAATCAAAATTAAAAATAAATCTTATTATTTAAAAAATTACAGTGGAATGTTGAGATTTCTCAATTTCCACTTTATACATCTAACAAAACATCAAATTATAAGCATAACAAATGAAGGAAGAATGGCCATAGTGGTTATTTAGAGAAAAACTACAAACTCTCACAATTATTTTTAAAAAGGAGAAATATGTACCTACTGGAGGAATAGTAGAAGAGATAAAAATAAGAAAAGAAAACTTTAACCTTATAGCAAAATATCTTAAAAGTCTTAGGTTTTCAATTTTAAAATTAACTCCAAAATCTAATAGTACTTGTGCCTCAGAAAAATTAAAAATGAGAGATCTATATAGGTTCATTCAAAATTATTTCAGTTTTACTATTTACTTATATATAAATATGATATTTCATGAACATTTTGAACAAATGCAAATTTTTAGTGGATTTTTTTTTTTTTAAGATTTATGTTTGCATACAGAGCTGGGGTACAGGCTAGAGGTGAAGGGGCAGTGAGAGGCTTCACCATAGACTGAGTGGGGAGCAGAACAAGTAGGCTGATGAAGTACACTGCTGAGGGGAGCAGCGGATGTGTCAGGAGAGGTCTGCTCTGCCATGTGGTCACCTCCAGGGCAGGCAAGGATAGAAATTGTGCTAAAGTTAGTTCTTAGTTCTGTGGTATAACCTGCTGTGCCACCAGCGAGGGCCAGAATATCGTTTCTTTTCTTTTTTTTTTTTCTTTTTTTTTTCTTTTTTTTTTCTTACATTCACATTGGTGCTTCCATTTAAAAAAATCAAGAGATTGAGCATACGAATGCGTAAGAAGTTATGAAAAAGGCCATCAGGCAAGGCCAGTGCTTCATCAAGGAGGGCAGCAACAAAATATTGCAACTGAAGATGCTAAAACTGGTACGAAATACAAATTAGTTGGAATAAAATTTGCTTAGGTTAATAAAGCTATGAGTTCCTTGAAAAATTAAAACCCTTTCAAATATGTTGAATGGAACAATGTAGAAATAAAAATAATTCTTTAAAAAATGAAAATAGCAGAGAAACCATTGAGAATAACTTAAAGAGAAATAACATCCATATGATGGGGGTCCCAAAGGAGGAGAGAAAGAGAAAGGCGAACACAATTCATTTAAATAATAATTACTAAGTCATCTCAACCTGGGAAATAAACCCTATGTTGTGATTCAAGAAACCCAAAGAGTTTTAATCAAAATAATATCTACTGGACACACAGCTAGATGCAATATAATACAGCTGTTGCAAACCAATGATGAGGACAGAATATAAAATTGTCAAGAGAAAAGGGGTAGGGACACCAATCCAACTGTCAAACTTTTCAGCAGAAACATTAGAAGTATGAAGGGACTGGAAGGAAATACTTAAATAAAAATAAAAGAAAAAAATAACAGCTACCATAAATCAGAGACATTCTGCAGGGGAGAATGAGGGAGAAGGATGGGGTATGGAAGAGCGCAAGGGACTATGCTGATGGTGTATGGGTGACTTGGTGGGGGGGATTTTACAGGAACTACACCCAAGGGGAGAAAACCTGCACTGTAGAAAAGAAATGAATAAAAGACTACAGCTCTAATCCTTACCTAGCAAGATTATCATTCAATACAGAAGGAAGAGGAAGGAGCTTCAATGAAAAGCAAAAGTGAAAGTAATTTATCAGCAACAAACTTCAAATGAAAGACATCTGAAAGGGTTATTAGAAAGCAGCACAGCAATAAACATCAAGGCAACAGACCCCTAGGAATCACTTAACAGAGAAGAGGAGGAAGGTAACCACATGACCCTTAAGAGCCAGCCAGAAACCATACTGTGCAACAGATCACACAAATTGTCCTTCTTAGTTATTTTTTAAAGATTTATTTATTTATGCATACAAGAACTGGGGTGTAGGCCAGAGGTGCAGGAGGTAAGAGGATTCACCAGAGACAGAGTGGGGAGCAGAACAGGCAGGTTGACAAAGTACACTGCTGAGGGGAGCAGCAGGGGGGTCAGGAGAGGTCTGCTGCGCCATGTGGGTCACTTCCTTAGCCAGGGATCAAACTTGAGCTGCAATGGCTGTGTACAGCTTCATAGCATTGCAGTTTAACCCCTTGTACCACCAGGGAGGGCCCCATCATATCTTAACTTCAGGAAACTTCAAACAAAACTTAATTAAAGAACACATAAGAATACAGAAATGGAACTCAAAGCTATAAGGAAAGCCTCAAAAATTAAGAAAGACAGCCCTCCCTGGTCATGCAACGGGTTAGGAAGCAGCACTGCAAGCTAGCTGCAGCTGTTTTAGTGCAAGTTCGATCCCTAACCCCGGAGGTGATCCCCATGGTGTGGCAGACCTCTTCTGACCCACCCACTGCTCCCCTCAGCAATGTACTTTGTCAGTCTGTCTGTTATGCTCCCTACTCTGTCTGGCAGATTCTTTTACCACCCTTGTACCCTGTTTCTGTATGCATACATCAATAAATCTTAAAAAAAAATTAAGACTAGACAAACCACATCAAAAAGCAAAAATGTAACAAAATGGCAAAGAACACATATGTCTCAATAATCAGCTAAAATATAAATGGCCAGAAATCATCAGTCAAAGGATGTAGCATGGCTGAGTGGACTGTGAACAGCTGATTCAAATCCAGCAACTACTGTTGAGTGTCCAGTGTGTACCATGCTCCAGGGACATTGAATAACTTGGGCAGAGTTGAAGCCCTCTGCACCGCCAGACTCAGGGAAGCAGCTGTCCACCCACATGGCTAATGTGAAGAGGCTGTACCTGGCATATTGTGGCAACAGAGCCTCCGGTTTCAGGGGAAAGACATTTGATTTCCAGGCACAGAAATTGCTTCAAGTGAACTAAACTGAAATTGGATTCAAGTTAAGGACACTAGGCTATCTCCAGGGAACTAAGGAACCCAAATAAAAACAAACAAACAAAAAAACCAAAAGACAGGATCTTAAAACATGAAAGAGTCCAATTTAAAAACTCACACGGAAGGAGTATATTGCACACCAGACACTAAACTCAAGAAAATCAATTTTTCAGGAGAATGGTATGCATTCAAGGTATAATTATTTGAAGAATGTTGTCCATACATTTGAGAATGCATGATCAACAATATGAATTCAAATGCTTATATGGAGAAAACACTTTCATTCCTAACTATAAGCAAACCTTTCACTTTATCCCAGGTCTTGTTCCCTCAGTCCCATTACTTCCTGGGATGACTTTTGTCAGAAATATAGGGTCCATAAATATGAGTCTATCTCTGGCCTCTCCACTCTGGTCATGGCTCAGTTTGTATAAACTTGTAACATTACCACAGTGTTTTAATTACAGAATCTTTTTTTTTAATTACTGAATCTTTTTAAGAAATATTGATATCTGAAATGTTCTCTTGTTTTTTTTTTTTTTCAGCATTGAACTATATCCAGGCTTGGCCCATTGCATTAACATATAAACCATACATACAGCTTGTTGATTTTATTTTAAATGTTTCTAAAATTGTAAATGAGATTATATTGGTAGATCGATTTGAAAGGAATTGATATTTTCACATGATTGTGTTCTCATTCATTGTATTATGAACTATTTTGACCTGAACTTTTCTCAGTAATGTTAAGAAGTTATTTTAGAGATGTATACAACTTTTATTATATTCCTTTCTACACACTGTATTGTTTTACATTTTTGTATTATTTTAAATGAATTTTATTTCCTAAGTGCTTATTGTTAGTAAGAGGCTTACACAATGATACATAATGATGTAAGTCTCTTACAGACTAAGGTTTTTTTGTGAGTTGCCAGTAATATCATGTGTAGGTAAAGGAAGTATCTCGGGAGAGACAGATCTGCCCATAGAGAAACTAGGCAATTGTTTCATTATTTTCTTCTTTGTTCCTATTTTGATATGAACAACAGAAATTCCTTCTCACTGTTCTGTGGCTAGAAGTACAAGATCAAGATATTTTTCCATTTTCAGAAGTCAGTTGACTGTACTGATGTGAATATTAAAAGCAGTGCTGTGCTGGGTCCATAACTAGCTCTCTCCTGGGCATGACCTCAGAAAATAATGTTTTTCTGTGCTGTGCTGCCACTGATTAATTTGAATCTTTCAGATAGCCTTTCTTTTTCATTAATACAAAATAGGTGGTAAGTGTCTTTGTAAACTTTCAAACAGTTAAGGTTGCAGTGGGAAAATACTTAGAAATGAAAGATCTCCAAAGAAGAAGACTTCTTGATGTGAAATTCAAAGACAGACTGAAAATGGATGTATTCTGTGAGGTCCTTACTTAATGTACAAACTATTTTATTGTGTTTTGGGGTATGCATGTTACTATTCCATGTAGACTTAAGGATATAAAGTATAAAAAGTGATACATAAAGTAGAAGAAAAATCTCATTTCTATGAGCCAGAAAAACACTAGTAGCAGGAGAAGACCCCTGCCTCTCTTGCAAGAAATGAGCAGACAGTTATTAAAAATTGAATGAGGACTCCCTCCAGGATGAACTAGTCTAATTCTGTCTCTAGTGGTCTCTACCAAAGAGAAGTCCATCCATTACAAGAAGGAAAAGAAGACAAAAGAGCCTGAGAAGAATTAAAATTTGGAGATACACATAGAAAAAGAATGCCCTCTTCCTGCTCTGGACAAAGAAAATGTCCATATAAAATACCTTTTATAGGTATGTGGCTATAGTTTTACCAATCTACAATTTACTAACCAATTTTAGTCTTGAATACTTGGTCTACAATGTATTCATGTTTGATTAACTACAAAGTATGGAAGTCCAATGAAGGTTATGTTTATACAGAGAGCTACATGTGACAATGTAAAGGAGAAAGTGAAACATGAAGGCAGAGACAACAAGATTTTTCTTTAGTGGCATCGATGTGTATTTATATGTGTCTGGCTCTTGGATAGATGCTAGCTCCTTGAAAGATCTTGTCCAAACAGTCTGAGTAGAGCTTCATCTTCCTCCTACGTGAGCAAACTCTGATACTTAATGATATTAAGTGGTAAGAGTCATGCATATTAGCTAAGGAAAATCAAATTCAACCCGTATCATCTGAGTTTCTATATTCTTTTCCACAATATAAGAATCTCATCACATTCACCGTCTTTTGATCATGTGTGTGTTAGATAAAGAACTTCTTCTCTGTCATATCAACACACATTGTTGCACCAAGTGTTTATTTTCCTATTCCATTTCCCTTTCCTCTTTCCTCCAAAGATATATGTCAGAACATAAACACAGACCCCAACATATCAAAAGCCTTTATCCTGGAGCAACATTTGGAAGAGGGAGAACATTTTTCACATGTGTACATTATATTGATAGCAACTTCTTAATCTAGTCCTTCTCCTCAACATAAATGTTCAAATGTGTAAAATAAAGTAAGTCAGAAATGAAATGAGGTCTGAGTCACTTTTGGAAATTACACTGACATTAAGATAAACTATTTAATAAATACAAAGAGCTGACAATTTGCTGGATATGCTTTATAGTGATATTTGTTAGGTCATTAGAAACAGCATGTGACATTTCCTTTGGTTGTTCCTATTTTCCTAAACTTGCATGCCCTCTGTCAAAGCTCTTTATTATTCACCTTTGCAAATCATGTCACAAATGATGTAAACGGATGTCTAACATGAATTATAAAATGAGTGTTGACTGATGAAAGAACTTTTTTCCAGTAACATTGTGTTCATATGAAACAAAAATAGTTTCAAGAAAGTATTCGAAGTATGAGTCATTATTAGTGAGTCATATCGGAATAGGATTTTATTCCTGAATTATAAAACAGTCACTAAGCTATATAACCCTAAACTCTTACTGGGAAAGACATAATATATTGTAAAAAGTGCCTGTGTCTGATTGCTTTAAGATGCTTCTCACCAAGGACACTCTCCTAGCTACATCTCACTTATGTTTCATAAATGGAACATAGAGCATTTCTGGAAAACTGGGTCTGCCATCAGCCAGAGGCCTCTCCCTGATAACTTGCATGAATGTTACTCTAAGTGTACAACATCCACCCTGTCTCCCTCTCTCCTTCACTGAGAGTCTAAGAGTCACCTGATTATTTCCCTCAGCCTTTCTGGCTCCTTTTATCCTTCACACAGGAAAATACTTACATACATACACCTGTCTTGGTGTCTGCATTTCAGAATGTTGGACAAACACATCAAACAGGGATTGGTTTGAGTGAGTTTCAAATGCATTTAACTAATAACCTGAAATAAATTTGAAAACAAAAAATGCATGATTATCAAAATAACTTTCAGATAATTATTAGACCATTATTCAAATTTGTAAAGGAAAGTGCTTCTGCTATAACAGGTGATTAGGGAAGACAGCTAGGTGTTGATGGGACTATTCTTAGTAATTTAGTAGTAAGACATGCATTTGTTCACATTAAAATGTATTTTCGGGGCCCTCCCTGGTGGTGCAGTGGGTTGGAGCACAGCACTGCGAAGCTAAGCCAGCCATGGCCACTTCAGTGCGAGTTTGATCCTGGCCACTGAGAGGGAGGGGGAGTGACCCACAGGACGCAGCAGACCTCTCCTGATTTGCCTGCTGCTCCCCTCAGCAGTGTACTTTGTCGGTCTGCCTGTCCTGCTCCCCACTCTGTTTCTGGTGATTTCTCTCATTGCCCCTGCTCCTCTGGCCTCTATCCCATTTCTGTATGCATAAATAAATAAAATCATAAAAGAAAGAAGCCTCTCATCCCAGTCCAGACTCCCTCCTGGCAATCAGTATTTAATTTAAAAAAAATGTACTTTGGCTATAAAAATAGATTCCTTCTATACATTCTTTTTAATGTGAACCTGCCATTGGTTCATTAAGAGGTCTAGGCTTTCTCTTCACCTTTTTGAAATGTGGTAAGTTCTGTAGCTTCCTGACCAAGAGAAAATGGCAAAAATAATTTTAACATGTCTATGTCCGTTCTTAATAGCCCGTTAGCGTCTTCTTTCCCTTGTTGGAATGTCTGTCTTAGAAACTAACATTCATCTAAGGTTTCTGACAACCCTGATACTACCACATTGAGACCCTAGGACAGATGTCAGGTGATAAGAAATGACAGTCAAGGAACATGGAGTGAAGAAGCTGTCTTTTGAAATTGGATCCTCCAGCCTTAGTCACTTCAAATAATACCACATGGGTTAAAGATAAATCATCTAGCCAATTGGTTCCAGATTCCTGACCCAGAAAATAATGATTGTAGTAAGATGATATTTTTTTTTTAAGATTTATTTATTTATTCGTACAGAACTGGGATACAGGCCAGAGACGCGGATGGTGAGAGGATTCACCAGAGACAAAGTGGGGCACAGAACAGGCAGATCGATGAAGTACACTGCTGAGGGGAGCAGCGGTGGGGTCAGGAGAGGTCTGCCACGCCATGTGGATCTCCTTCGGGGCAGGCGGGGATCGAACTCATGCAGAGGTGGCTTAAGCTTCTTTGTGCTGTGCTTTAACCCGCTGCGCCACCAGGGAGGGCGAGTAAGATGGTACTTTTAAGTCACACAGTTTGGGAGTAGCTTTTTATACAAAAACAAATATGAGACATAATACTACTATTTATAAAATTCACACCAGAGCTTTTATCATGTACTGAGAAATAGGTGGCAACTGGCATAACAGTTTGGGGACAAAGAAAAAAGGCAATGAACCCCATCTTGGTGGTGCAACAGGTTAAAGTGCAGCATTGCAAGTGACCTATAGCTGCTTTAGTTGATCCCCTTTCTCGAGGTGACCACATGACACAGCAGACCTCTCCTGACCCATCTGCTGCTCCCCTCAGCAGTGTACTTTGTCAGTCTGCCTGTTCTGCTCCTCACTCTGTCTCTGGTGAATCCTTTCACTTCCCCTGCACCTCTCGCCTGTACCTCAGTTCTGTATGCATACATAAATAAATCTTAAAAACAAACAAAAAAAAGAATACAATGGCAAATAGGAAAAGTCTAGGTAAGGAAACAACAGTTCATTGACAATAACAATTAAAGACCTATAGGAGATTTGAGATCATCAATCCTTAATGATACCAGAAGATCAGGTGCTGAAGTTAGGCTTTTAGGTTCATCCTAAAATATTATATAATAGTGGCAATAGAAGGGCAAGAATTTCAAAATACAGTATCACTGAGTTACCAAAGGTTAAGCTGAACATGAAAATGAAAACAGTGGAAGCTAGTAGTTAGGGAGAATTTAAAGAGGTAAAGAATAGGACTGTCAAAGGACCTCCAAAAATAAAATCATGACAACATTAACTAATAATACCCAATAAAAACCAACTTTTTCTTCAGCATGGTTGTTTTCACTGAGGTCAGTGCAGGGTCATGATAACTACTAAAGAAGTAGAAACTCAATGGAATGGAAGCTCTTGTCAATATCAAGGAAGAGCTCACAGATATTGAAATGTGGGACAGATTCTTGTAAGTTTTTGAATACAATGATGGAAACATCTTGGTAGTCAGAGGTGGATTAGGTTCTAAAAATCTGTGGAGGTTATTGAACTGAAAGGATAGATATGGCACTATGAGTGATTGTCATAGAAATAATGGAGCCAGGTATTATTACATATTGTAGCTTTATGTTTGATGGGGGAAATAGCATTTGAGTGCTACATCAACTCCACACCTTGAAGTTTATGATTTTGTAAGAAATTCCATTAGATACAGAAACAAAGAATGCAGCATCCTCAGGGGATTCTTGGGTTTCTTTTAAATGAGAGGTACAGAGAAGGTTTGGGGAGAGAAAGACAGTGAATGAGATCCTAGGGGATATCTGTTTCAAGGACGGTGAGTTCCAGTAAACAAAGTTGTAATTTTGAGACAGTAGAGAACTGGAACAAAGGGAAGTTAACCTTTGGGGGAAGTCACATTGCAATCTCTATAAATGATCCTCTTCTGATAAAGAATAAACCAAAGGCTTTACTTATTAAGCTGTGAGAAGGAGTGATTTCTCATAGTATTTAAGTTTACATTTGATTTCATCATCATCATAATCATCATCTTCATCATCATTGCTATTTATAAGAACATTGAACATGAGGTCTACTTTCATAAAAAAAAATAAGTGCACAATTAACAGTAGTTAATTGTAGGCATGGTGTTGTACAGCAGACCTCTAGAAGCTTGTCTCACTAAAAATGTGTGTCTTTGAAGAGCTGTTGCCTCCAGCCCTTGGCAACCATCATTCTGCTCTGTTTCTGAGTTTAACTATTTTCGATGGCACATGTAAGTGGAATCATGCAGTATTTGTTCTTCTGTGGCTGGTTAATTTCATTTAGCACATGTCCTCCAGGAACCTCACTGCCACATATGGAATTAGATTTTAAAAGAATTATATTCAGCCTTCTCCTAGTAGGTATAGGCTTATAGGAATCAAGGCAGATACTTGCTATTCTGGCAAAGATCCTTGTTGTCAGTTACCTTCAAGTAGAAAACAGAGGCTTATTCCATCTTAGTGGATCTGAGATAGATATATGATATGGTATAGAAATG
Source organism: Condylura cristata (assembly GCF_000260355.1). NCBI lineage: Eukaryota > Metazoa > Chordata > Mammalia > Eulipotyphla > Talpidae > Condylura > Condylura cristata. The sequence continues at coordinate 57,063,087 of NW_004567106.1, forward strand.
GCCTTAGTAGATTCTAAGTGTTGGAGAAAGGAGGAACGGAGACCTAGAGGAAACTGGAAACCTCATATTTATACTAAAGCAGAAACCTCACTGACAAAAGTCTTACAAATCAGGTTTGTGTCTCTAGTTTTATTAAACATCTCAATCCATTAACACTTAAATCAATAAAATTTAATAAACTCAAAATACATAAAAGGAGGTCTTTTGAATTTAGAAAAAAAATAGCAAAAACATGCTGATCAATTTAGTTATATATAAAAATAAGCTTTCAAATACATGAAAATCATATTTTTGAAGAAATTTTACATGACTTGATGAAAGAATGCATTCTAAAGCATTAAAACTTTGTTCAAAACACTGTGGTTCTCAGATTGTGCTCAATCAACTGCTTTACCGGTTCTCAGATTGTGCTCAATCAACTGCTTTACCATTACTAGCCTTAAGTGACCCAAGTTTAGAAAGATCAATACATTAAAAACTTCACACAAAGTAATTTTTAAGCAGATATTTCTGTTGGACTTTGTACTAGAAGCTATTGGTACACAGCATGCACTATGAAGACGTGAAGTAGCAGGCTGCTGATTCCTCATCTGGAATTAGGAAAATAGTTAAAAAATAAGTAGGAAAAGTGGAGTGTAATTGTCTTTCACAAATAAGCATTTAAATCACCAACTCTAAAAAGAATCAGTGATACAAGTGATGGTATGTTTGAGGACAAGAACATTCAAATCAATAATTGACATCTAGGGACCTCCCTGGTAGCCTAAAGGTTTAGTCTCAGAGCTATCACCTCTATGGCCTGAGTTCAATCCACAGCCAGGGAGCTGACCCACATGGCACAGCAGACCTCTCCTGTCTGGCCCACTCTCCCCGAGCAGTGTATTTCAGTCAGTCTGTCTGCACTGCTCCCCACTCTGTCTCCAGTGATTCCTCTCACTCCCTGCACCTCTAGCCTACACCCCATTTTTATGCAAAAAAAAAAAAATCACATCTAGTTACTGCTTGAGTAAGTAATAAATTAAGAATGTCATGAATGGGTAGGATAACTTCAGCTTTTAAAATAGTTTGAAGTGGCCTAATAAAAAAGTAAAGTTACCTTCTCAACAATTAATATAGTAAGATATATCTACTTTCCTGTTAACTCTGTTTTTACTTCCTCTGTATATTTTCAATCTGTCTTGCATCCTAGCAAAGTTCTGCAGTGAGGCAGAAACATGGATAATGACTTGAAAGGATTTAACATGGGTAATGATTTGAAGGGGTTTAGCGATTTCTTTTTAAATATTTATTTATTTATACACACAGAACTGGGGTTCAGGCCAGAGGTACAGAGACCGTGAAAGGATTCACCAGAGACAGAGTGGGGCACAGAACGGGCAGATAGATGAAGTGCACTGCTGAGGGAAGCAGTGGGAAAGACAGGAGAGGGCTGCTGTGCCATGTGGGTCACCTGCTGGACCTGAATGAAACTGGCAATGAAGCGGCTGAGGCTAGTTTGTAGTGCTGCGCGTTAACCCATTGTGCCACCACAGAATGAACTATGAGCATAACAGTTTTTAAGTCTTGTGTCATTCTTATGAATTAATGAATCTGAGAAGGTTTTGGACTAATAATTATAGACTTATTTATTAGCAATGATAAGCAAATCTTTATGGCAATCAGTAAATCGATTTATTTGTAAAGTGACCAAAGGGCATTAAGCTTATTGAAACTTAACAGTTAGTACCTTGATTTGATGGTCCTTGTTTGCCCATTTAAATTTCTAGTTACTGTAACAAAATTATACAATTCAGTTAAAATTTAAAGTACTCACAACTACTTTGGTGCTATTCATGGTTCCTACTTGATCATGTATACCCTGTGAAGCATGCAAACAGCATTCTAAACTATATTTTTGAGAGCTTTTATATATTGGTAAGCAAAGATAGATTTCATAAAACATGGAAAATTTTCACATCTATGTAGAGTTCAACCATCAGTTAAGTTTGAAAAGTGGCACTCTCAAATTTACCTTTTGATATATCCAAGGAACAGAAAATAGCACCTATAATAATTCAACTGACAGATTAAATGATTACATACAAACCTAATGTAACTATGTACTGTCCAACAGAGATGACTTTATTAATGTCTACAAGATAAAAACAGAACATATTTTAATCAAGAAAAAGTGTAAGTAACATAATTAGAAAAGTGACCTTGAATTCTCCATCATTCATTTAGTTGTCACTGAAAGACATTGAATTTATCTGAAGAAGAGTTACAATTTGTAATCTGAAAATTGTAGGCACTTAAAAATAAACTTTTGCTTTATGTAGATGTCAATAGCTTTCTGAATATTAACATAATATTATAGAAATTATTTTACTAAGTCTCTAATAAGTACCAAGCACAACCATTTTTAGGGAGTGCATAAACTATTGATTAAGCAAAGTTATTTGCACCGAATACATTACAGTTTAGGGTAAAACTTTGATTTACTTTTATTATTTAAATGCATAGTCAACTCACAGCCACACGGTGATTAGAAATATATAGGGAAATTTGTAATTATGGAATGATTTATTCAGGCCAATATAATGTCTGATAAAATATGACCCACAGTGTACAAAATAGAAAAGAAAGATTAGATGAACATGGAGACAGGTGACTAAGTTATTGGTCTAGCTTTTTAGATAACAGGAATTTGCAATCAAAAAGTGAAAACTTAGATAAATGTAGCCAGTTTCCAGGAAATAGGGCTTCAGGGACCATTTCAGACATGAGGTCAGTGAGGGAGGGGTCATGAGGTCACATACAAAATAATCTTAGTTACAAAGAATTTGAACAAATATGACTGGTGGTCAAAGGAAGCTACTAAAGTGTTCAAATGCCATCCCAGGCAAACAAGTCTTAAATCAGTACTAAGGTGGTTGCATATTCTAATTTTCTTCTGTTCTACCACCCCCAATCTGAAGCAATATTGATTAAAAACATGGAAGTGAAGGGTTAATGATTATAGCTGATCAGTTGTGTCCAAAATTAAAGGCTATTATTTCAATTAAGTATTTCACTGACTCTATTATTGTCGTGTTAACACTATTAAACACAGAAGGTGTATCCTGGTAAGTTCAGGGAAAAATTAAGTTGCCTTTTATTCTTGATTGTATTCCCATTAAAAACATTCCCTAGAGCTGTCAGTATTTCACTAAAATATGCCTAATTGTAAGAAAAATGTTCTAAATTACTTCCACTGGAGTAATTTGAATTTCTTTTTCTCATTGCTGTTTTTGCACTAAAGCATGTGGAATGATATGCTTTAGCTATTAGTTTTAAAGCTAGATATCCACATTTGTAGATGCTATTACCATAAAAAACACACAAAATAGCTAACCCTTTGGCACTGATTCTTGCTTTCCATTACTGGTCATGTTTAAGAATTCTAGAAAAGCAAGAAAAATTTAAACTAAATTGATTCTTAACAGTGACAAAGAGCACTTCCCCCCAAATTTTAATGCCAATATTTGAAGGAAAGAGGTGTGTGAGGCTTTTGATTTGCTGAGAGATGACGGTTTCATGAATTCCTGTTGAATGAAGGCAGAAAGTGCTGTTATTTATCTTCACTGATTTAGGTCAGCACTGGTATTTCCTTGACTAATCCACACTTAGTGTCTGTGACTGCAGGACTGTCATGAATGTATTTAACCCTCTCAAATACATGGATTTGATTATTAAAAGCTTCTTAAGTCTTGAACTGTACCCCAAAGTGCTGCTATATGATGAAAAAACAATTGGGGTCAGATTGTTTTTTCCAAGGTTGTTACATATTCATATATTCATTTGTTTGTCTCTTCTGCAATAATTATAATACAGTGTCAGTGCTAAATTTTCTGACTGCAAAACAAACTACCTAGAAAATATATCATTCCATTGTTAGCCCCAAACCTTTGATTTTTATTTATATCATTTATTTAACTAATCTTTTAACTATTTCAGTTGCAAACCATAATCCATGAATGGTTAGCTGGAGAAATACTACAACAAAATAAATATAACAGGAGTCTTTCTCTAAAGTATTTTGAATAGTCAGTGATCTGACTTATAATAAAAGCAATATGTCCTTGCATGGGCTAGATAGGATAGATAGACATTTTTATGGCACCCAATGTGTCCCCAAATAGGTCACTTTGATTTACATTCACACTTCATGAAAAGTTACCTGGAAGATATAGTCTAATTGTAAGTTTCTCCCCAAAACCATAGCAACACATTCTAATTTCAATAATAGCTTTGAATTATATCTATCTATTCTTGCCATCATTTTCCTCTTGTAAAATTACCTACTTAAATTTTCACATAATTAATGGTTATAGTTACAAAAACCTTCTTACTTGTTGTTTACTTCCATTATTGTTCTCCCCTCTACCCATTCTAGGAAAAATGATACGTGCAGCCTTTATCAAGAAGCCAACTTGGCTTCCCTGATGGAGGACAGCTGCAGAAAAAATGGGAGATGGGGAAATGGTGGATCTGGAAAGACAAACAGAAAATATAGAGACTTTATTTTTTTTTTTTTACTTTAAAGCATGGGTATGAATCTTATTTAAGCAATTATCTTGTTTTCTCATGATTTCCTAATTTCAACTTAACCAACTTAGTGTCCACTGAATGGAAATGCTTTATTAGGAATAACAGAGAAAATTCAGAGTGGTATATGAATTTTCAGAAACAGTGTTTTCTTCTCTCTATGATGACTATGGCGAGGTTAGGGCATCTTGACAGATACTGAGCAAATATTTATATTTTTTTACATCTACCTATATTGATGGGGACTTGAAAGAGGAGGTTTTTCTTTATAGCATTTTTAAATGAATGATTAATTTCCACTACTAAGGATTGATATATTTCTCTTTTGAAGCATTTTTTCTTTTGCCTGAGGGCAAGTCTATCCAAATGTACATAACATTTCAAATGAAAATGAACTTGTACAAAAATATCTTGCAGTACTTTTATATGTTAATCCATACAACTCAGATATTAAGATTAGCCAAAAAGTAAATAAATAAATGGAAAAAGCCAAATGCTGTTTTTTTTTCAGAAGCACTGATGAATACATACTAATATTATATTAGTATAAAGCAATTAAATATACAGTGAAATCCCCTCTCAAGCTTAACATGATACAAATAAATATTAGAATTTACTAAAGTACTTTCTAAGTGAGCCAATAAACTATTTGATTCCCACTGGGTCAGAAATATTAATTGAGTTGTTAGCATACAGGAAGCTCTACGCTAGATGTTGCACACATAGAATTGAATCATGTTAAAATAGATGGTGAAACGAAAGTGTTTTTTCAAAATGATATAGTAGTGGTGTGAAGTACAGGATACGATGGGGCTTGTTGTCCACCTTTGGGTCAAAGCTACATCAAACCTGTTTTTTGAATAAAAAAGGGGGCATTATGCAATGGAAGAATACTTACTATCTTAGGGGAGAAATGTCTAAACATAAGCATAGACAGGAAAGCTGGGAGTGAGATTATGTGATGAATTTAAGCAAAACTAGACGCTTGTTTTTTTTTTTTTTTTGAACCTGAATAGAAATACTTAAAGGTATAATGAGAGGGGATAAGCTAGAGAAAGGGAGAAAGATGGTGACATGCTTAGTAAGAGCTTCCATTTATAGTTAAATTAGGATTTACCTGCAAATATATGGTTTCACAAAATAATTTCAGTTGAAATCATGAGTAATATTTTGGAGTTCTACCCCACGAACAATGTGACAGTGTAATGCCCTCCATGTTAAGAAATTGCTAAATTTTGTTCTCCGATGTCATCATGTTGTTTTCTATTTAATTTGTTACCGTTAAATGCCGTGTCTTCAGGTCACATTGATTAACTTCCTGCCACCTCATTTGCCTGCATTCTCTACTCTGGTGTATAGAGAGTGACTCCCTGCAGAAAGGCAGTTAATGGGCATAATTACCCCTTTGTCCAATCTTATCATTCTTTTCTGCTAAGTCAAGTAGAATGGCAGAGTGATATGACTCAATTTGTATCTATTCTTACATGATTATTCAATAGACAATATTCCTATGTTTGTTTTAAGGATACATAATTATAAGAAATGCTTTTCAGATGTGCTTTGCTAGTTTATACTTAATTATATTCTGTATTGGAATCTGCTATGATGAATTACTTCAAAATAGCAACTGTGGCAGAGTTTTAGTCAAACATTAAACAATCCTATATGGCTTTGCTTTGGGTTTGCACTAGTTATAGCTATATAGAAAAAAGAAAAAACAATTCCAGATTCTTGATAAAGACATAATATTTTGTAGTTTAAAGAGCAGTTTACTAAGTCAATTTGTGTGAATAACAATGGAAATTTTTAGAAGTCTTAGTTGAGCAAACTTGAAGACTGGAAGGATTAGTTGGAAGCATTTGAAAGGAAGGAAAAGATAGCAATACAACATAGAAAAGAGCTCATCAATCTTTATAGACTAAGTAAGACTGTCACCGTTCTGACCTATCAAGACAGGAAGATTCCATGTTTATAGATTTGACACTGGAAAAGGCAGTAATTTCTAACTGAATCCACACTGAGTCTCTAGTGATGACAGGGAACTCAGCCACTCACCATGTTAGAACTGGCCCAGGAGGTTCATCATTGCACAATCCCAACTGGTGCTTCTACTAAGGGTCCTTAAATTTGCAGAATTCTATATCTACAAAACATAACTTACCCTCATACCAAAGGAGAAGGGATTCTGTATACTCTTTTTTTTTTTTTTTTTTTTTAAAGATTTATTTATTTGTGCATACAGAACTGGGGTACAGGCCAGAGGCTCAGGGGCGGTGAGAGGCTTCACCAGAGACAGAGTGGGGAACAGAACAGGCAGATCGACGAAGTACACTGCTGAGGGGAGCAGCGGGCGGGTCAGGAGAGGTCTGAATCGAACTCATGCGGAAGCGGCTTTGGATTCTCAGTGCTGTGCTTTAACCCGCTGCGCCATCAGGGAGGGCCGATTCTGTATACTCTTTAAACATTGTTTCAACATTTCTCTCAAACTAAGCTGTCTTTTGAAGTCATCTTTAACCTACGGGATTGATCCATCTATATGTCTTCCATCTATCAAGCTAGCTAGCCACCCATCTTCCTATTCCTCCCTCAAGCCTTCCTTCCCTGTCATGAGCCAAAATCTCCTTGTCATTTCCTTCTTTCCAATTAAAATATTATGAAAAAAATTAAGTCATTTTTGTCTTAACTTTTTGCCTTATGATTCCTGTTTCATAAGCATTCTTTCTTTCTTTCTTTTTGAATTTCAGCTGTTTCTATTATAAATCTCTTTGAATAGGAGCCCTAAGACCTTCCTTATTAGCACACCGCCAAGTTCCAATATATGTGTTGATAATGTTAAATAAGAACTTCAGCATTGCATCCCAAAACTCATGAATCTGAAACAAGGCACAATAATTAATAAAAACAGAATGGCTTTTAGAGAGAACTTTCTATAATAATTGAATTGAAATCTAACAGAATCATGTAAATAAATACAGGTAGAAATAATCACTGCTATTGTTATGAATTTACAATTTCTACCAGCCAACTGTATTTATTATGAATAAAAATTTTGATTTATTTTTGTCTTTCTCACATACACATTCATAATGAATAGATTACATACATTTGAGTTAAACCTTGTAAACAATTTCAACTTAATCTGTTTAGAAATTAGATTCTTACTTGGAAACTGTACCAGGTCGAATGCTGTAATTCTGAATTTCAGAAAAAGTGGGAACATTTTTCTATTAAACCATGATTCACTTTTCTATGCTCATGGCCCTTTAAATCATATTATCATTTCTCTTTTACTTTCCTCCCATTCTTTCTCCACCTTTTTAAGTAAAGACATAAATAAACACACATCCATAACTTCACCCCAATAGAAAAAATAGCTAAACTTCCAATTTTGTTTTTTTGCATGCCAAATCAATATTTTGGGTTGTGATCTCTTTACATAGTCTCCTGTGAATTACTCCAACTTTCCCATCCTCTTATATGTGTGTGGGTAGGTGTGTGTGTGCTTAGAGAAGCTTGGAATTAAAGACTCTATTCTACACAATGCATTCACTCTATCAAGAGCCAAATTCTTATCTTGCTTTGAAACCCTCAGGGATCATTGACTTCAAAAGAATATATTATGTTCCAAAGTGGCTCCATACAGCTGTAGAAGAAGGCATAAAATTGGTCCCCAGAGACTAGTTCTTCAATTCAAATAGATGTTATTCTGCTGCATACTTAAGTAGCTTTCTTTCTCTCTGGTGCAGGCATAGTTATGTGTATTTGTGATCAAGAATACTTGGGCAAAAAGGAATTCTGGCATTCTTTCTGTAATTGTTCTCAAGTAAAAATAGAGATGATTTTATAAAAAAAACTCATTAATATTTTAAGTTGAAGGCTGTTTTATGATTTAAGCTATCTTTGAAGTACAAATAAACTGTAACCCAGATGAAAAAGAGAGAGATCCATTATGAATAAATGACCAGGTTTCTAGATGTCTTCCAACCCAAAAGTTTTCCAGTATATCAGTGCACTGTGGTAATTAAAGCAATTATGGTGGGAGGTGTCAAATAATATAAAATTACATTAAAAAAACAAAAGAAAATCATATAATTACTGTGCATGGGTACCACCTGGTCCATTGGATATAAATATTGGAGCTATATTGAGTATGTAGAGTTGATTTTCAAATATACAATGCTTTTCCCTTATATTTCTTTGCTTATTCCAAAGTCTTTCCTCAAAAAAAATAAAATAAATAAGCATTTACATGAAATTTGGAGTTTCTATTTTACCCTTTCTTCAGGAAAATAATAAAAGTACATGAAAATCTATTTTAAAGTTTGTTGAGAGAGCCATAGAGATTACAAGTAAGTTAAATTAGACAGTGGTAAAATATATATATTAAAAATCTTTTTCAAGTAAGTACTGCTGTGATAACGTGTCTTCAGCAAGTGAAAATTTTGCACTGGTATCTATAGATTAGAATTTTCAGCAACACAATTGTTATTGTTACTATAGTAGTGGGTGTAGTAGTAAAACTAAAGTAATAATATCACCATCATAGCACCATCATATTTTGCATAAAGCTTCTGTGAGAACTCCTTGAACGGTGGAGATTGTCTTTCAATACTAGAGTCTACAAGTCTAATTAAGAATGTTTAAATGATCATACTTATAATCTAATTAGATTTTGACTTAATTATGTGAATATCTTCTAATTTTAAGATCATGGGTCTATCATAACTTCAGAGGTCTACTATTATAAACCAAATTAGGCAATAGATAATTCAAGCATCACAGTGTCTTATCATAAATGACCCCCAAGTTACTATGAACCTACTTGGAACATGTCAGTTCCCCTATGTTGCATAATTGTATCACAGAGCATTTCAATAACACTATATTCTATTCGACTTAATATGCACCATCATTACATTACCATTTTCAGGACCATACTTTTCCTTTGCAAACCTTTGCACAGCATAGAATATGACAATAGCTATGTTTTGCTCTTTTGTCCAGATCTGAAAATATATATTTTGAAACTGTCATTAGTTTTTACAATTGCACTGGTAAAATCTGCTAGCATTTATCTTAATATACATATCAGTTTGTTTAGAGGCAAGTGACAACAATATAGAACATTCCAGCCTTGCTGATTTTCCATATTCTTAAGAGTATGATAAAGAGGGAACACCCTATTTATAGATGTCTGTATTTCATAATAGTATCACAAAGGGGACAACTCTTGAAATTTAAATAATAATTTTCTTATAATAGCAATTTCATTGAGTGTGTTCAAGTGAAAGATAGAGGGTACCTCAAGACTCCCAAACTTGCACACCTGTTGTATAAAGCAAAGCATTCTTAGTGTGAAAGAATTTTAATAGAATATTGTATAGAGAGAGAAGAAAGGGATATAGTTTGCCATTAAAATTTGCAGAGTTTGGGGCCTCCCTGGTGGCGCAGCGGGTTAAAGTGCAGCACTAAGAATCGAAAGCCACTTCCACATGAGTTTGATTCTCGCCTGCCCCGGGAGTGACCACATGGCCCGGCAGACCTCTCCTGAACTGACCGCTGCTCCCCTCAACAATGTACTTTGTTGGTCTGCCTGTTCTGCTCCCCACTCTGTCTCTAGTGAATCTTCCCACTGCCCCTGCAACGCTGGCCTGTACCCCAGTTCTGTATGAATAAATAAATAAATATTTTTATTTATTTATTTATTTTTTGCAGAGTTATCCTTTCAATTGTGGCAATATCCAGTCAGACCAAGTTAGTCTAAAGCAGGGCTACTGTGATCCAAAATCTAAGGCACCCTCCGGCAGAGAACCATTGGAAAGGGGCAGAGGGGGCAGGCAATCTGGGATGAAAGGAGCACAATGAAAGCACAAATCAAAATAGTAACTTCTGTTTTCAGCCTCCCATGGGTCTCTCACCTCTATCTCTTCCAAACGTCTCTACATGTCTCAACTCCATGAGTCTCTTCCATGTCACACAACCCCCTGGTACAAGTCCAAAGCCAAGAAGCAAGTGCAACTTCTGCACATGTCTCTCTGTTCCATGTGCCTTCTCCACTCTCCTCTCCAAGACCCTTTTCCCTGTCCTCCTGTTTCTTTCACAGCTCAGCTCCACCTTTCATTGGTGGGGCAGGAACTAGAACCTCTCATTTCCATGGTGATTGCATTCTGTAACAAATGAAGTACTTTTAATAACAATTTAATATATTTGACAGATAATTACATTAATCAAATATTACAAGGAAATACCTTATGTGTATATGTAAATTATCATTTCATCTATTTTAAATTGCTAGTTATTAAAGTGAAAGCCTCCACAATCTGTAATCATATGTTTCTTATAAACGATAACAAGTCAGGGCCCTCCCTGGTGGCTCAGTGGGTTAAAGCACAGCACTAAGAAGCTAAAGCCACTTCAGCATGAGTTTGATTCCCCCCTCCACCCAGGTGATCCACATGGCACAGCAGACCTCTCCTGACCTGCCTATTGCTCCCCTCAGCAGTGTACTTTGTCAGTCAACCTGTTCTGCTCTCAACTCTGTCTCTAGTGAATCTTCTCACTGCCACAGCCCCTCTGGCCTATATCCCAGTACTGTATGCATAAATAAATATTAAAAAAAAAGTCATGAAAGTTCTTCTTTAGGGTGCCCTGACTACATCCAAGAATACAAACACTATCAGTTACTCACTACAATAGATAATAGACGCTCACTCGGAAAAACCTAGATATATAAGAAAAAATGAATAGGACCAGATTTAAGCAACAATTCTAGCCAAATAAAAAGGCATTTCCATCTTATGCCTTCTAATTAAATCAAATGAAGAATATATACATCTCTATAATCCAAAGCGGAAATGGAAATTCTTGTCATTTTTTGGACTAGAAAATAGGTTGGCCCCTCCTGGGTGACACAATAGGTTAGGCAGTGCAGTACGTTAAAGTGCAGCACTATGAAGCTAGCCTCAGTCGCTTCAGCAGGAGTTTGGCTCCTGGCCAGGGAGCTGACCCACAGGGCAAGGCAGACTTCTCCTGCTCACCTACTGCTCCCTTCAGCAGTGTTCTTCATGAGTCTGCCTGTTCTGCTCCCCATTCTGTCTCTGGTGAATCCTCTCACTGCCCCTACACCTCTGTCCTGTACACCAGTTCTGTATGCATAAATAAGTAAATCTTAAAAAAAAAAAAAACAGGGTAATTTAACTTACCAGCTTCCTCTCCAAAAACCTCTAATATAGAGCTGATATTTTTTTTAGTGAATTTTACTCACTCAATTGTTTCTGAATCATTATTAAACTTTCTGATACAAATGAAAATGAAGAATATATGTAGGAGCTCATCTCACAAGCTATGATATTATTTCCTTCACTGAACTGAAATATCAACACAGTCTTGTAGAATTAAGTATAAATATTTGGGCTTCTCTTTTGCATTGCTAAACACACACACACACATGCTCAAGAGAAGTCCACTAAACACTTGAATTTCTCTTTTGTATTACTAAATATACACATGCACACAATTTCTTTAGCAAACTTTACCTCCATGATCCCACTGGTGGGTTATGGTGAAGAATGTGCCTTTATTGATTAGGGGTAACTTCTATAATACTACTATTAAAAAAAAAACAACTAAAATTTGGTTGTCTTTTATATTCTTTACCTGTGACTGAAAACCATGGGGAATTCCAAGAGATACGTGAATCCATAAAAGTGTGACCTAAACAGGGTATAAATAATTTTTCATGACATTTTATAAGATTTCATAAGATTTACAAATCTGACTGTGTAATCTCAAAATTAAGCACTACTTTTCAAATCACACAATCATAATACATTGATTACATCAATAACATGGTACTAACTCCTGAAGAAAGTAGAACAGTGTGGTAACATGCTGGCTTATGACTTGTCCCTGAAGAAGCATAGAATTACCTATCACTGGTCTTTCCCACCACCTGATATCTTAATATCCTGGATCTGTCCATGTGATTTGTGCTTTTCAACCTTCGGTGACCTTGGTATTATTGGACATCTTTATATTAACCTTGGAATTCCCAGAACATCACTCTCACCTGTCCTATTGCTCAGTAAAGACACACAGAATGGAAGATAGGCCATTGAGACCATGCCCTTTGATTTTGGTGTTTGGGAACCACTGGAAAAGTGTGTCCATAACTCTCAAGAGGCCCAACTGATAGAGCTCTGGATCAGAAAGAAGCCTCTCCATCAAAATCTTCCTGTGTCATAAGCAAATAAGATAGTTGTTTTAAGGTCTTGGGTAGTACACAGAATTAGATTCCTAGAAGGAATACTAATACCATTACTATGTGGCTGAGAAATCATCACCTCACTCTTCTAAAATAGAAAAGAGGAAACGTCTTCCAGGTTGAATTATGCAGCACGTGCTAACTATTAAGGGATTTTTGACACTGATTTAACTGGGATTCTTCTGGTTCAAAGAGTAAACTACAAAGAAATTGTTACTGAAATAATTTGACTGTTGGGTCAGAGAATACATCAGGCACTCAGATATTGTTTTGACATATATTTTAATCTTGTTTTCCTGCATCATTTAGGTATAATAATCATGAAAGAGGCCCGTTGCCCTGCACTTACTCTGCTGCTGTTTTATAGATGATATGAAGATTTCTCTTTGCTTTCTAACTCGGTTCTACAGGGCCATTTCAATGAATTTTTTATCTTTATTTTACCCTACTTTAAAGCAGAGTTACAAGTGTGTCTCACAGACAGCTCTGCTGAGCAACCAGGTCTTTGTCAGGCTGCCACATGAGTCATTTTTTTTTTTTTTTCAATGACAAAGCAGGTGGCTGCCCTGGAGGAGAACATAAAAGGAATCTCAGTAATCATGTCCTGCTTGAGCTGCCTACACACTGCTGACTCAACAGCTGGCTCTATCCAGAAGAAAATAAGGCAAGAGATAAAATATAAAGTCAAAACAAACAAACCAAAGGGAAAAAAAATGTAATAAAACTATTGCCGAATTTTTTTGTGTGTGTTGTTGTTGATCAAAGAAGAGAGATTTCTGCATGCCCTATGTGGAAGTATATAAAGCATATTACAAATAGAATTCTCTATGCTTTTGCAGGATGGTGGATATATGTTTTGTGAGCAAATCTGCTAGGAAAACTGCAATCAGAGAATCCTCAGATCCTATCTTATCTGCTGAGTGGAATATCTAAGCCAGAGGAGTTCAGGAAGTTCTGAATTGGATCTCAGGACCATTTCTGAGTCAGGAGTTTCTAGATCATGCACTTAGCATGTGATTTGCAGCCAGCATTATCACATAAAAGAAAATGTATTATCTGAAAATAACTGAAAGTAGATATTGGAGAGTAGATATTGGAGCTATTCTTCTCTCTTTTTTTTTTTCTTTTTTGAATCGGATGGTGATAAGAAAATTTTCTCAAGGGGCACTTAAAAATTCTTTTACAATTTCCAGATCCTATGAACATATGAATAAGCTTCTTAAAAAGATATTTTTCTGTATATGATAAAATGGGATTTTTTTTAAATATGTGAGATGATATGAAAAGATTGGAATTTTTGGATAGTAGTAAAAAAGGATGAGAAACATTAGCAATATCTTTTTTTCCCTTGGGCATTTTAAAGTAGAGGAGAAAGAACCATTTGTATTGGTAGAGTCCAATGGTGGGATTTTATCACCACCTGAGACTAGAGAAAGTGCGTATGGCAATGTAAAGATTTTCTAATTGGAAATGACCACCAAAATACCCTTGACTTTTTGAGAGAGGAAGACTATTAATAGGAATTACGAAGGAAGAGTAAGGAAAAATAAAGAAAGAAAGGCAACACAGTTAAATCAGTCTGAAAAGTCATGAGAAGAATAAATAAAAGCCAGAATGGAAAATTAGATGGTTAAGTCCCACCTTTGATGGTCTCAGAGCACAAGAATAGAAACTATTACTGCCAGGATAATGAAATCTTTTTAATGCTCCTCGTTATATTTATCATTCCCCGATAAAATAGCTCTGCAGACCTGATCATGAACTCTTATGCTTCAGATTATTCCATTTTGTCAATTTTATGAATTTAAAGTATACAACTTGATGTATATCGACACTGTAAAATAATCACCACTATCAAGACAATTAACATATCTGTCAACTTCCTCTAATTGTTTGAAGTGGTTAGAACACTTAGCATATTCTCTTAGCCAGTTTTTCCAGTAAAATATTGTCACTTGTAGTCACCATGTTATATATTAGAGCTCCAGAATTTGCTCATCTTGCATAACTGAGACATTCTACCCATTGACAAACATCTTATTTCCCTATCCTATTCTTCCCCCCACCCCCAAACAGTCCCTGAAGCCATCTACTTCATCAAGTTGGCTAGTTTGCGATCCTTTAGTATTATTTCTTGAGGTAATGTCAGTTTACAACACTATCTATGATCTGGAGGTTTAGTTTCATACCTCCTCAAATGTATGTTACCATCCCACACCCACCACCACAGTAGCAGTCATCCCCCACACTAGTCCACTGGTTTCTCTTAAGTCTTTATCCCTTATCACACCCTTCCCATCTGGTGCCTCAGTTAAACTTTAAAACACAATCTACCTTTGCTGCCAAGTTAAGAGCTTGCATGATCATGTCTTGTCTTTCTTTACCTAAATTATTAGTTTGCAGCTGAGGAGTAGCTAGGGAACCCAAATTGTTAAGTAGTGCATGCTCTATAAAGAGGCATTCACTGCACTGAGGCAAAGGGAGCAGATTCCCAGTGTAAAAGACTTTTTTTTTTTTTTAAGATTTATTTGTGCATACAGAACTGGGGTATAGGCCAGAGGTCCAGGGGCAGTGAGAGGCTTCACTAGAGACAGAGTAGGGGGAAAAACAGGCAGATTGACAAAGTACACTGCTGAGGGGAGCAGCGGGCCGGTCAAGAGAGGTCTACCGCGACATGTGGTCACCTCCGGGGCAGGTGGGGATCGAACTCATGCGGAAGCAGCTTTAGCTTCTTAGTGCTGTGCTTTAACCCACTGTGCCACCAAGGAGGGCCGCGTGAAAGACTTTTAATAGAAATGATGCACATAAAGATAGAATAAAGGACATTCCTAATAATAGTTTCCCGATAAAATTCTACAAATAACCTATCCACTTATGGGCAAATATCCAGCCAAAGAGGACTGACCCAAAATCAAGACGCCGAGACCCAAAAGGTTATTATGAGTCTAAGGTACTGTACGGTAGAAAACCACAAGAAAGGGGTAAAGCAGTTCTGGCTCAGACAGGGAGACACAACAATATAAACCAAGATAATAACAATTGACGTTTTCTCTGTCAGGGACAGCATCTCCATGTCTTTCATACCTTGCATCTCTTCCAAATCTCTACATATCTCTCTACTCAAATGAGCATTTTCTACATGTTTCACCTGGAACATTGGTCCAGCAGATTGTCACTGCTTCCTTTTGTCAGTGCCTAACACACACAACTTTTATCTATATAAATAACTTTCTTCTGCAGATTTCAGAATAGCAAGTAGAGTCGTTCCCTAAAGGAAAACCTTACCAACCCCTTCAGTAGCTTAGAATCCCTCAAAAATCTAAGCTAATTAGATGTTAATTTTCTTACAATTTTTGTAATAACTTATGTCTGTTTATTGTACTAAATTATAATTGTCATGAAGGCAATGATCAGGTGTTATATTAAATATTATATACTGACGTTGGAGATAAATTTATTTAAATTTAGTTAAATAAATGTAGTTAAATAAGAAAAATTTTAAAAATTTCCAGAGCAACAGTAGAAGATAAGAGTAAGCACTGAAGAAATATGCTTACTTTCTATAACTAGTCTTATTGTTTACAGCTTTAAAATGCATATTTATTTACTCTTCATTATTAAAGTCATACAAAGTCTTTGTAAAACATTAAAGAGCTTTAGTAGGATATTGTGCAGTGTAGAAATATCGCACTACTGAATATTTGGAATACGGTGGTTGAGATTGAGAGATGTTTAAATTTTATTTAATTGTAATTAAATTTGAATAGTTAACTTGTGGAGAGTGATTACAATTATGAACAACACAAACAATGCAAAAATATGCTTAATCGATGCCTCTTATGAGTTGAAACTTATAGAGTAAAATAAGTCAAAACATATAGTAGCAACAGCATGGAAGAAAATGTTCCCTTTTACTCTGAGAAAAATCATTGTGTTTTTTTATTCAAATTGTTATGTGACACCCTCCTTGAGACTAGTTCTTATTCATCTATAATATCTTATAGACTTGGACTGTGAAGCAAATGAATAACTTGTTTTCACGTGTTACTAGAACAAGTACTAGATTTTGGTAGAAATTAATCAGTTTCTGCAAAAATCACTAATTTCTTTTCAATATGTGTATGTATATATATGTATGTATGTATATATATATATATATATATGGGCTATCAAATACTTACATTTAAATTATTACTGTGTGTTAGTTTCCAGACTGTGGACAAGTTCTTTAACACATACTCATTTCGAGGGGCAAACTTCTGAACATAGCACTCTAGGCACTTCTGTGTATATATTTAAACTTTGTCAACACACGATTGATTAGGGACGATTAGGGACAATTGTAGCTTTGCGTTAGGGCTTATTAAAATTCAGTGCAGTGCGCGTCTGCTTATGTAAAAATGTAGAAGTAATATCCAGCTACAAAACCTGAATGCCATGCTCAATTAAATGCCAAGCACAATCCCATCGCATCTGCTGGGAGCATGGTCCGGTCACAGCCTAATAGTCAATTGTGCAGTGACAAATAAATGCATAGCACTTCATGTTAAAATAATTCTATATTTTGGAAAGTCCTGGCAGTTGTGAATGTTGAGTCTTTGTGTTTGAACCTTTATTTTTATCATGGAAAGTAAGCATTTTTTATTTCTTTTTTAATGATCTAAATTAAAATAAAATTGTCTATCTTTATTCTTTGAAGCTTCCTTATTGGTTTAATTGAAGAGTACAGACATAAAGCATTGAAAATACAACTTCATAATCCTGGGAATCAGAAATGTCTCCCTGATCTACAAGCCAAAAAAAAAAAAAAAAAGCCAATGAACTATATTACTTTTTATATCATCTTCAAGCCTGGATGTACACTTAGGTTTAAAGAATCTCCTTTCACCTGCTCCTGACCAATTTCTTAATATATAAATGTTATTTGTGAATCATTTTCACATTAAATGTATAAAATGAGTATGTTTGAATAAAAGTCCTTTTATATTTAAGGATTCCAATGTTTTGTGAGTATGTGCTTTTCCCTCCAACCTGGAATAGAAGCAGACACATCTCTTTTATATCATTAAAGCTTTTCCTTCCCAAGCCCTTGTGATGGGAAGGGATTCTACTTCAGGCTCTTTCGGTAGCTTCCCTTTGCATAGATAAATATCCTTCATCGTCACCATTGGTATTTCCAGAGTCCATTTTGGATCTCTTAAAGAGAGGCAGGTCTACGTCCAGACCCCAAAGTCTCACGAGACTCAGAGCAGCCCCATTCCCAACCCCCCATCACCCCTGCTGTCTTGTCCCATCCCCCTGAGTAGAAGCGTTACTGACTCAAGGGATCTGGCTTGGTGCGTATCTTCCTTTATATCAGACTGAACTGACTGACTGTGAAAAAAAGTTTATTATTTGAGTTAAGAAAAGCGGTGGGGTGAAAAGTCCTGCTTCTAGAGAGAGGGCAGCAGAAACAGAACAGCTGGTGGTTTATACTGGGGTGTGACGGGCCATGGTGGGCATTCAGGGGACGCTGCTACACAGCAGTAAGTCCTATGCAAGACAGGATCTTGCTTCCACGTACAGTGCGTGATGAGAAAACGGCAGTGCGTCGTCTGTGGAGTAGGATGTTGGACCCACTAATGGGTGTTAGTGAGTCTCGTGGCCCCTGGTTGCGGGTTTCTTTTGTCTGTGTGTTTTTGGGCAGCTACTAATTGGAGCTGGATTGTTGTCTGAGTTTCTAAAAACCCTTTGAAAATAACTTGAGAATTTCAAGAATTCCTTGTTATCAGTTCACCTTTGTTTGACTTATGGATAATAACAGCAAGCGGGGGAAGCATACAAATCGGTGTGGGTCTTACAGAGACCTCACCTTTCCACTGTCTACACCATGATTTCTCAGGTGTTCACTGAAATTTCACTGCAGTTGTTACCTCCAGCTTTCTCTTTCTCTTTCTCTTTCTCTTCCGCTTCCTCTTCCTCTTTCTCTATCTCTGTCTCTCTGTCTCTGTCTCTGTCGCTGTCTCTTTCTCTGCCTCTGCCTCTGTACCTATACCTATACCTATACCTATACCTATACCTATACCTATACCTACTAACAACTTTTTTACGAAAGGGAGGTTTCCAGGGGTAGTGGAATGAAATGTTCAGAAGATTCTTGATCTTAAAAATCAATCAAAAGCTGGGTAAAATTCTCAAAAAAAAAAAAAAAGCAATTTAAGGTCCTTGAAATTGACTAAATATAAACAACAAAGTATTAACATGTTAGGATCTAACACGTTTCTCAATGAATCTAGAGCATCCATTGCTGGCTATTGCTATGAAGCCTTTGGGAGACCCACCTTGCTCATACCAAATCAGCTGCTTTTGGTTCTGTGCCCTGGCACTGTGACTTCCTGGTCCAGTCTGTTCTCTGTTGTGGCTGAATATAACACATGTACAATAAATTATTCCTTCTGATACTGTGGCTGAAGAAAATATATTTTCTTGTCTCAAATCTTCTGGGCAAAATATGGCTTACATAAATGTCAGCTCATCTAATTTATTGAGATTTTCTTTGTGACCTGATATACACTCATTTTTGAAAACTTCTAAAGGAAGTGGTTTATTGAGCTATTCAAATTCTTTCTGATTTTATTTATTCCCTCTATTATAGCTACAAACTTTAAATCCTTCAATTACAATGTAAAATGTGTCTGATTCATTTTATATTTATTGTCATCCATGCCTTGTGTGTCATGAAACTAAATTATTAGATGTATAAAGATTTTTAATGTTTAATTTATTCATACCCTTCAATTTTTATTATAAAGAAACATTTGCCTTATGAAACACATTGCTAATAAATCTTCTTTATCTAATAATACTAGAACTTATGAACAACAGCCATCCTTTTCTTATATTCTTTATAAGATATTTGATTTTTCTGTTTCCTTAGAGTTTAGACCCCAATGTGAAAGAAAGTAGACATTCAAATTGGTTTTGAAAATGTGACCATTGCTGGATTAATATAAAAATTTAAATATTACTGTTTTTCTTTATGTGGTGAAACCATTTTCATTTTTTTACCAGAACTGGAGAAGACTTATGACTTTATATTCAAATGATTTTGATTTTTCCTATTGATAATGAATAAAATTTAACACAAGTGTGTGTATAACATATATATATATATATATACACAAACACACAAACACATACATACACACATATTTAATTAAGATACAGGTCAAAATAAGAGGTAAGAAATCTCCACAAAAACAAAAATTACAAGCAGTTATTGTATTTACTACTAAAAAATTATAGTCGTTGTATTTACTATTAAAAAATCACTTCTTAAATTAAATCCTATTTAAGGATTACATATGTAACTCCTTAATTTGAGAAAGAACAAAATCTAAATTTTGAAGGGTGTCTTGAAAAGCTTGATTCTCGGTGGGAGTTGATTTTGGTGTAGGTCGAATCTCATCCATCGATAGTCAGTCCCAGTTGCAGGAGAGACCTGTGTAGTCTTATTTCGGTCCAGCAGAGTTCCCACAGAGCAAATTTCAGGAACTATCCCAAAAGGCAACTTTACGATAGCCACCAGAAGCAAGTCTATACAAAATTTGGCTGAAAGAGTAGAACTGCTTTTGAAAATCTCTGTACTTGCTTGGGAGAGCAACAGAATGCTCTATTTTGTTTTATTTCTTTGGAGTCACCCTTTTTCTTGGTTTCTAATGTTCAGTGGTCACAGAAGATGCCTTGGTAAATTCCTTTCTCAGTACTCTTTAAAATAGAAAGTATATTTTCAGAGACTTCTTAATCAGATTTGAATTGTAATATTTTGAAATTATTGGAATAGTTGAATTGTGTGAGAATATTCTGGTGCAATATTATTATGTGATTCTACAGTCAGGAATATCTGTGGGTATACATTTGCAATTGGCGATATCACTTTTAATCTAAATACATTCAATGAAAACATTAAATAAAAATAGTAACTCAGGTGCAGCAGCCCTAGAAATAACCAGTTTTCCAAATAAACTGAGTTCCTAATTTTGGATGAAAAAAATTAAATAGTAATTTTAATTTTGCATACAACTATATTACTGTCCTACTAATGATATCCTACTTAGTATAATTTTATTTTATAAATCTTACAAATAACATTTAGCCTCCACTTGTGTGTGGAATAAAGTTCTAGTTGCTGTTAAATAGACTTTGTAGACATATTTTAAAAAAATGGAATGGATTTTGAAATACGTGGTGATAAGCATTAGCTATACCATGTAAGCTACTAGCTTGCATTAAAGGATAAAAATGTGATATCATTTGATTGATATCAATATGTGTGCTTTTATTATGTACTTTTTCTGGTTTTAGAATTTCTGCTCACTCCATGATATGTTATGATGAGCTTCTACTGCATTTTGTATTCTACAGTAAATATTTTATCATAGTGAATAAATAAATTCTTCCAGGCAAGTTGAGTGTCAGTGGGTTGTGTTTTATAAACACCTCTATATGTGACTGTATTGTCAGGCCATGAATCATCACCTTGTCTTTAACTCCCAAGAGCACTTCATTAGGCATTTTATTAATTTCATAATTTGACCTCAAATTTGGATACGAGCTATTATTTTCCCTCTTTGGGAATTTGGGAAAAAGATTACTTAATTCACTCAAAATTGTTTAAGGATTGTCATCTCTGATGAAGGAGAATTTTTTTTTTTGAACAAATGAAATGCAAGATTTATATTCCTTAGCACTCAACATAAGGTAGAATCAACAGTGTGTTTGCTGGATGGGGGAAAGAATGATCTTTCAACATTTGATTCAAAGATGATACAAAATATGTACTCAATTTAAGTATGAAATTTAGTCATCTATTCTGGAATACAGAAAAATTATCTTTTGCATCTTTATATGAATGTCAGTGATCACTGAGTGCATTAACAGTTCTCAGCACAGCATTCAGGTGCTTTGTAGTAGTAACAGCAACATTTTTTCAAGGCACAAGTGTGTTCCTCTTAACAGTATGCATATTAGACTATTGTACTTTAGACATTGACTGTATCGACACTTTTTCTTATAACTTCAGTATTGAATCCAAAATAACATTGATTACGTTAAATGAGACCATTTTAATGATCTGACTTTGAAAGCATGTATGATGTGTGTATTGTGAGAGACAGGTAATGTGTAAAACATTCTCAGGATGCTGCAATGTTTCATATAATCTGACGAATAGTCACCAGTCAAGCTTGGAAGCTTTAGCCTTGAATACCTGATTTAAGTGATAATGAAATTGTGCAATTTAAAATTCAATCTGAGATTCAAAATGTGAAAAAAAAATATCCTTGTGCACAGTTTAAAAATTACTGATATGGATTTTCAGAGAATCCTATCTTGTGGTTTTCAAGGAATCATAAATCAGCTTTAGTTCTCTCAGGGCTTTCATGTAATTTGTCCTTTATAAATCACTATTGACCAAGGACCTTCATTCATAAGGTTAAAAGTCCTTTCACTCAACAATGATTCAGTGGTTTGTTTAAAATCAAGTTTCATCCACTGAAGCCATCATTTTAGAAATCCCCACTTTCCCTCTCCATGAATATTCAATCAAGGGCACCAAAGCTAAACACAGTAGTTGTTTTGACACTAAAAATGGGTAAATAACATATTTTCAACTTCTGAAATTTTGAAAGTGTAGATAATAAAACTGACTTATAAATTGTGTAAGTTTAGGGAGTGCAACCTGTTGATTTTGTCTACTTATATAGTGTGATATGATTGCCACCAGTGTTGCTAACACCTCTATCTCGTCACATAAGAGGGATTTGTGGGAAGCATGTGAGCTAAAGAAAGGATCTAAAACATACTCCTTTAACTGGCACTATTTTCAACATATTTAGTTAACCATTCCATTAAAATTAGTTCTCTATAAAATCTGTGGTCTGGCGCAGCCTTTATAAACATATTCCCATGATATATGTTCCTTCAATTTATTTAACGTTGGCACATTTCCAGTTGTCCTAAAAACGTATTTTTGCTTATTGCAGATTTTTTTTTTATTAAAAAGTTTATTTTTACATCATTTTGCACATTTTTTTTCATCTCAATTGTAATCCCCACGGGTTTCCCATCACCAAATCACCCCTGTGCCACCACCATAGTCCCGTGCATTTCCCTCCCCTCCCCCCCCCCCGTTTTTGATCCCATTCCCCACTCCGCCCCCACAGAATGTCTCTGGTCTATGGTTGTTCATTATTTTTGTTATTTTCTCGCCTGGTCCATTATACTCCTGCTATGAGTGAAACCATCCTGTATTTTTCTTTCTCTTTCTGGCTTATCTCACTAAGCATGATCTTTTCCAGCTCCATCCAAGTTGCTGCAAAAGACATGTGTTTCTCTTTTTTGGTTGCTGAGTAATATTCCATTGCATATATGTACCACATCTTTCTAATCCAGTCATCTACTTTTGGGCATTTGGGCTGCTTCCATGTTTTTCCAATTGTAAATAAAGCAGCAATAAACATGGGGGTACAAGTATCTTTTTCAATCAGTGTTTTTGTGTCTTTTGGGTAGATACCTAGGAGTGGGATTGCTGGGTCATAGGGAAGCTCCATGTTTAGCAGTTTGAGGAACCTCCAAACAGTTTTCCATAGTGGTTGTACTAGTTTGTATTCCCACCAGCAATGCAGGAGAGTTCCTTTTTCTCAACATCCTCGCCAACATTTGTTGTTGCTAGTTGTTTGAAGATGTGCCATTCTCACTGGGGTGAGGTGGTATCTCATTGTGGTTTTAATTTGCATCTCCCTTATTACGAGTGATGTTGAACATTTTTTCATATGCCTGTTGGCCATCTGCATTTCCTCTTTCTTTGGAGAAGTGTCTTTTTAGCTCTACTGCCCATTTTTTGATGGGGTTGTTTACTTCATTTTTGTTGAGTTTCATCAGTTCTCCGTATATTTTTGTGATCAGTCCTTTATTGCTACTTTTGTGTGAGAAAATGTTTTCCCAATTAGTGATCTTTCTGTTTGTTTTTAGTAATGTCTCTTTTGCTGTACAGAAGCTCTTTAGCAGATTTTTTTTTAAGTTATACATTTATGCATATGGAACTGGGGTACTGGCAAGAGGTACAGGGACAGTGAGAGGATTCATCAGAGACATAGTGAGGAAAAGAACAGGAAGATCAATGAAGTAAACTGCTGAGGAGAACAGTGGGTGAGACAGGCAAGGTCTGCTGCGCCATGTGGGTCACCTCCCAGGGCTCGAGATCGAACCCTCAGTGGCTGGACCAGCTTGCAGTGCTGCGCTCTAACCCACTGAGGGCTCTTATTGCAGATTGTTTTGTATCTTGTTCTATATTAGTTTCCTATACCATTGATTATGTTATCATTTTAACATGTTGGTTGTTTCTCTTTCATTTGAAAGTAGGCTACAAACCTGACACTCTGTTCTTGTCTCATATTTCAGCATATATTTCCTTAAGAGTTTCAACAAAGTGCATTTTTTTTAAATAAGATCATTAATTAGCAGTTAGAGTGAGATTACAGAATGGACCAATTCTCTATGTACCAATAGTCTTTTCCTTACAGGCCTAGCACCATTTTGGTCAGGACCCAGTCTAATAGAACAAACTACATTTACTTGTCATAGTGTTTAGTCTCCTTTAATCTAAAATACTTCTTTGTCTATCATAGATTTGAAATTATAACTACAGTCAGGTTTCACTTCATTTTTGTAAAGAGGAACTATAATTTTGTAAAGAGTAATGTAATGTTTTCTCATGGATAGAAAAATATCATGTATTATTAATAGAAAAACCTAGAGTTAAAAGTTTTATGCTTCTTAGTACATCACGTTGGAAAACCTATGATATTCATATTATCTCATGGCTGATGGGACAATTGAATGATTAATATGGAACCTGCCATTATTCCATTATAGAATTATCATTTTCCCTTTTTAGTCAATAAGAAATTGTGAAAAGATACTTGAGTCTACATAAATTATTGTCCCAGTTCAAACTAGTTTTAGAGTCACTAATGATGTGTGACTCCATTATTATAATGATGTTTGAAACTTGTGTTTTTCTGAGTTCCTCTAGTATGAAGTTAGGGATCCTGATAATCAATGTACTTGACATTTTTTGTTTGCCATTCTAATGTAAGAAGTGCTTTCAATAATTTATTTATATCAAATATGTACTTATGTGTGACCTCATAGGTTTTAAAATTTCTATTTAAAAGCTAGCAAAGTTATTTTTGATGTCCAAATTGCCTGTGATTTAACTAAAAAGAATCACTGCAAATAGGTTGTGCTGTTGTTTTTAATCGCTGATATAAATGATGTTCTGATCTCATTTAGTAGTTTCCTGTTTCAGATACAGCATAAGCTACTTCTCCAAGAGGCTCTAGATCTACCAGTAGAAATTATCATTAAATATATATTTGTGTATATGTGTGTGTACATAAGTACACACACACACACATATGTAAATATATTTATATAGTCTTTATGCTGGATAGCTTTTGCTACTTGGATAGCACACCTTCTCTTCAACATAGTAAATGTGAACATATGCTTATATATTTATTTTCTTCTTTAAAACATCCTTCTTTTAGCTTTACAGGGATTTGATCTCCATTTATCTGAGATTTTTAGTGTAGATTGTGAATGGATATATCTTATTTCTTTATATTTCTATATCCTCACCCTTTTATATAATTTTTCTGTAGCGTTATGTGTTCGAGGTACATTATTGATTTGTCTTGTTTTGCTTCACCATTGCATGGAAAACTAACTACTCATTTCTAGAGTTCTTTAATACAGAGGCTCCTATTTTTCAGAGAGCATGGAAGCTGATAGATAATAAAATCCATAACATATGGCCTTTAAAGGTGGGGGTTCCCATCTTGTATATGACCAAGAATTAAGAATATGACCTCAAAGAACATTCATTTGCTAGACAGTTGTTTTTCAAATTACAATTTAAAAATTATTCATAAAAATGGAAATAGGTGATATACATGAACAATACAATCATCTCCTAAAAAATAATTTAATTCTCCTAGCTATGGGTCTACAGGAAAAAAAAAAAAAAAAGAGGCTATAGAATCTAAGGAGGAACTATGTAGGAGTCCATAAACCTCTTTTCTATAATTAACGTATAGGACAAATGTGAGATGGTATAGAGCTGTTAAACAAATAAGCACCAGATGGGTATAAAATCCAATCAAGAAACATAATTTTACTTGCATTTTTATCTTGCAAACATAATATCAGACCCAAGCACTATTTATTTGGGCATGTTATATATATTTGGGAACGTTATAGATAAATATTTAGTTGAATTAATTATAGGATACACTGATCTGTGTTGTTTTTTTTATTTTTTTTTAAAGATTTATTTGTTCATACAGAACTGGGGTACAGACCAGAGGCTCAGGGGCGGCGAGAGCATTCACCAGAGACAGAGCGGGGAGCAGAACAGGCAGATCTATGAAGTACACTGCTGAGGGGAGCAGCGGGCGGGTCAGGAGAGGTCTGCCGCACCATGTGGTCACCTCCGGGCCAGGTGGGAATCGAACTCATGCTGAAGTGGCCTCAGCTACTCAGTGCTGTGCTTTAACCTGCTGCACCACCAGGGAGGGCCTGTGTTGTTATATTAAAATAATCTTTTGTGTCTTCTACAGTCGACACTAGATGATCTAATTTTGAGTGGAGAAGGCAGAAAACAAGATGAAGAAATTTAACAATTCTTAAACCTTATGGAAGAATATTCAATTTTAAAAATCATTTCTTTGGCATTTAAAATCAATTGTGTTATTATTTTATAAGTTGTTTTTTAAAGGCATAAGCAGTAACACTGACATTAAAATGAAGTGAATAGTGTATGTCAAGAGCATAATTGAAATATTTTAAAACATCCTTAAATAGTTTTATCCCATTGCTTTTAACTTTCAGACACTGTAGATGGCAGCTAATTATTCATATAAAAGGATGTAAAGGAAAAAGTGGGGCTGATTGAGTGTCAGTCTGTAACCTGAATGCTGACACACCTGCCAAATGTAATTCTGGCAAAATGCTCTGGAAGTGACTGAGCTCAGTTTTGTAGAAATAGGGTCACCTATGCTCATTCTTTGATATTTGCATTATGATCCTGTATTGACTAAGAAATCATCATGTCAGGTCACAGGAGAGGAAAAGAAAACTACTGACAATTCAGGATTATCACACATTTTTTTGTTTTTGTTTTTTAAAGCATGTATTGCAGTCAACCAACTAGGAATCAGAGTGGAAGGAAGTAGATTTAATTGCAGAACAAAACTAAGCCGGAAAACGTGACTATATATTTTTTTTAATTAATTTATGTATACAAGAACTGGGGCACATGCCAGAGATGTGAGCATGAGAGAATTCACCAGAGACAGAGTGGGGAGCAGAACAGGCAGATCTACTGACATATACTGCTGAGAGGAGCATCAGGTTGCACAGGAAAGTTCTACTGTGCCATGTGGGTCAGCTCCCTGTCCGGGGATTGAACTTGTTCTGCAGTAGCTGTGGATTGCTTCACAAGTGCTGCGATTTAATGTGTTGTGCCACCAGGGAGGACCTAGTTATCCTCAATTAAGTAATTAAGTAAAATACCATTCACCACATTCTTTGGCTTCTTCCTATAGTGAAAAAAAATTGGTAACTTTAAATTGTCTTGCTGTATT
Source organism: Condylura cristata (assembly GCF_000260355.1). NCBI lineage: Eukaryota > Metazoa > Chordata > Mammalia > Eulipotyphla > Talpidae > Condylura > Condylura cristata. Next base: position 57,090,603 of record NW_004567106.1, read on the forward strand.
CTACATTATAAAAAAAAAAAAGCTTTCTTGACCTTAATAGATAAAAGAATGTGGTTGCAGAATGAAAATTGTGAGCTCAGTTAAAATAAAGAGCCTATCTTTACTACACATATTTCTAAACTATAAATTAAGTATTCAAAAACAAAATGCAGTAAGTCAGGTGATACAGCCGATAATACCTGCCAGTTATAGTGACTTTTATTTCCACTGAATTCTCTGATTTAAGATTAGTTGTTGCCTTTTGAACATAATGTTCTCTTAATTATAAATTCAAGTTTCTGGAAGTCAAAGTCATCTTTTAACATAGTATTTCACTTAAAGCTGGCACATTTTAAACATTTGTTGACTAAATGAATAACTGTGTGAAGTAATAATTAAAATGGACTTTCCTTATGTTGATTTTCATCTACCTAGGTCTGTGTGACTTCATTTGAAGGAAAACAGAATCATCCTATGTATGTGATATAGAAAATTAAGTGAGGGCCCTTTTAATTTGATGGTTGAATTAAATTATCTTCACACATTAATTCAGGATGCACAAATGAAATAAAAACATATCTCCAAAAAAAGATAAAGTCTGCAGCAGTTTTACATAGAATAGTCAAGAACAGAACAAACTGGAATATTCACCAACACAAATAGACCAAACAAAATTGGTCTATCCAAGCAATGTACAACTATTCAACAATGAAAAAAAATCATGTATAGACAATGTATGACAATATTGATTAATCTCAAAATATATAACACTGAGCTAAAAAGCCAAGAACTAAAAATGTGTATTGTATGACTTTATTTATATGGATTGTAGATCAGATATTTTATTCATAGTTCTAAAAATTAGAATGTCTTCATGTGAAAGATGTGAGAATGACTGGAAAGAATACAGAAGGATATTTGACAATGATGAAAATGTCCTATATTTTTTATTTGGGTGGCAGTTGCATGAGAGTATGTTGACCAAAAAGCATTGACCAGTTCACTTGACAGCTACACATTTTACTTAATGGAACTAGAAATAAAGAGGATAATAACCTGGCATTCTTGTAATATAGACTGAATCACAGATACACACATCAGTCTGGATAGATCTCAAAACACATTACATTGAAAAAAAATGAACAGAAAAGTGTACATTATTTATGACTCCTCTTAGAATGTGCTTTAGGGTGATAGAAAGCAGAACACTATTTTATTAATGGGAGCAAGGCAGGGCAATTGACTAGAAAGAGCGTCAAGAATATTTTGAAAGATGGGTATGTTTGTCAATGGTTGGGATGTTGGTTTCACTTATATATGCATGCAAATACATAGTAAACATACAGATCATACATTCATTTGACAGCATATATCAAATTATACCCTTAAATTTTTATAGTTCATTGTAGGATAATTTTCCCTGAAATGTTAATAAAGAATAATGTAATGTATTACAGAAAAGTAGGCATCATGGTTGATAGTGTGAAACAGAGTGCCTCTCCCTCTTTCTCTCTAGATTTCAAATATCCCCTCATTATTTTGCTAGAGAACAATCATCATTTCTTATTAGCAACCATTAATTTCTACTTCATCTTTGAACTTAAAGAAACAATGGTCATGGTGTTGCCTGAACATTCTTTTTCATGATATCTACAAAATTAGATAGAAACATAAGTTGTAATTGTCATTACTTTAGAATGAGTAGCCAGATTAAAATTGCAGTGTAACAAAAATATATTTAAAATGCTTTCAAGACTAAATACTCATGTTCATACCCCAGGATGAACTCAATAAAGCCTAATTTAACATGAATTAGTTTTTTCTCTATTAAGGGCGTATGCTCAAGAAAATGTTGGAAATTATCTTTAATTAAAAAAAAATGATAAAAATTGCGATGTCAGTTAAGGGTTTATTTTATTAGATTTAATATATGTCATTCTTTAATCCTCTGGAGATTTAAAGATACAAAGCAATCTAAAAGGTCAATTTGGGCTCAATTTGGGTTCAAATAAGTAACTGTAAACACTAGTTCATACTTTGTTCTTCTGGTCTTCCAGAGACTAACTTGTAAAGTGAAGAAGTGCAAGAAGGATGGAGTAGTCAGAGAAAGAGGGGGCAGGGACAAAAGGAAAGGGAGAAGAATGGAAATCTGTGGAAAATATTGATCCTGTCACTAGGTTAAAGTACATTGTCTCTCTGATGAAGAAAATAACAAAATAACAATTTACATTTGTTGTTTGAAATGCCATGAAATGCCTAACTTGAAAAGCAAATACACACTATGCTCAAAAACAAGATAAACAAACAAAAATATCTTATCAATATACTGTGAAATGTTGGGCTAGTCCAGCACAATTCCTGAATTTATTTTCTGCCCCTTCCCTATAACCTTCTGGTGGCTCTTTGCCATTGGACAGAGAACAAGAGATAAGAGCCCAGGAGAAACAGGAACAGAGACTATGTATATGCACTAGAAGCCAGAACTTGTCACTCAGAGGGAAGGAAACTGAAAAGAACAATGTTCTACTGTTTGAAATTGTTTGATATTTTGATAATAGCTTGGTGGATCAATGCATTTTCTATACCAGTATATATATTCTTTAAAATTTAATGCATGCGTGGTATTAAGAAACACCAAGAGAGAAAAATATCCAGTGATTTGTGTTTTTTACTGTATATTCTTTTTGCTCTAGGAATGGTTGAGCACCAGACAGCAGTCATATTTGAGAATATCTGATTGAATGCATGTCTTGTGGAAATGGACACGCAAACCACTCCTTTTCCAACTAAGTTACATACACATAAATGCAAATTCTGAAACACTACAACTACCAAATAAACTTGTTATTAATTGTTCACTGATGATGCATAAAAAAGTTTTTAATAGGATAAAATTAATAATTTCATCTCAGGAAAAAAATGATCACAAAGAATGTTGTTGAACTCAGCTACAAAAAAATTAAATTATGGTAATTTTCCTCCAGGAATGACTGGTTCGACAGGTTAACTGGTATATTTCATCATTATGTAGAAGCTGGTTATTATGAAAAACATGACCTCCTGTCAGATCATACAATTTAAACTGACATAGGCATGTGAACTATATTTAGATAACTTTAATTATGATTAAATATTATAATGCATTACATTTTTCATTGTAGAGCATGCCATGACACCACAGACCTGCCCCAAAGTGTCTGGACATTTCTTTTCATTAGATAGTATACAGGGCTGGAGTATTTCACCTTAGTATATTTCAAAAGATATTTAGTCTCTGTTAAATATTTATTTAATTGATAATTATACTTGATTCAATCATGTGCCAAAAAAACAAAAAAAAAAAACAGAGATTTAAAAAAAGGATGGAGATGTTTTGAAATGTCTACTAGACATTTCTCCAAGACTTGACTTATCACATGAATCCAGCACTGGCTGGCCACTCTATTTAGTATGCATTACATGGCAAGGACAACTACTACCCTAATAAAATAATCCTTTTAAATAATATTTTATCCTAAAATGCATATTTTCTATAATGATTTTTATTGTAAGAGACTATTTAATGTTCCAGATAATAATAAAATGCTACTTTAAAGTTTTTTACTATACTATAATACAAAGATCCACAATATGATTTGTCTATTGTGCAGACAATTTTACTAATTATATTACCAGTAGTTAACTCTACAAAGGAGTTTACCTTTTATATCATCGAGCACTCAAGTGGATCAGCTCCTACTTTCAGTTCCTATAGTTCTTGAACCACCATCTACCCCATGTATAAGATGCATACCTCACCATGTATAGAATGTAAATCACTCCAGAAATCTCAACTGAGAGGTTTTGTATTGAATTATGAAAGGGTTTTGGGTTTTAGAAAATACTCTTTCCACATCTATTGAGCTGATGATGTGACTTTTTTTTTTTTTATTTATGGCATATGTCACCTTAGTTGATTGGCATATATTATGTTTACCTATTTCTGTATCCCAGATGTAAACTATATTTAGTTGCAGTGTGTGATTCCTTTACTACATTGAATTCAGTTTGCTAGTATTTTATTGAGAATTTGCAACTATGGTCATCAGAAATACCCACCTTTTTTTTTTTTTTTTCTTGTGGTATCTTTGCTTGATTTTAGTAATAAGATAATTCTGGCCTCATGATAATGACTTGGAAAGTGTTTCCTCTTCATATTCTTGGAAGAGTTTGAAAAAACTGATATTAGTTCAAACTGTTTGATGGAATTCCTTTTTTTTTTTAAGATTTACTTATTTATTCATACAGAGCTGGGGTACAGGCCAGAGATGCGGAGGGTGAAAGGATTCACCAGGGACAGAGTAGGGAGCAGAACAGGCAGATCAATTAAGTACACTGCTGAGGGGAGCAGCGGGCGGGTCAGGAGAGGTCTGCCTCACCATGTGGATCTCCTCCGGGGCAGGCAGGAATCGAACTCATGCAGAAGTGACTTAAGATTCTTAGTGCAGTGCTTTAACCTGTTGCGCCACCAGGGAGGGCCGGAATTCCTTTTTCAGGGAACTTCAGTGTTGGGAGTTTGTTGGTTACTTATTCAATCTCAGTAAATGTTGGTCTGTTGAGATTTTCTATTTCACCATGATTTGGTGTTGGTAAGTTTTATGTTTCTAATAATTTACCAGTTTCTTCCAGGTGATAGTCTGTGGGTATATTATTATTTATATTACAGATACAGATACAGCTCAATGACATTATGTGTTTCACTCCATACACCACCATTAAACAAATATCACAATAATAATGGTATAATAATACACAGAAAGGTTTGCCTTTCCGGTGCAAGTGCAAATTATATTTACACAACATTGTAGTCTATTATGTATGCAATAGCATTGTCTAAAAATGTGCATACACAAATGTGTCACAGAGACATGAAGTAGATATATGCTATTGGCAAAATGGAGTCAATATACTTTCAAGACAAGGTGTTAAAATTTGTAGGGAAAAAAACACTATCTGTTTAGTACAATAAAATGGATTTTTTATGATTCTTTTTATTCCTGTGGTATAAATATATTCTCTTTTCATATTTGATTTAATTTAATCAAGTATTTATTTATCAGTTATTCTAAGTAAATATTATTTTTGTATCATTTTGAACTACCAACTTTCAGTTTCACTGAGTTTCTTTAGATTATTGTTCTGTTTTCTATTATGTTTTTCCCTTCTGCTTATTTTCAATTAGTTTATTCTTCTCTTACTTCATTCTTGAGGTATGAAGCTGGATAAGGACTTAAATAGATATTTCACCAAAGAGGACATATGAGATATATGAGACAATTATATAAAAGATGTTCAGTGTCACTAATATCAGAGAAATGCAAGTCAAAACCATAATGAAATGTCATGTTAGAATAACTATTATCAAAGGGAAAAAAGATCACAAGTGTTGACAGGACATGGAAAATTGAAACCATTTTACAGCAAAATGGTGTGGCCATTATGGGAAACAGTGCAAATGTCTTCAAAGAAAAAACAGAAATACACCACCATTTTACACAGCAAATCTACCTCCGGATATTTATCCCAAGTAATTTAAATCAGATCCTGAAGAGATCAAAACTCATGATTCATTACATTACTATTCATGGTAGCTTAGCTATGAGAGAAAACAAAAAAGCTTAAAACATTCATTCAGTGGATGAATGAATTGAAAAATGGTGGTATATGCACTGGATACATTACATTAAGTACAATGGGTATTATTAGTCAGCCTTAAAAAAAAAAATGAGAGAAATGCTACTGTCTCATCCAGTAACATGGAGGTATCTTGAGGGTATTATACTAAGTGCAGTGAGTCATCCAATGAAGAACAAGAGTCAGTGGTCTTATTTATTATACAAGGTCTAATACATAGTCAAATTCATAGAAGCCATAAAAGAATGTATTGTGGATGTTAGAGATTAGAGGGATTAGAAAATTTAGAGTTGCTAATCAATATGTATAGTACTTTATTTATTCAAGATGAACATGTCCTAGATATCTACTGTACAACATTATGCTTATAATTAATAAATTTGTTAAGAGGTTAGATATCATGTTTTCTATTCATAATAAAATTTGCAGTAGTTTACTCTGTGAATCTGGTCATGGAGGTCATGGTAGATGTGAATATCAATACTCAGTGGTTAGTTCAGAAAAGAATGGGCAAACTACTAGGTTCCCACTCAGGACCTATCACTTTCAATATGTCTAGCCATCAAAAGGAAGATATTTTAAAGGTACTGTGCCTGAATGTGCATAATTACTTTTCCTATCTATATGAAATTTTCCAAAATTATAGTTTTTATACCATATAAATATATATTAAAGAAAATTGTAAGTCAAAGACAATTGTCAATAGTAATAATATAATTAATTGATACATTTTAATTCACTTGTCTGCTTTTGAAGATTTGTGAATGAAAATAAAAACTCAAAACAAAATGCAAGTAAGTGAACTATTAGTTGGCTAACACAGCTATAGAAAATATACAGCCTTCTCTCAAAGAATGATGCTTCAAGTTTCCACCCCCATTGGAGGGCTCATCTTCCCTTGATCTTGTGTGGTTTCGAAGTCATGCAACTAACCTGCATGAGATTCACAACTTTGTTAGTGTTGCAGGAAGAGATTAGCTTGAGACATAACCTAGGGAGGTGGGAGATCTCCGGATGCTGGGTGACATGGGTGTGGGTAAATGTTGACACCAAGACTAGAGATAACAGAGACCCCAACATGGCTATTATACATAATGTGCATAGGTTATTATGACATCTAGGATTTAAGCAAAAACCCCCCACTTTACTTGCTGACTGCCATATTCTGGATTTTGACAACGTTTTCATTATTATATTATTATATTTATTTGAAATCTGGAACTTAAATGCAAGATTTTACTTTCAAAAAATTTAATTTCAAAAATTTCCATTACTGACATAAATTTATATAAATCTGGAATGCTTATGCTTAACATATTTGTACATTATTCTGTGGAAACTCAACTATAATGTCCTTTTCAAGCTCAAAGGAAAAAAGGTGATATCAACTTTGTTTCCTTTGAAAGGAACTTAAGGTTCCCAAGTTGATGGAATAGTTTGAGAGCAGCCTAAAACCATCTTGGAGATTTTAACACCATTGTCATAGCAAGAGATGAAAAGTAGAGCATTTAGTGAGGAAGGATAATGGCAGCTTGTCAACTTAGAAAGTGCTTCTCCTGAAATACCATCCTTCAAGATAGCATTTCCAAATGGGTTTCAGGGAGAAAAGAAATCTTCCTGAGAATGTACTTTGGTAAATAAGCAAAGTCTGTTTTCAATCAAAATCTTCTCTCAGAAAAGTTGTTTTTTCCTCTTCTCAAAAAAATTTGTGTATGTGCTTTGCCTATTTATATTTTAGATACACAAAGAGAAAGAGGAGTAAATTGATCCACCTAGTTTGTAAAGAAATTGCAAACATGCAGTGACATCTCAAGTTATATCATTGAAAAAGAAAAATGTAATTTTAATTGTTTACCATGGTCTTCCAAATTAGAGGCTTTTATTTTAATTTAAAGAGTTCCAGAGTGAATTTAGCGCTCTTATCAAACTCAGTTCCAGTGTGTAAAGATTTGAAATGCATTTGTTCTAGTCAGTGATAGCACACTTAATCCTTTTTTAAGTTAATAAGTTACACTTAAAATTATGGGTCATAAAGTATAACATTTTGTTGATAAAAGAGTGTTAGAAGTGTCCATGTTCATAATTCAAAGCTGTAGTAGTTGTTGTTTGTTTGTTTTCCCTATGCTTCCCTCAACTTTATCATCCTCTTTGGTAATCACTACACCACTTTTAATTACCTACTCTTAAGTTTTTCAAAAACAAATTCCATAAACAGACCTGAGTCTGAAATAGAGATGTCTTTTCTTCTTCTGCATGACTTTGTGGCAAAAACAATTTAAAATTCAAATTATCTTTTCAACAAGTAAGGGACTAAAAAAATGCTATACAATATACCTACTCTTTTATATATTGAATAGTTGATTAGGTAATAGGAATCAGTAGTGTTGTAGATAAATCTGAATCCAGATAACATTATGATTTGTTCAGAATAGAGGGAAGCTAGGAAAATAGTTATCAGTCTCTAGTATGGAGAAATACTTGAGCTTAATTACGTCTGATTTTCCTGGCATTGAAAAATAAACAACAGTCATCTCTGAAGTTTGATCCTCAAGCAAAAGCTGTAACCAGAAGATTACTGTGTATTATTGGAGCAGGTCTGATATATGTGATGTGTGCTGGGGTAGAATGGGTGGAAGGGATAACAGTTCCATGTGAAAGAAAGTGTGATGGCCCTAAGTTGTATTATGAACTCTGTGGGAACACTTTGCATATATTACCTCATTTATTTTTCTCTATAATTCTACAAAGCAAGTTTAACTCATGAACCTGTATTACATTTTCATTTCAGAAGATGGTAAATATCAGAACTGGAAAGTAAACCTGCAATTACATTCTTTCTATTAAACTTGTCTCTTTAAAATCAAAAGTCACAATCTGCAGAAATAGACTCCTTTAGACCCTGATTGAAGAACTATTAAGATATCAGTGTCGTGTATATGAGAAGCAAAAGAGAGAGATGTATTAAATCACTCTTTATAACTGAGATGTTATAGGATATGTATGTCATGGGTTAGAATAATTCAGGTTTTAGAGTCCTAAGACCAAGATTTATTCCCTGCTTCATCAATAACTGAATGTACTCACACAAATCAGCTTCTCTGACAGCCTCTTCTTTCATCTTTAACACTCCCTCCCTCCTTGGCAGTATTGTAAGGATATAATGAGATAGTGTGTTTAATGGACTTTTTTAAAGCCATAAAACATTATGCAATCTTTATTATAGATCAAGAATTATTATTGTAGCAGTAGTCCCTCAAACACCTGCAGCCCAAGTAATGGCAATTTTATTTATTTATTTATTTTTATCTCAACGATGGATGTTTTAAGTTTGAGTATTAAATATGCAGGACTCTTCTTCACTTACGGAAAGATATGATTTCCCCTCAACTGTTTTTTTTTTTTTTTTTTAAGAATCATGCTATGCTTTAGGTCTGTTTTTATTTTACATCTTTTGATAGAGATATATTTGTTGTGCAAGCAACATTTCTCTTTTCTCTTGGTATTAACACATGAAAAACAACAGCATAAGTATGAAGAATGAAAGTTGGCAGCCAATACCTATCCTCACCACAGGGAAGGCTTGACATATTGGAAGTAAAGAAAACTCCTCCCTGTGCCTGTGTGGTGAGAGGATTCCATTGTAAGGAGTATCTGATAGAATTTGTATAATTGAATCAGAATTACAGATTACCAGCTAATAATATATGCATGCATGTCTGTGTGCATGTGTGCATGTGTGTGTGTGAGTGTGTATTAATGTAATGTCTATCACTGTTGAAAGACAGGTGGTGGCAGTGATGGGAAGTCCTTACCTATGGCTCAGCTGTAACCTCAGAGAAGAATGATACTAATCCAATGCCTAAGGAGCCAGAAGTAAAGAAACAAAAAAGCACATAGATTTGAGATACTGTGTTTCAAAAGTAGCATTTAATACTGATCACCTGATTAAATACCAACAGTGAAAGGAAAAAAGGTTTAAAATATGCCTATTTATTTGGCTTGGGAATCTCCATAGATGATGCTTCCTTTCACAAAAGTGAGGTACACTGAGATAAAGCATCTCGAGAGTGTAATTTGTATTTGTTTAGACTACATGCCTGTTGCAGCATTCAAGTGCTTGTTGTGTAGTTCAGTACCTACTATGTACTGAACTAGGTGGCCCCTAATGTCCAACCTGAAGAGAATTCCCTAATGATGGGACAAAGAGTTCATGTTTGAGCATCAAGGGGTGAGTCTGGCTCTCAAGGCCAAGCTCTGCCACACTGTAGAACCTTCCGTAGGGATCCCACAGCACTGGGTGGGCTTCAGGGGCTTGCTCCTGTGTTTAATGAACACAGAGCAGGCATTTGTTCAGCTAGTGGGAGCTCTGCATGAGTACATGTTCTTGCCTACCTGCCCAATGAAAGTTGATGTTTGAATGACCTGTTGCATAGTCTCTCCAGAAGCAGGATCAGAAAACACTGAGGCAAATGAAAATCTCAGTATTTTCTTTTTTTTTTTTTTTTTAAAGAACTGGGGTACAGGCCAGAGATGCGGAGGGTGAGAGGATTCACCAGAGACAGAGTGGGGAGCAGAGCAGGCAGATTAATGAAGTACACTGCTGAGGGGAGCAGCGGGCCGGTCAGGAGAGGTCTGCCGCGCCATGTGGTCACCTCCGGGGCAGGCGGGAATCGAACTCATGCGGAAGTGGCTTAAGCTTCTTAGTGCTGTGCTTTAACCCGCTGCGCCACCAGGGAGGGCCCGAAAATCTCAGTATTTTCAATAAATGAAACCTACAGAGAAGATTTAATAAGTAAAATGGTCACTTCTAGGTCTTTAACACATACACACACGAATACAGAAAACTCGAAGGTGAAAACTTGGAGCTGATACTCATGTTCTGAGCTGCCCATAGCACCAAAGTAGTAGATTTATAAGGGGACTATTTAGATTGTGGGTTCTCTGGCTGCCCACTTAGCAACATGATCTCTGCTTCCCTGCTCCATTCCAACCAGCAACAATGGTCCATTTTGTTAAAACGTGAGCTAGAAGTCCAGTTGCAAGAGCTTTGGAGATTGGTAGAGAAAAACACAACAGTATCAGGATGAACATCATATACAAGATGTATGCTTGTTTTTCTGGAAGAGTAAAAACCTTTCCTTCCTTCCTTCATGGACATTGTATTTGATTATTTAACAAATCATTGCTACTGCCTAACCTCCTCAACCTCACTTTCCATGCAAATGGAGAATGATATTCCCTAACATATAATGTTATTTTATTCAATCCTAAATACCATTTTATAAACATAGATTATATATCAACATGTCTCTTATGTTTTTTTTTTTGGGGGGGGGAATTATATTCCTAGAACTAATAGACTCCTTTTGAAAAATAATTCCCATTAATTGAATATTTAAATTTTATAATTATAAGTATTTCCCTTAGGCATAGAAAATATTGAGCCAAATATGTAGATTAATTTTAAAATTGCATTGTACTTATATTCATACTGGCTTAATTCACACTCATAGTTCTAAGAAAACTGCTTCAAAATTTTTGTGAATTTGAGTAAAAATATATATTTATGAGATTTGTAGACAGCTTGAAAATATAAACAGAACAGTTTACATAGGTGTGGAAATGACAAGGTAGTGTATTTGTGGCAAGAGAAATAAAATGAAGTATAAGAATATGCCATAAGGTTAAGCATATGCCATAAGGTCCTACATATTTGATAGAAGTTCAGATTTGTTCTGAACTTCCCATCAGTCACTATGAAGGAAGGGATAGATTCTCAATTACACAATTCACAGTGTCCAAACTTAAAATAAAGTTAGGGCGGTCTAGCTATTTCCAGATCAAAACCTCAGGGAATTTTTTTCCCATGAATCCTCGTAGAGCCCACACATTGAGATCATGGAATTCTACCATCAACAATATCCCCACAGTAATAACTCCAGCATCAATTCTCTGACAAATACTGACACAACAGAAATGTGTTATGCTGGTAAAGAGTATTTTGTTCGTATTAACAGCAAACCAATATTGGGTAGGGTTAATTCTGTATTGTGAACATTGAATAGTCAAAGGTGAATAGCCAATGGGAAGGTTCCATGTAGTTAAAAATTTTTGATAAAGGACTGATGTACATAGACAGACAGACAGGAAGACAGACCAACCACTGATGTAGTGATAGCTAGGTATGTAGGAATATTGATTGATCAATAGATAGAATTGAATGTCAGTGTTAGGAATAAGCACTATATATATATATATATATATATATATATATATACTTAGAGACTAGGTTTTAGAGTTTACGTGTATGTTGCTTTGCGGAATGGGAACATATCCAATATATCACTCTGTAAAACAGTACAGCTAGTTGTTTTACAAGGTTTAACTATGATTTGAAATACATAATGCACTTAAATTTCTCTAGATGAAAAATGGAATTGATAAAACTTGACCTACAGGACCATTATGAAAAATAAGTGGAATGAGTATTTAAGACACACTGCATGTGTAGTTTCTACGAGCACTCTCTGCAGTACATATATTCCACATAAAGCAATAATATTGACAAATTATTGTTAGATTGCTAGAGTTCCATTTAATTAGTCAGTTTTTATATTACAATGCATATTTGTTATGTTTTTAAAATTGCCATTGGATTTTATTGCCTTTTAACCAAGGTGTGTAAGACAAGTGATAAAACTTCTGAAGACACTAACATCCACAGAAATCACATATCATTATAAAACCATTTAAGGTGCCTCCCTGGTGACACAGGGGTTAAGTCTCAGAACAATGAAGCTATCAGCAACACTGCAGCATGAGTTCTATCACCAGCCAGGGAGCTGTTAGGTGCAATAGACCTCTCCTGTCTCAGCCACTGCTCCACTCAGCAGTGCATTTCAGTCAATCTGCCTGATCTGTTCCCCACTCTAGTTTCTAGTGAATTCTATCAAACTCCCCTCCCCTACACACACACACACACACACACACACACACACACACACACACACACACCTCACTGGCCTATGCCCCAATTCTTGGATGCATAAATAAAATTTAAATAAAATAAAATAAAATAAAATAGCTGTCTTGTCTTGGCTGAGAACACTTTTGTAAAAGGCATTTCCCTCCCACCCCCGCATATATTTAAATCATCTCCCCCAACTTTAAGTTATCTTTGGACTTAACGTAGAAAATTGAATTGGTGTGAAAGAATATTTTTCTTTACTGAAGAAGCACATGTCTATGAAATTTTGATACCATGATGAAATCACTGACCATCTGACATATACCCAATTTTGGAAATATTTTTATAGGGTCTATTTTGGTTGGGTCCAACTTTTTTTTGTGGCTACTGAAATATATTAACAAGTACCCTGTGTTTGAATTTACTGTCTGTGACCAATAAAATAAATAGTACTTGAAATGGGATCATTTGCCTACACTATTACCTTAGTTTGATTAGCACAATGATCTAATCAACTTGTGTAATCAGGCAGAGGACAAAATATAACTTAAGTGTAATTCTGCCAGAAAAAAATTGTCACTGGATTTCTACATTTCATTTCATGGGAATTGTGTCATTTTCCATAATTTGCATTTTAAGAATTCCCATTCCTATACTCTTAATTTCCAAGGTTCAGTAATCATTTTCCTTAAGTATATTCAATGTAAATTAATAACAAAAATTTCTAAAGTATTCAAATGAAACTTAATATAATTTTTCTGATATACAAAGTTTTTTCTATTATCCTATTTATCTTATACTGTTTTTTTCTAGTGTTGTTTTAAATGTGGACCTTTCATTGGAGTTCTTTAGAATAATTTTCATTATATTTGAAGAATTCTTACATTTTGACGTAATGAAACTTATTAGGGAAGTCAAAGACATAAGAACCAGAATTAATATTTTGGTGAACTTGTTTTATTCAATTCTTCAAAAATAATGCAAATAAGGGAAGTGAAAGTATTATAAAATAAAACAAGACAAAATAAAAACAAAGCAAACTCCCAGAAGTTTTTTTAAATGAATCTCTTAACAACAGGATTTATTTCAGGTTTTTTTTTTTTTTCTCTGAGTTCAAATGTGAGTCTTTTGCAAGAAAGTATGTATTTGGCTAGAGCAATTCTCCAAAGACCCTGTACTAGAAATCTTTTCAGGATATTTTAGTCATTTTCCCATGCACACAGTACTTTGCCTTTGAGCCCATTGTTTAAAATGTCTATTGCTCTTCAGGTCATAGAGGAACAAATCTTTCAAAAATGGCCATGCTGACTTAACCCATGGAGAAGAAAGTTGACACACAAGAAGTTCAATTACTGTGAATTTAAAACAGAAAAAATATCTTCCTAAAGCCACAGTTGTGCTCAACTGGAATGTGTTCATACTTCATAAATGGCATTTTCCTGTTTTATTTATGCAATCATTGCTGTCCTGCTGCTCCCTCAGGGGCTAAGTCAGTGCTACCAAATGCATCATTCTACTCTTCAATGACCAGGCAGTCATGTGACTTAACATGAGTTCTCTGGAAGCAGAGCCAGGTCTGAATAAGAAAAGCTATTCAAATATGCAATATCAAATAAAGGTTACTGGTGAGGACATAAAGAAATAGGTAGATAGATTAGATAGATAAACAGACAGATTGGTAGATAGGTAGGTAGATACATACAAAAATGCACACATGTGTGCATGTATGCACCCATGGGCAACTAGGAGAGGGAATAAACCTGCAAAAGAATGGAAATCATACATGTTTTCCATAAAGTAAGGGGATATCCCTCATAGAGGAGGCAAAATCCAAATAAAAAAAATAATATATATATATATATATATATATATATATATATATATATATATTTCCCACTAGAACTTAAAAAAGGACTCCATACCCATAATATTTCAAAAAAAAAATCTTAGTTCCTAGTGCTTTATCCCAAATTTATAGTACTTGATGTGATCCTTTGCCACAGATCCAAGTCTCAGTGATATTTATATAATGAAACATGAAAGAGAAGCTCTTAGTCCAATCTTGTCTGGATATCAGTTATATGCTAGTCCTTCTATCCTTAGAAAGTCCATATAATCAATCTTACAGATTGAGTCACTTTGGGGAAAGGTTATGAGCTGGAGGGAACAAAGCTATATTATTTTACAAAGAGAAATATAAAGCCATACCTATTCCAAGTAAACCAGAATATGTAATTACTCAGAATCTGTGGTCAATGTGTATAAACTCAACTAAAGAAAAAAAAGTCCTTCTCATCGAGGGAATCGAGGACTCTGATTGACTGAATTAAATGTGAAACCAGAGGACATGGACATCCTCCATTGAACCCAAACTTTTCAGTTTCCCAGCGCAGATAGTAGGTTGGAGAATAGCGGGAAATGGGTCTAGGGATCAAATAGATGATAACTGCAGTGATCTCAATGATCTGTGTTTTCATCTTTCCGAAGCTGCATTGTCTTTCTTATTTGTAAAACATCTGTGTCTCAATCATAGAAGATCCTCAATTTGCTATCTAGATATGACAGCATCTCACGGTGATAACAAGTGTATTATACTCAAAAACTGAAATATACGGCATTAATCATGGCAGGGAGTCTCAATGCCCTTGATAAAAAAAAAAAAAAAAAAAAAAGCCCTCTGGTTGAATAGTATAAGAGATTTATAATAGTATAAGAGATTTACTGTCTATACTTAGAGCATTCGTAAGTGAAAACCAAGAAATTGACAAACATTAAAAAAGGAAAATCAAATCCAGTGTGTCTCTCTGTAAGAGGAGGGATCAAACATAATGGTCCCACAGCTAAGGAACCAGTTGGTTTTCTCAGAAAATAGTGATATATGACATAGAGCAATTCTATTAATCATGTTAACCGTTAACTGTTGTTAGCAGGTTGGCTACTCCAGCAATCCTTCTTTAAGGATTATTAAGGGAACAACTGTATTTAACATCAAATTGTACCAATTAGGAGATTTTCTTTTCAACATATTGAATGACTCCTGAGTGTGGTGGTAGCATGAATAACCCCATCCACCCAGTGGGCTGGCATGGAATAAGGGTTTACTCATAAGCTCAGTAATCAAAAAAGCTAAACTTATTCTATTTGCAGCAACATGGATGGAGCTGGAAGTGATCATGCTTAGTGAAATAAGCCAGAAAGAAAAAGAAAAATACCAATAGTTTCACTCATAGCAGGAGTATAAGGGAATGATGTAATAAAAATATAAAATAAAATAAATAGATGTAATTTAAAAAGTCACTGCTGTTTTTCTTCTGTTAACTGGACATGAGACCAAGGTGTGGTTTTATATGGAAGCAGCAAAGTACTAGCTCTAAGAATCTGTTCTGACTCTAATTTGGGGGTTTCCAGATGTTTCTATAGTATAGCTCTCCATCTTGGACCTTCCAAAGTTTTTGGGTCTGTGGAGTCCTGTGTGCTCCAGGACTCACTCAAAACTAGTCTCCATATGGGGCAGCTTAAAATGGGGAAAGAATAATCAAATGGCTAATATTTTGCTTCTAAAATGAAAAAAAAAAAAAAGTCTTACCAAGTATCGTGGCCTGTTCTTTTGATGGCAGTGTAAAGTGGAACGAGAATTCTCTTCATTTAACTGGAGAGCCCCTAAGTATGCCAAACCATTGGAACTTCACCAATATAGTAACTTTAAATTTTTCAGATTTTATTTACCATACTCTTGGAAGTTTACCTAATAATCAAATATCAAGGATTCTTGCAGCTTACTGCTTACTCCATCCACTAGCATAATGCCACCAATGTAATGTAACCATCACCAATGTAACTGTCAAGATGTTAAGAGAAATATCAAGGTGATCAAAGATTCTCAATGATATAAGAGGGAAAAAAAAAGAACAAGGATATATAGTTGTGCTATTTTCTTATGATATCAGTGCAAATGCTTCTGATTGTCCTTACTTATGAGTAAGTCTCTGACAGCTATTGGCAGGTCTATAGATATACAAGTGCCAGGGTTTTGAATATTGTCCCCAGTAAAATAGTGTATCCAGGATAGCAGCTGCAATTGTCTCTAGTTCATTCAAACCTAGTATCAGCGCCCCAAGTACTTCAGACCATGCACAGGCCGTAAAGGGGATATAAATAGGGATGTAGACAGATGATCATCCCTGCACCTCTCAGATATTTGCTGATAATTCTGTACTTGACAGTTGTCCCAGTGAAGCAGTATTGTTTTTCATTACTATTTTGATAGGGGTTGGTGACAGTTCCCTTTTCCCTTTTGTCAAAATGCCTCACTTCAAAAAACAGAATAAAGCAAGTGATATGTCAACTAATATTTATTCTCCCTGAAATGAACATTACCTCCTCCTCTAGAGGAGAGAGTAAGGGAGGGAGGAGTGGGGGGGGGTGGTAAGAACGTATTGACACAGAGTCTTTGGTGCAGGGTGAGTCAAGTGTGTGTAGATATTGAGGTGTGAAACATAAACAAGCAATAAAACTTGATAAAATATAATTAACTATTTGGCTATGGTCAAATCTTATATACTTTGTGAAGAACAGCTTTCTTAAGAACAGCTATTAGGGGATGACATCTAAAAAACACTTGAAAAGTTACCCAAGACTAATAGTTTAGCAGCTCCGATACCTTCTCTTTTACCTGCATACTGTTAATGGAATGAAGCAACAAATTTAGTGGTATCCACCTTGTGCTGGGCCTATCCAGTTAAAAGTAGAACCCCTCCATCCCCCAAACCCCTTTCACAAATATGGCACACACAGCATTATCTGTCTTTGCATTTAACATCCACATTCATCCATGTGAGGCTGGGAGGTCAGCTCAGCTCTGTGAGTTCAAATGTCAGGGAGAGTGGTGGAGCCAGGGGGAGACTATCTGAAGTTCACTAGGACACTGTTTTAACTACATGATGGCCAGAGATCCAAATTAACTAAAATTAAGTATAAAAGTGACAAGCGCATAACTGGTCGACAATACCAGAGCCCTACACGATATAAAGAATATGTAGAAAGTATGGTATTAGGCCTCCTAATTTAATAGTCTTCCTATAGATTGTGCACAGAGATGCACAATTTTATCATGAAGAAAAAAAAAAGTGGTGTTTAAGTATTTCTGTAGGTAATTGCAAGCAGGGTGACTTAATGAGAGATTATGTTTAGTGTCAGGAAAGACTAAATTTAAAATCAATCATGTTGCTACCCTGTGATATTTTGAACAAATGACACACTGTCTCAGATTCATTCTTATTTGAATGAAATTATCTTTATAGGGTTCTTGGTGGATTAGAGATGTCGTAATTAGAACAACTGACATATAGTAGGTATTCACCATAAAGATCACTATTCTGCACACACATACACCTGTTTTATTGCAGCATTATTTATAATAGCTAAGATGTGGAATAAAAGAAAAACAAAAATAAGCAGACAACTATAAGTCAGTGATGTTCCTCAGGGAGGAGGTGGGACAGGGATCAAAGGGAGGGTGGTGGAGAGGGTGCACAGGTGAATTGGTGATGGAAATTTTCTGGGGAGTACATCTGAGGAAAGAAAGCAAATATTTACAAACATAAACAATTATGTAAACTATATACACATAAATTAATTATATGTTAAAAAATCACTATGACTCATGTAGGAAATTATATTAGTCACTGACACCATTTTTATGATTGTGTTGTCTTGAATCATCTTTGGCTTATATATATTCACACTAACATATGTAAATATTTATAAAGTGTATGCCAAGACCTCACCAGAACCCACAGTCTATGGATATTTCTTTTGTTCTTTTCCATTAAACATTGGTTGTTCTGCATTCTAAAGTAGTAAAAGTTTAAGAAAAATAACTGTGTAATAGAAAATATTAAAGATGGCTGCTATGAGAATTGCATCTATTATGTTAGGTAAAATATACCCAACAGTGTTTTGTTTAATGGTTCTAATACCAATTTCTATCAACTATGAGATTGTTGTATTACTTGTATTTTGGAGAGTAAGGTGGAAGATCTGTATCTATGTTTTTATGCTTTGTGCTTGTCATATGAAGAAGCAGATTTGACAAGCCCATGACATTGCACAATAGAGCTTTGCTTAAGTTAGATGAGGACTAAAATGCCACTGTGGCCTGAGCTGACCCACACGGCACAGCAGACCTCTCCTGTCTCACCTGCTGCTCCCTTCAGCAGTGTATTTCAGTCAATCTGCCTTTTCCACGTCCCACTCCATATTATGTGAACCCTCTCACCCACAGACCTCTGGCCTACACTCCAGTTTTTATACACAAAAGAAAAGGAGGAAATGAGGCCCCTACAATGTAGACTATGGGAGTGACTAAATGCATCTAAGAGAGCAAAGCCATTAGAGGTCTTTACTTCAAATATACACTTGCTCAAATATATGTTTTAAAGATTTATTTATTTGTTCGTACAGAACTGGGGTACAGGCTAGAGATGCAGAGGGTGAGAGGATTCACCAGAGACAGAGTGGGGTGCAGAACAGGCAGATCGATGAAGTACACTGTTTAGGGGAGCAGCGAGTGGATCAGGAGAAGTCTGCCTCGCCATGTGGATCTCCTCCAGGGCAGGCAGGGATTGAACTCATGTGGAAGTGTCTTAAGCTTCTTTGTGCTGTGCTTTAATCCACTGCACCACCAGGGAGGGCCCCACTTGCTCAAATATTAAGACCTACCCTATAAACTATGATAATGGAAATTACCTGATTAAAATACTGTTACCCACATTAATATACATA
Organism: Condylura cristata; assembly: GCF_000260355.1. NCBI lineage: Eukaryota > Metazoa > Chordata > Mammalia > Eulipotyphla > Talpidae > Condylura > Condylura cristata. The sequence continues at coordinate 57,110,005 of NW_004567106.1, forward strand.
ATGTGGGCCAAAACATATACATAAAAAAAGGCTGTTAATTTATGAGCATTATTTAAGCTTAACCTGTAGAATTTCCCCTTGAAGGGAAACTTATTACTCTTCAGAATTGTTTACTTGAACCACCATTTCCTGTTCCTATGTGAGAAACAACCATGTCTTACAACTGTCCTCAGCCAATATTCATGGCTCTCACTAGTCCAGATGCGGTTGTGATTGCTCTGCTCTCCTTTGTCTCCCTGTTTTAGGCATTTATACAATTTCTTCTCTTTATCAAAGCAGTCTTCCTCTCACCTGGCTAACATTCAGCAACTTTCTAAACTTTACTCTAAGTACTGTGTCCCCAGGAAGTTCCTGCTTGACCCAACTTGACCCAACAAGCTTTCTCTTTTTTCAGGATTTACCTATTTATACACACAAAAACTGGTGTGTAAGCCAGAGGTATGGGGGTGAAAAGATTCACCAGAGACAGAGTACTGAGCAGAGCAAGCAGAGCTACTGAAATACGCTAATGAGGGAAGCAGTGGGAGAGTCAGGAGGGTTCTGCTTTGACATGTGGATCAGCTCCCTGGCAGGGGTCAAACTCCCTGGCAGTGGCTAGTGCCAGTTTGAGAGCACTGTGTCTTTAAACCTGTGCCATCAAGGAGCCCCCAACTCTTTCCTTATGCTCATGCCAACACTCTAAATCTGTACCTTGACCTAGATTCCCCATTTCCGTGAATGGTACCATGAGCTACTCAAGTTTGTGATGTGCTCTTTGGAGTCTTGGAGTTTCACATGATGACATATAGATGCATCTTTTGTGGGCATATAATTTTCTAGGAAATATAAAAATCTTCCAGTTTATTTAAAGCATAAATACTGATCTAATCCTGTTGCTTAACTTTATTATTTATGATGATTATTTTATACTAGTACATGCTATTGAGCTAATAAATAACCTACTTATTATTGCTCTTGATTGTAAAGAAATGTTTTATAGTTTTAGTAATGTCAACAATTTTTAAGTATTGCCAAACTGTTGTAATTATAAAAAGCTGCACTTTGCATCTTGCAAAGTTCTTTATTTTACAATAAAGAGACGTTGCTAAACTCATGAAAGTCACCCAGAAGAATTTGTCTGGGTCATTGAATTCCTGAGAGAATTAATTCATGTCAGTCAAACAATACCTAGATTACTTTTATCTTAAATGAACAACTTTCGAGTTACTAGTGGGTAATTTAACAGTTACACTGAGAGAATTAGACATGGAGTAGAGGTGGCCATTTGTCAAGCAGTCAGTATTATGCACCTCTCTATGGCACAGTGTCAGCAATTTCTTAGATAATAACTTAGCATATTTAACAAAATACCATTACTCATGATGAGATACGATATGGTTCAATAAAAATATTGATATTTTTCTCATGCTTTGTGAAATAAGTCAAAAAGAAAAGGAAAACTACTGGATGGTTTCACTCATAGCAGGAGTATAACTGAACAGGTGAAATAATAATGAACAGCTGTATACCAGAGACATTTTATAGGGTGGAGTGGGGAATGGGATCAAAAACAGTGGGGGGAAGGAAATACACTGGACTATGGTGATGGCACACAGGTGATTTGGTGATGGGAAATCCATGGGGGTTACAACTGAGATGGAAAAATGCACAAAATGATGTAAAAATAAACTATTATATTATTTTTTAAAAAAGGAAAAGTAAACAAGTGATGGATTATGAGATGATTATAGGTGCTTTAATGGTGGGTGTGGTGTGGTAACACTTAAAGAAGTGTGAAACTATAATACTCCTAAAACATAGTGTAACTCAATAAAGTTTTAAAAATTAAAATAACATATCAATATCTTTCTGTCCCACCTATGAGAAGTAAAGAGTATCAAAATTCTACAAGGCCAGAGGTACAGGGGCTGAGAGGATTCACCAGAGACAGAGTGGGGAACAGAACAGGCAGATCCCCTGAAACATACTGCTACGGGAAGCAGCAGGTGGATCAGGAGAGGTCTGCCGGGCCACCTGGGTCAGCTCCCTGGCTAGGATCCAACTCATGCTGCAGTGGCTTCCGAGAGCTTCATAGTGCTGTGCTTCAACCTACCACTTTTTCTTGTTTGTGTGTTTGTTTGTTTTTGTTTTTAATTATTATTCTTTTTATTTATTTATTTATTTATTTTTAAAGATTTATTTATTTGTGCATACAGAACTGGGGTACAGGCCAGAGGCTCAGGGACGGCGAGATGCTTCACCAGAGACAGAGTGGGGAGCAGAACAGGCAGATCGACGAAGTACACTGCTGAGGGAAGCAGCAGGGGGGTCAGGAGAGGTCTGCTGCGCCATGTGGTCACCTCCGGGGCAGGCGGGAATAGAACTCATGCGGAAGTGGCTTTAGCTTCTCAGTGCTGTGCTTTAACCCGCTGCGCCACCAGGGAGGGCCTCTTTTATTTTTAATGTGTTCTTTCTGATTATATCATCCGTCAGTTCTTGCATGTCAGCTACTTTTTTCATTAGAAACTTTACCATGTGAAAAATAGTTGTTTTAAATTCCTATCTCATAATTTCAATGTGTGTGCTTCTATGATCTATTTCTCATGCTTGTATATCCTCAAACTGTTTGTTTGCATATCTGATAATTTTGTTGTTTCTGTTGAAGTCTGGGCATGATGGACTGAGTGAAATGTAGAAATGTGGTAAGCAGACCTTTGGAAATGTGGTCAAAAAGTGTAGGGAGAAACAATCCAATAATTTGAAAATTAAGTCCCCGTTTTAGTGATTCTGTGGCACTGCGCTGTGAACTTCCCCAGTGCCCATGAGGATTATTCTCCCATCTTGATACAGGATGGCTGGAGTAAGACAGAGCTGGATGTTTCTCTTCTCTCACATTGATTAAGATCTTGTAAAAGTCTAATTAATTTAAGCTTTAGTAAAATAGTTTCTTTTGAAGGCAGGTCTTATAGAGAATATAAGGGATGATTTCAAATGGTTACTTTTCCATTTTCTTCTGCTAGAAATAAAGGGGGAGAATATATACAATCTTGTCAAGGAAATCAGCATAAAGTAATTTATGATGTAATCCACTGTGTAACACATTACATTATGAAAGTATTTCATGTGGGAACCTTACCAGACTAGCTATGGAGACACCTTTAATTTTGCTGCTGTATTATTTACAGATCAGAACTATAAATGTCTCACTACAGTTTTTAACCTTAGCAACTTAAAAAGACAATATTCTTTATTCAGTGATGGCAAATGAGCTCTAATAAATTCATTGCCGGATTGGAAAGAGCAAGTATGTTTTTTTGTCATGTCAACTCTCTTCTGTGCCTCTTTGTATAAATAGCCAGAGGCAAGCCTGAATATTTTACTTTTATTTGAAATCTACCAGCGATTCCAGATGTTTTTCATAGCCACCACCAGCAACACTGCTACCACTACATTTATTTATTTGTTTATTTATTTATATGTGTGCTCACTCACTCCATTACTTATATTTTAATCTATCTTTAACCTAATGGTGGAAGCAATCTTATCACAAGAGTTCACAAATATGTTTTTATTTTAAGCTTTATATATATAGAGAAAAGGCAAATAGGCATATTAGAACCACTCTATCAAACAACACAATAATTGCCATCTTAGACCTGAGTATAAGTTCTTGAAAATGCCAGCATTCAATTCAGACTCTGTTATCTCTGTCTCCACCTCTACCAAATATTTATCCTTCATGACTACACAGGACTTTTGTTATATATTTTTTTTTTTTTTTGCTTTCAGCTGTTGTTATACCTTGTCCCTAAAGAGAGCAACAGCATTGTCATAATACATTTACATATCTAAAAGTATTTTAGAGACCCGCTGCTTTTTTGTCTTCTCCATCTCTTTCCTTGAGGGATTGCTCTTGCTGAACAAGAACTCAAATATTTGATCCATACAGTGAGTGAGAACTCTTTATCCTCCCAGACCAAAGTTTTTGCATGGATGTAATTCATGTAAAGTGAATCAGGATTGTCTTGATGAGGGTGGTATCAGAGAGTAGTGATAGACTTTTTCTTTCCTCGGGAGAGGGTAGACCACTAGGCCTGTGTAAGCTCAAATGGCTGACTTGTCATTTCCAGTCCCTGACAGAGGTCATGTGGGAAGACAAACATGACAGAAAGTAAAGGTGAAAAGTCACAAAACACAATGAAACTGTTTGATAACAAAGAGAGAGATCAATTTCACTTTTTATGTTTCCATTTGATTTTATTGTGGTTTTAAGTTACTTTGAGTTATTTTATGACTTTTGGAGCTGCAGGCTTTTTGATTAATATAACTGTCCTACAATTTAGTATACATTCTCTTGCTACTCGTATGAATTCTATTTTCATTTACTTCATTTTTTAAGAATACATGTTATGTACCAGGCTGTGGCAAGAAAACAGATTTGGCAATCCCAGAGGGTAAATTGAAAATGATAGAGTAATATCTAAAATAATTATTGAATAGAGGTATGGACAGGATAGAAGAACCAACAAAATATGATAAAAGCTAAGAGTAAATATCGTAAAGTTTATAATGTCTAAAAAAATATGATAAAGAATAAGCAAGAAATATTTAGCCCTGTGGCATTTTATCTCATACTAGTGACAATATTACCATAGAGAGAAGAAATGAAAGGCTTTCTAATACAATCTTAGAGACTCTACCTACAATAATTGTAATATTTCAATTACAATAAATTGAAATACTTATTGAAAAAATATTTACTCCCCTGAAAATGCCTTTGCAAAATCTAGAAAAATAAAATGAGACAGTAGTCAAGATGTATAATGCTTTTATCATTTTTCCACAATTAATGATTTTTCTCACAAATATCTTTCCAGAAAGAATATGCAAATTTATAACATGTTCACGAAGATTTAAAACATATCTCCAGGAAAATTTCTTACAGAATGAAAGAATCATTACCTTTTTTTTTTTATGCCTGCTAGAAAGTTCTGTTATAGCTGCAGTGAAAAATGAAGCTCCCAGTTAGATAATATACATTTATTTTAGGTGTTAAATGAATACACACATGATTATATCATTTAAGGAAAACATACACTTAAAGCAAATTATAAAAGTCATTCTGTAGATAAAATAAATGATTTATTAGGCCATAAATTATATTTGCAACTTCATATTAGTTTGGGCTTGGAATAGCCTCAATTATACTTGGATAATTGTTAAGAAAATATTCTTAGGAGCAAGAAATACACAATTATATTACATGCATTTTCTAAATATGCAGAATATACTAGAGTCACATTTTAAGCACTTGAGAGGCACGAATTCTGTGTTATTAGTACTTGATAGGCTTCACTTGCTTTAGTCATTAAATTTTCTTAAATGAGAAGTAATAATGCCATCAAATAGGAACAAAACTAATGAATATCCAGAAACTTGGTACAACATATTGGAGTATTGGTGTTTTATTGGTGCTAGTGTGTTAATGTCAAAGTAATTTCTTATTACAGTTATATGTACTCTCAGCATACAGTTAATGCTGAGTTCTATATCAAGATTCAAATTGGATAATATTAGAATTAAGTTAGCCTGAAGGCCAGATAGCTTAAGAAACATACAAGAGCATCAGCTACTTAAGAATGGATACTTTTGTGGTAGATATAATGTGGTAATATATATTTGAAGAGGTTTGAATTCCTGTAAATCAAATACAATTTTGTCAACCAATATTGCCACGATAAAACAATTAAAAAAATCAATTTAGGATTATAAACCAGTTACAAACAAGGAGTATGTTTTTGGATACTACATAGTATAGTCTTCTGCAAAAGATATGACAGGGAAAATCGACTTATTCCTTGCAATTAACAGTAATATAGGAGAATTGATAGGTCATTGTAGACCCCCTGGTAAGTTTTCATTTGTGGAAATCCCATTGTGTTTGATTTTAGAATGTGCCACTATCTTATGTATCTAGTATTTCCCAAGTATGATTATAATGGCTTATAGGAATAAGTAATGACTAAGGTTATATTTTCATCATTTCCAGCCTTTCCCAAGTTCAAAATTGACTAATTCTATTTGGTCTAATTTTATCATAACTCTATCATTGAAACACAGCAAACTTTAAATCTAGCTGTCCAATCCTATTCCCTAAATATAGATATCATCCCATAATGGTAACTTATTTTGCTAGGATACTGACTACTAAATATTTTGAATGGTGATTTCTTTCTTTCTTTTTTAAGATTTATTTATTTATGCATACAGAACTGGGTACAGGCCAGAGATGCAGGGATGGTGAGAGGATTCACCACACACAGAGCGGGGATCAGAACAGGCAGATCAACAAAATACACTGCTGAGGGGAGCAGTGGGCGGGTCAGGAGAGGTCTGCCACGCCATGTGGATCTCCTCCGGGGCAGGCGGGGATTGAACTCTGCGGAAGTGGCTTTAGCTTCTTAGTGCTGTGCTTTAACCCTCTGAGCCACCAGGGAGGGACTGAATGGTGATTTCTTAACAGACAGTAGTGAATAAGTTTTTTTTTTTAATTGAGGGAAATAGAACTGTGTATAAGATAAACTTGAATTATAGTGGTTATAGACTTTCGAAGTGTTAGCTGATGCTTTTTTTTTTTCTGTCCAGTTGATATGATAATTTACTTTTCTGAAAATTTTGAAATACTAGAGTGAAGCTACAGCCTTTCTATAAAACACTTTGGAAGTTGGGGAACCAAATGTCCCATGTTCCCTATTAACTTGTGCAGTAGAATATTGGTTGATGAATTGAATTAAATATTTTTGTTTTCATGAAAAGAGAAGAAACAGTCGAGAATAGTTATAAAATATAGATTTATCCATATTTTTTGCTATCTGCTAGAAAGTAAAGGATCCCCTAGAGAAAATTCAATATCAAACTTTCTTTCAAGGTAAATCCCTCAGCTATGAGAGGAAACTATTGAATAACTTAAATTGCATAGGACTATGGAGGAAAGTGGATATAGTAATTATTAAAAAAAAAAGTGTTTGTCACTACACATCATACACTTCAGCGACATATTTAAAGACAGAGCACCCAACGCCACAATAGTGAAGGCAAAGATAAATAGATGGGACTACGTCAAGTTAAAGAGCTTCTCTACAGCAAAAGAGACATTACTAAGAACAAACAGAAAGATCACTAATTGGGAAAACATTTTCTCACACAAAAGTAGCGATAAAGGACTGATCACAAAAATATACGGAGAACTGATGAAACTCAACAAAAATAAAGTAAACAACCCCATCAAAAAATGGGCAGTAGAGCTAAAAAGACACTTCTCCAAAGAGGAAATGCAGATGGCCAACAGGCATATGAAAAAATGTTCAACATCACTCGTGATAAGGGAGATGCAAATTAAAACCACAATGAAATACCACTTCATCCCAGTGAGAATGGCACATCTTCAAACAACTAGCAACAACAATTGTTGGCGAGGATGTGGAGAAAAAGGAACTCTCCTGCACTGCTGGTGGGAATGCAAACTAGTACAACCACTATGGAAAACTGTCTGGAGGTTCCTCAAACTGCTAAACATGGACCTTCCCTACGACCCAGCAATCCCACTCCTAGGTATCTATCCAAAAGACACAAAAACACTGATTGAAAAAGATACTTGTACCCCCATGTTTATTGCTGCTTTATTTACAATTGGAAAAACATGGAAGCAGCCCAAATGCCCAAAAGTAGATGACTGGATTAGAAAGATGTGGTACATATATGCAATGGAATATTACTCAGCAACCAAAAAAGAGAAACACATGTCTTTTGCAGCAACTTGGATGGAGCTGGAAAAGATCATGCTTAGTGAGATAAGCCAGAAAGAGAAAGAAAAATACTGGATGGTTTCACTCATAGCAGGAGTATAATGGACCAGGCAAGAAAATAACAAAAATAATGAACAACCATATACCAGAGACATTCTGTGGGGGCGGAGTGGGGAATGGGATCAAAAACGGGGGAGAGGGTGAAGGGAGGGAAATGTATGGGTCTATGGTGGTGGCACAGGGGTGATTTGGTGATGGGAAACCCATGGGGACTACAATCGAGATGGGAAAAAAAATGTGCAAAATGTTGTAAAAATAAACTTTGTAATAAAAAAAATGAAAAAAAAGAAAAAAGAAAAAAAAGTGTTTGTTTAACAAGGATTGGGGCATCAGAAAACATTTCAAGTAAAGATAAATATGAAGTTTGTATTTAAGGAATAGTTATAATTTGGCTTTTTTTTTTTTTTTTTTGGCTTGTTTTGGTTTGGTTTAGGATATCCTGAGAACAAAAGACTTTACTGATCATCTCTTTATTATCCCAAGGACAAGCACCCACTTTATATCTGGGTTTTCTTCAAGTTGAGGACTTCTTAAGTGGTTCAGTATATACTTTTTTAAATAATTATTTATTTATGCATAAAGAACTGGAGTACAGGCCAGAGGTGCAGGGGCAATGAGAGGGGTCACCAGAGACAGAGTGGGGAGCAGAACAGGTTGATGTACAAAGTGCACTGCTGAGGGGAGCAGCAGGCAGGTCAAGAGAGGTTTACTGCACCATGTGGATCACTTCCAGATGGCAGGAATTGAACTCATACTGAAGTGGCTTTAACTTCTCAGTGCTGTGCTTTAACCCACTGCACCACCAGGGAGGGCCCTGTTCAGTATATTTTCTTCTACAACACAGCTTTAAGTATTTTAACGAAAGCACTCCGTAGGTCTTCAGAATAATACAAAAAATAGCTTCTGGATCAGCTGTATTTAATGAAGTACTTGGGCTGGTATATTTTTTTTCCTGACTTTTATATTAAAATCAGAATGATTTTATGTCACTAAGTTAGGAGACGATTTCAAGAGCCCATGGAATATGCCCAAGGACATCTACTGTCTGTCAAGTAGGGAAATACATGTACTTCTGTCAAGTAGGGAAATCTACCTAATTGTCTCATATTGCAGCATATTTGAAAATAAAAACTGAGCAGAATGACTAAACTGGCTGGCTGACTTTTGTGAGAGAAGTCAGTAAAGAAGGATTCCTTTTGCTTAGAGGATTGAAGCCTTGTTCACCTCTCCTGACAACACTCAGGAAAGAATTATTCATTGATACACCCCAGTTTCCTTCTAGAACATGCTGGAGTTGCGACTGAGGAATTTGCTTCTCCCTATGTGTCTAATAAATATGTTTTACTCAAAAGCAACTGCATTGAGCTGGCCGCTGAAGCTGTGAACAAGGCGTTTGATTCCATGATTCTTTATAGGCACAGGAAGTTTCTGTGAAAACCCAGAGCCCTCAGCAAGGTTTTCATTTCCTATTGTTTTCTGAATGTCCTGTCTTAGTGCAGTTCTACTCAAACTGTGAGATTCAGGAAAGCTTTGGATCAAGTAATGGGCATTTCCTTCACTATGTATTAATTCAGGATGGTTTCCCTTTTGTCTCTTAATCATAATCAGTGCTTTATTTATATGTATATATATTTATTTTGCTGAAACACATGGGATGTGTTTCAGTTCAAGGTGATCTGCAGCTGCTTAGAAAACTAATTATTATTATTTTTTCCCATGTGGAAACACTAGAGCATTATTTAAGAATAAAAAGACAGGGGCAGGTGATTTCCAAATATTCCTCTCTTCAAGAGTAATATACATTCTTTCAATGTATTTCTAGAAGGTAGATATTGAATATTCTATCTTTTATGTTTCCCTAGAGGTCACATTTTTAAAAATATTTACTTATTTATGCATACAGAACTGGGGTACAGACTACAGGTGTGGGGGTGAGAGGATTCGCCAGAGACAGAGTGGGGAGCAGAACAGGCAGATTGACCAAAATACACTGCTGAGGGGAGCAGTGGGTGGGACAGGCGAGGTCTGCTGCACCATGTTGGCCACCTCCCTGGCCAGAGATCAAACTTGTGCTGCAGTGGCTATTGAGCGCTTCATAGTGCTCAGGAAGAGCCCCTTAAAGGTCACAATAATGTAATAAAGCACAAGCAGACACTCATGAGCACACAAAATCACCTTGACCTCAATAAAAAAAAAAATACAAGATCACAGGCCATATTTTGTCATGACCAAAAACAAGATTTAGAATTTAAGATGGAGTCAGTACACAGCTATGCCTGATAATGTCATGTGGACCTACTATTGTTCCACTGTGTGAGGTGATTGGGAAAGATGTTAGGTAAAAAAGATCAGTCTTGTTATTGGGCATAAAACAATCCTGCGTGTGAGAGAGGTAAGTAGACACATTCACAGCCCAGTAAGGTGCACACTATCATCTCGGCATAGGAGGAGAAGAATGTGACTAGCACTGTGCAGTCATGGGATGCAATTTATCTTTACATACCAGATTGTGGTTAAGCTAAACCTGACATATGTAAGATATATCTGACACAAGGAAGAAATTATTGAGAAACTACCAGTACATGCAAAGTTCTATAGACATGAGACAAGTGGTCCTGTAGTTAACAGGAGGACATCCCTTTACAAATACCAAACAAGTAGATCTCAGAGAATGAAAAGTTGAGAAATTAAGCACTGGTTAAAGATAGGAAAGAAGACTGTGAAATATTTTTATTTATTTATTTATTTTTAAAGATTTATTTATTTGTTCATACAGAACAGGAGTACGGGCCAGAGGCTCAGGGGCGGCGAGAGGCTTCACCAGAGACAGAGTCGGGAAAAGAACAGGCAGATCGATGAAGTACACTGCTGAGGGGAGCAGTGGGCAGGTCAGGAAAGGTCTGCCACGCCATGTGGTCACCTCCGGGGCAGGCGGAAATCAAACTCATGGGGAAGTGGCTTAAGCTTCTTGGTGCTGTGCATTAACCAGCTGTGCCACTAGGGAGGGCCTGTGTGAAACTTTTTTAAACTAAATGTCACATTTAGAATTTTAGAATGTAGGGTGCCATGTAGCAACAACAAGTTTTGGTGAGGATGTGGAGAAAAAGAACCCTCCTACACTGCTGGTGGGAATGTAAACTGGTACACCATTATGGAAATCTGTTTGGAGGTTTCTCAGACTTCTAAAAATGGAACTTCCTTATGACCCAGCAATTCTATCCCTATTCATCTACCCAAAGGACACAGAAGCATTGATTCAAAAGGGCACCTGCATCCCCATGTTTATTGCTGCTCTATTTACAAGAGGTAAGAAGTGGAATCAACTTCTTACTCACCAATCAAAAAAGATACTCAGTAATCAAAAAAAGATAATCTCATGTCTTTTGCAACAATATGGATGGAGCTGGAAGGGATCATGCTTAGTGAAATAAGCGAGAAAGAAAAAGAAAAATACTGATGGTTTCACTCATAGCAAGAGTGTAAGGGATCAGGGAAAAAAAAAGTTGCAATAAAATGAAAAACAATGAACAACTGTAAGTCAGAGACCTTTTACAGGGGTGGAAAGGGAATTGGGTCAAAACTGGGATTGGAAGAGTACACAGGACTATGGTGATGGCACATGGGTGAATTGGTGGTGGGAATTACCACTGAGATGAAAAAATGTACAAAATGAAGAATGATGTAAAAAATAAATTAATTAATTTAATTTAAAAAAATAATGCAAAAAAGGATTATATCAACAACACAAAGATAAGTATCAGAATATTCAAGTAAGGAATTTTCAAAACTAGGACCAGAGTAAAAGCCTTATGGTAGAGGTAACCTTAATAAGTTATTTAGATATAAGATCTAGGAGTAATTTTCAACTGGATGGGCACTGGCTAGGAATCAACCAATTAAAATATTAACAATCTGAATAGATATCCACTTGCATATAGTTCATGTAGCACTTGTCATTTTGTGTCTTTTAAGAGGATGTCCCCAAAGTATGTAAGTAATGAGTCATATAGGTAAGTAAAACTTATTTTGTTATATAATTTAAAATCTCCCTGAATAATGTGGCTAATTGTTTCTTCTTAAAAAAAAAAAAGAACCTATATAACATGTATATTTACTTTTGTATAATCTTTAATCCTTTTACTTAATTGCCTTTCTCTGTGGTATATCTATGCACATAAGGTATATCTGTTCTTTATGAGATTTATTTAGCTATAGTTTAATGTTCTGTCAATGGATAAAATGTCAAAACTAAGTGAATTTCCAATCATATATACACTTGACTAAAAAAACAATGAATTGGTTCATCAGTGGCTACCTAAGCATTATGCAGCAAGAAATGAATTTCTAAAAGCCTAAGTTAATTCAACAGCATTTCCTTTTTGGTGTTTTCATGATAAAGATGCTAAAAACTGAGGAGGAGGGAGGGGTAGAAGAAAGAAAGGTAAAGAAGGAGGGAGAAACAAGGGAAAAGTATAGTTCTCTTGACAGCATGAGAAAATATTGTTTGGAAAATTATAATAATCCTCTTCCTATAGTGATATAGCCATATTATCATAAAACACATATTCAGCCATCTGCTTGATGAGTCAAAATGTGTGTTTGATCCACAGCTGCTGTGATAAATGTATTTGTGAGTTGAATTGAACTAGTCACATTCTCCCCAATTTAAATTTATAGATCCAGATGACACCCATCACTTTATGGACATCCTGCAAAAAATATTAAGCAATTATGTGGCAAAATGTCATCTTCACATTTTCCTTCTACCATTCATACACATAATGCTTTCATGTTTGTACCCTAAATAACCAATGCAGCCCATACAAAAGATCTCTGGCTTCCTTGTAATGTGAGAGATGTACTTAGTTTCTGTTCCATCTTTACAATGACAGACATTGACATGTATTCATTAGCTTGATTTTGATGGTCATTTTGCAGTGTGTACATATATCAAACATCAAACTATATTCCTTAAATGTATACACTTCTACATCAGTATCTTAACAAATTGTTTTTTAAAAAGAAGATAAAAGAAATCTCATTATGTTTCAACATTTTCTTAAAGCAGATGAGTGACTAAATTATTTAAATGAGAGAGTTGTCATTGTCTGCTTAATGAAGTCCAGGAGTTAATCCCCTCAAGCTTTCTGGGTAGAAATCCAGAGTTCTATTTCTCATCATCTCAGTTAGATTTTCTTAATGTTTAACTGAAATGGCTTTAATGTTAAATTTCATGGATGTAGTTATATATTCATAAATTCTCTTATTTTACTTGTCGCCACCAATTAAGTCAATCCAGAATATTTTAAACATGTATCTTCCATTGTTAGATAGATCTAAATACTTTGACCTTTCTTCATAATGCATGGATTCCATTCATTGGGGTCCTTTCTTTAAAATTTCAGTTTAAATCACCATCACTCTCTCCATTATCTTTTCTAGAATAGCTGCAATATTTCCATTCATTTTCAGCTTCATTGCTTTTCTCTCAATCTATACAAGGGTAAAAATCTAATAAAAACTATACTACTTATAATTAATATTCCCTCTATTACATGCCATTCTGGAAATGTTTAATAGTAATCAGTGCTCACCTAGCCTCTTATCATTATATCTGTTTTTTTTTTTTTCATTTTCATCAACTGTCAACCCTCAAACATATCTAAATCAAATTTAACTTTTCAAAATAATGAATGGAGTGATTGTATGTAAATGTCAATGTTTTATTTTCAATTTTGATAACTTTGAAAAAAGATACTAGCAGTATTTATGCAAGGGTCATGGAGTCAGAATGCCCTATTTGCTCTAAAATGGTTCTCACTAAATCTTATACCTTCTCACAGCATGAAGTAACCTCAAAATTCCAAGTAGCTTGCACATCTGGGTTCAGGAAGGCACCCACAACTCAGGAAGCAATAGATCAGACTTCTCAGCTCTAGACAATAAGTCAATACCTTCTATCTCTGCAGTTTTCATATGCTCATGATTCTTGTTAGTTACTGAGCTATATCACCAGCCACCATGGCATGAGCTTAATTCTGGGCCAGGGAGCTGACCCACATGACACAGCAGACCTCTCCTGTCTTACCCACTGCTACCCTCAGCAGTGTATTTCAGTAGATCTACCTGTTTTGTTCCTAACTCTGTCTCTGCTGAATCCTCTCACATCCACATCTCTGGCCTGTACCCATTTCTTGTATGCATAAATAAAGATACAAAGAAGTCTTAGATAATAAACTAATTTATAAAATGTTGGTCTTATCCTGTTAAGGATATCATTATTCAGTCAGGTTATCACAGATTTATTGTATCTTTCCTATGTTAAAACTCAGAAATAACTTATTCCTAAATTTTGATATTATATACATACATACATACACACATATACATGTATTTATTTATTCGTACAGAACTGGGGTACAGGCCAGAGATGCGGAGGGTGAGAGGATTCACCAGGGACAGAACAGGAGCAGAACAGGCAGGTGGACGAAGTACACTGCTGAGGGGAGCAGCGGGCGGTCAGGAGAGGTCTGCCATGCCATGTGGTCACCTCCAGGGCAAGCGGGGATCGAACTCATGCAAAAGTGGCTTAAGCTTCTTTGTGCTGTGCTTTAACCTGCTGAGCCACCAGGGAGGGCCTATACTTATATTTTAAGTTTAACTTTGCTATCAGCTTTTCAGTATCTAAAAATGCTGATGCCTAATTTCTGAACAAATCTCTCTGACAGAGTGAAAGCATATTCCCTATGCCAGGAACTAAATTGTCTGCCTTTATTTTTGTAAAAGAACAGTTAAAAAAAAAACTATCAATTTGAACATCCTTGGAATTATTATTCATTGTCTTCACTCAAGTGAATAATACAGTTTTAAAATCGCATAGTAGATATTTCATGGTAGCATTTTACAAGCTTCCACAGGGCAAGAATATGCTATTATTTGTTGGTTTTATACAACCCTTCAAAATTGTGACTAGCATTGTCCGAGGCCCTCTTATTTTTTTTTTTTTTCTGTCTTCCCTCATATCTTAAGAAAAAAGAATTAAAAATCAATTTTTGCATTTAGCTATTTTTCCATTTATGTAATTGATCTCATGTGCTTTAGGATATGATAAATTAAAAAAATTAAATATGGTGATTAACAGAGCAGGGAAGTTAAAAGGGGAAAGAGAGAGACCAGGCAGATGGGGTCAATTGGATAGTGGCAAATGGTAGCTAGAACTTCAATGGTATATAAGGTGAGCTATATATATATATATATATATACACATTGAAGGGTGAATGAAGCTTTACCACTAATGTTTAGATAGTATAACTCAGTAATAATGCAATAAAAATTAGAAATAAATACAATTGTCCTGTTTTCTAGGGAAAATGCCTGAGTGCATTTGCTGAGTATTGTGTTAAGTTTAGCTTGTCATAAAATGACCAGTTTTCCAAAGAGGCTGTGTCATTTCTACATTCCCACCAGCAGACTATGAGAGTTCCAATTAATTGACTATTGCCAGCATTTAGTAATATAAATTTTACTCATTATAACCATTCTAACAGGTGGATCTAATGGTACTATCACCAGCTTTTTATGTCTTTTTTGTTTAAATTTTATGTGCTTCAGGGTATTCCTGATTCTTGTCATCATCTGTACACCCTCATTTTTTTCATTATCAGTACTTTATAACAGATACTTTAATGTTTGAGAACAAAACCTAAAATATGATTGATTCTGGCTTAAATTTTGTTTTGTTTTGTTTTGTGTTGTAGAAATACCTTTTTATATTATCTAGGGAATTTTAGAGGCATGATTAGAAGACGTATGATGTAAGTTATGTTTGCAAACAACATGTGATTCTAAAATAATATACATCTTCTCTATATAAATCTTTAACAAGAGCAAGAATAAAATCAATAAGAATGTATGGCTTCATTATAGAATTCTTAGCTAGTAGGTGCAGGTTTTTAGTTTTAATGTACTTTCAAAACCAACTATTTTCCCAAGTGAAACATCTCTTGTTACTATTATATATTTATATAGAAACAGAAAGCCACTATTAAAGAAAACTTGCTCCTTAACCATAATCATATAAACAGTAATGACATTTAATTAAATGTCCTTTAATTTGCTAAAAGATTAAATTAATCTAATGTTTGGAAACTTTAAACACTGGATTTGTGTAAGTAGGGATTTTTTTTTAATTGAAGTGTCATTGTTTTATATTCATTCGTGTTTTGATAATATAGGATTTCCCCCTCCAGTGTAGAAGATACCATAGCATTCCCACCCCTCAGTACCCATAGTCCTCTACTATAGTCCTCTACCATTGTCCATTATGCTCCCCGTCACCAACCATATTCAAGGCCTCCACCTCCCTAAGTAAGGGGTTTTGTGTGTTTGGGGAAGATCAACACAATGAGTATACTCTCTCTATCCATAACACCACTCTCAATCTAATTTATTGGGACTATTTATTCCTTAAAATTATGAGCTTCATTGAGTATATTGAATTTAATGAACCAATTCGAATTTTGTTTCGTAAGTTACAAGCTTTATATACATCTGTTAGTGAAAAGCATTCAGTAAAAGAATTAAATCTTTTCAATTATTTATACAAGTCTAGCACCTTAAAGAAAAATTATCACAATTGAAAGGGAGCAGAAAAGTCACTGAAAATGAGATATGTCACCATCACAAAATGATTCTGGAACTTTCTAAGTATCACTTTTTCTATCAAAGTTTAATTTCTTCCAGGGTGGTAGATGGCAAAAATGTTCATAATGTTCATTAACCTAAATCAGCATCAGTAGATTCTTCAGGAATTCCTTTGTGAAGTGTTGAAGCTCACTTGAGAATCCTGTCATTGTAATTTTTAGATGAAAAGTTACGGGTGACTTTAGTTTTTCCACTTGGGACCATATGGAATTGTATGCACTTTTTAAAGCCATCTGTCCTGCTACACCTTAAACTTCTTACATCAAGTAAAGGAGAAAAAGAACATCTGACTTTGTAGAGATAAAGTTAACATGACAAGATGTCAACCAGACTTTTAATATGGTGCATCCAAAATTTTGTCAAGTTACTAGGAGATCCTTTCATTTAGCTGTCTTATGGACTTAAGAAAGCAGAGAACACAATGCTTATTTTAGGCACAGGTAAATGTCATTACTTCCTTGCCAACATTTTTTTCCAAATTCATTTCATTCTTTCGAAGGTCGATCTGAGCTGAACCTGCCCCCCCCCCCGGTTTGGAGTTGACATCACCTAGATTACATTTTATTGGAATATATATTTTATTGAATTGTAAAGCTTACTATAGATGGCATTTTATTGATATAAACTGCAAATATTTCCTATGAAAAGAAAGCTAGACAAGACTAAGTATAAAAGAGGCAGACTGTAATTGTTTTTCATCTTTTATTTAAAACATTTTATGATTTAGGGAAAAGAAAGCACAAAGAGAGCAACTGATAGGATTTTAATACAGGGACCACTTCATTTAGAATGGTGAGAGTATGATTATAAGAAAACCCAGAGGCAGCCAGAGCTCAAAGGGTTCATTGCTCATAGTTCTGAAGACAGTATGGGAGGGATGACTCCCCAGAATGCTGTGAAAACTAGAGCTGAATTTAAATGAACACTTAACCTTAAAAAGGAACTGTGGTCTTAGGGAGAGAAACATAGTCACTTCCAATTTAAGCCTCTTGAAAGGAACTAGGGGAAAATACATTATGACGGCTTCTTTCTCCCTTCCTCTCTCCGTTATTCTCACTGAAGCCTCTTATTAGTTAACCACACCTATGTTAGAGAATAAAAAGCCTAATTGAGACAAATCAAATAAGTCAGCTTCTCGAATCATATTAAATTATAAGGAAGGGTAGAGACTGACTAGGTAACGAGGATTAGGAAATATCTAACATTTTTTTTAGCACATTTACATTCACCGTAATCTTGAAGGTGAAGTGGGAATATATATCTTGCTATTCACCAATCCAGCTGAGCATTACACTGAAGTAGATCTGAAGAATTATCAGTCATTAATTAACAACTAAAATACAAAAAAAAAATAATCATTTTTAAATCTAAGAAGAGCCATTAAGATCTCAATTTTGAGGTTACAGCTATTTCAAATTTTCAAATATAACAACATACAGCCTTATGCTAGGTCACTGACATGCTCTACATTTTTATAGTGTAAATATCCTGAAGAAACTTACAATAGAAGAAAAGCAATAACATATATTACAAAGAATAGATTGAACCTTTTTAATGACCTAAACTTTAAATATACTAAAAATCAAAAGGAGAAAAAAAGAGAAATAGCAGAAGAAAACTTAGTATGGCATTGATGCCTTTTAATGAACATAGATTACCTAGGGAGAAATAAGACCTCCTAGTTTCAGTTGATCCCAAAGATCTTACTCAAAAAATATTTTCCCACAATTCCTTAGCACTTTTGATTCGATTTATTCCAACATCTAATTACATATAACACATCTAATGTTTACTTCTTAAAATGTAGAACCCACAGCATGGAACAATTGATTTTAATGCGAGAAAATACAGAGCAATGCCTGAAATCTAACAGAGAACATATATTTGAAAATCGTAGGTATTTAAAAATCATACCCCATTTATGTAATGTTCACAACTCTACATTATAAAGGTTTCTGCTAACAATTTCTATAAGAAATGCTCAGCTAGATTAAAAAAAATAAAAATAAATAAATAAATCTTTGCCCCAAATCAGCATGTAGTAGCTGAGTCCACTAAAAGTGATAGTAAGCATTAGGGTTCCAACTGATAAAGCTTGTATGGACATTCATGTATAAGCCTGAGGACACATTTTTTGTCATACCTTCAGATAAATAACTAGGTTATTTGTCAGCAAACTGCCATATTATTTTCCAAAATGACTGTATCATTTTGCATGACAACAAGAAACATCTGAGCATTTCAGTTACTCTACTAATGGCCAAAGCATAGTGTTGTCAATCATAATTATTAATTTTAGAGTAAGTGAGTCTAAGAGTTGTAAAGTACTAAATCATTATAGATTTAATATGCTTCCTCTTGGAAGGCTAACACCATTAAGCATCTTAGTGTTGAAGATCCCATGACCATTGATGAAATAATAATAAAAGAGGAGTGGCGCTCAAGAGTATTGATGCCAATTCAAAAGGAGTTTCTACTGTGGGTTAAATGCTATGAAACAGCATTGCATGCTACAGAGAACTCATTCATGAAAAAGAAGAGTCAGTCAACAAGGCAAATTTCATTAATGTTTTAAGATATTACCACATGCCCCGACCTTCAGCCTCTGATTGGTGCCATCCACAGAGGGTAAGGCCCTCTACCAGGCTAGAAGCTCACAACTCTGAAGACTCAGATGACAGTGTTTTTTTAAGCAAGAAAGTGGTTCTAAGTAAGTTATGTACACTATGTTTTAACCACAATGCAACACACAGCTAATAGACTACAACAACCTGTAATCTTGTATAAGCACTGGGAGAACAAAAAATTCTTGTGGCTCATCTTATTGCAATTTTGGCTTATTACAGTGGTCTGAAACTGAGCCTGCAATATATCTGAAGCGTTTTGGTAGATTCACGGTTTATATTGACAACATTCACATTCCCTTAAAAAGAAGTACCAGAATCAATCCCTGCCACAGGGTCTTTGTTTTTCTTTTATTTTAGTGTGATTTAGTATTGATATAAGCTTGTCTTAAGGATCCACAAGAAATGAACCACTAGTTCAGAGTATGAATGCAGAAGTTGTTATTTTACACTTGAATAACCATATTAGTCTTTATTATTTTCTACTGCTTTAACTGAAGCATTTCTGATGAACATTTTTATGCTTGTATATTTGTCTTGATTGCCTGATCTATGCATTGAGCTTAAAGGAAAGATCTTCCAGCAGATTCTCAGGAGTAAAATAATGTAACCTCAAAATATACAGTAGTAAGTAGAATGATTTCCTCCTATGCATATGTTAAGGTCATAGAAAATCCAAAAGCTGTAGGCAAATCAAATGTCTAATTTGTTAGGTGTAATCATTTTATAACATTCAACAACAGCCATGCATTTTCTTCTGGAAAAGTAACATTCAAAATCAAAATCAAGTGATTCAGTTCTCAAATGCTAATTAGAAATCACAAGTTTCAGACAAGTTCATAGAGCAAATAAAATAATGAAGAGCTATGTCACTCCTTATCAAGTAGAGGGTATATGATTAATGCTGATGTTTACAGAGGCTACCAATTTTTGTGCATTCCAGTTCCTCTGTGAAATGTATGTTTGCAGCCTGAGTGAATTTATAAGAAGGTTTTCTTTTCTATTATAATTTCTATTCCATGTCCTCAGAGAAAACTATACGAAAGAGAAATCATTAATGAAAATTAATGCACAATGGCCCTCCCTGGTGGCGCAGCGGGTTAAAGCGCAGCACTGAGAATCTGAAGCCACTTCCGCATGAGTTCGATTCCCGCCTGCTGCCTGCCCCGGAGGAGACCACATGGCGAGCCAGACCTCTCCTGACCCGCCCGCTGCTTCCCTCAGCAGTGTACTTCGTCAATCTGCCTGTTCTGCTCCCCACTCTGTCTCTGGTGAAGCCTCTCACCGCCCCTGAGCCTCTGGCCTGTACCCCAGTTCTGTATGAATAAATAAATAAATCTTTAAAAAAAAAAAAGAAAGAAAATTAATGCACAAGTGCGAAAATAAGTCATAGGAAAAATCTCATAGGATATATCCAAATATAATTAGACTTCGATATCTATGATATTAATGAAAACATACATGGGCATCAGTTTTGTGGAAGAATTTTATGCATTCTCTCAAATTCTATTCCTCAGCAAATTGACAGAGCCTTTGGTGGTATAAGTTGGTGAAGTCTATGGAAATAATTCTGTTCAATTTATTTCTCTGACCTTTTCCATATCATAACAACAATACACTTTTCCCTCATTGTAGGCATTTTTATAAGGTATTAATATAAGATTGACAAAATCATTTTCAAACCTGTGAAGAATTTACTTAGTGAGATGGTTCATTGAAAAGAAGGAAAATTTAATTGTGTAAATATTCATTATATTTTAGCTTTTAGTAACTGTTTTGCAAGGAAAGTCTATTTTAATACAAGCTAAATTTTTTTCAAGATTTATTTTTTTTTATGCATACAGAACTGGGGTACAAGCCAGAGGAGCATGGGTAATGAAAGAGTGGGGAGCAAAAAAGACAAATCGATGAAGTGCACTGCTGAGGGGAGCACTGGGCAACCCAGGGGAAGTCTGCTGTGCCATGTGGGTCACCTCCCAGGCCAACTCAGGATCCAACTTGCAGTGACACAGCTGAGGCCAACCTTTAACCAACTGCGCCACCAGTTTGAGCTTATTACAACGTGAAATACTTAAACAAACAAAAACATCCAAACAAGAATAAAACAATGTTAGTGTTGACTTATTGGGGGGAAAAAAAGAAAGAAAAAGAAAATCCAATCATGTTTTACTCTCTAGCAAAGAGAACTTCCTCCTTACACAGTTGTTTAGTTTCATACAATATTTAATTTCTCCCCTCAGGTGTAGTCCCAATAAGTCTCCGATGGCCACGTCACCACTGAACCATCACTGTAGCCCCTTGGGCTCATCCCCCTCCTGTTTTCAGCCAGCTCCCTGCTCCCCCTCCTGCTGTTTGTCTCAGATCTAGAGTTTGCACGCAAGTCCTGTCTCTTTTTTTTGACACACAAAAGGGATTATTAATAGTTTTCTTCTCTTTTAATAGACACATTATGACTTTGTGAATACTATAAGAGCCAAGCACTGTTCTAACACAGCAGTTGCCTTTGGTTTTATACTTATGCCTAGCTTGATTTTATTGCATAATTAAGTAACAACTTCAGAATTCCCATGAGGAACTGAGCTCTGTTGGTCTCTGGTCTGCACACATTTTCTGTAGACTTACTCTGTGCTTTCTGATTCTGTTGAACATTGGAAAATCATGTCTGTTTAGAAGCCCTGAGATAATATTCAAAATTTCAAAAATACCTACATGAAAAATTTTATTGAGATTGATTGATTATATATATATATATATATATATATAATCAATCAATCTCAATAAAATTATATATATATATATATAAAATTTATATATATATATATATAAGGAGTAAAATAACATTGCATTTCATTCCATTGCTAAACATTCAATACAAAAGAATATAAATTCTGGACTAAAAACTAAGAAGGTTGCAGTGAGGAATTAGGCAATTAAAATAAAATTTTCAGGAAACAAGGATTCTCCACAGGGAAAAACATAATAAAGATTAATAGAGCTTAAATTCATCTAACATTGCATGTAGGTGGGGGAGGGAGGAAGTTAAACATTGTCATAAAGTGAATAATGGAAATAGATATATAAATAAATAAATAAAAATTAAAAATAAAATAGCATGTAGCCACCAGAACACCAGTTCATTTGTTTATAGATATATAGATAGATAGATAGATAGATAGATAGATAGATAGATAGATACATGCAATTAGAAATATGGGTAAAATCAAAAGGTATATAAAGCATAAAATCTAGAGTTGAAACATTTTAGTTCTTCTTTTGACATTCAGTATTAATAATAAAATGCTAACCGGTAAATTGCATGAGGTTTGCTACTTTGCAACCCTAGTTCCCAGCAGAGCATTTATCGTAAAGTAGCATTATTAGCATAAATTAGGCTTTCAATAAATATTTAATGGATGTCAAAATGAATAAATGGTATGATATTTATGTTTAACAACTTCAAAGACCAGATACTATTCACAAAATTAGTGTGTTGTGTTAATGGAACGATTAAATCTTCCACTGGAAGGGTTTATGTAGAAAACCTTGCTCATTCCATGTTTTAGTAGAAGCTTTAGACTATTTAATTCTCAGAATACTTAATCTTCTTTTCAAAATCTAGATATGGTCACAAAATTTTGTTGTCACCTTTCAAGTTGCTCGCAGATTTACTGCTCAGATTTCCCATCTATTTTAGCTAGTCTTCAAAGATAAAATATAATACCTGCATTGATATCACTGAAATATTGCTCATTTTAGAGCAAGCATAGTAGTTGCATGGCAGATATTGTTGGACTCTAACAAATGAATGTATTGGCAAGAAAATTCATGAGGATCTCTCTCTTCTCTTTCTCTATCTCTCTGTCTTCTCTGTTACTCTGTTTCTGTCTCTCTGAATCTCTCCACTATGACTATCTGTATCAGCATGTATATCCATGTTAGGAAACTCAGACTAAGAAAATATAGCCAGGCTATATTTTACAGGGGTTGATTATAACCTACAACTGACAAGTGAACAGCTTGGGGGAGAAGGAAGCTGTCAATACTACTGCTACAAGGAGCTGGTGTTACTAATTACTACACAAATGGGAAAATGACTTCTTAATCAGAGCCTCCAGGCAAAAAAACACCTTGAAAGACACTTTGACTGAAACTCAACAGGGTCCCAGGGAAGCCAAGTTTGGACTGTTGACCCCCCAAAACAATAAGAAAATACATGTAAAGCCACAAAATTGTGGTAATATTATTGTTCTGCGGTATATAATTGGCATAGTTTTGAGTTGGAGGACAGAGGAAGGCAACAGTCACCCCCATGGCCTTGGTGACCTGCTGCCTTGCTCTGCTGGTGAAACACAGCTGCTGGATCTTCAATCCTTTCCCTTTCCTCCTCTGTGTTCCTTCAGGCTCTCATATTCATAGTCAGGCATGCATAAATGACTCTGCCTTCTGCAAGATACCCAGTTCTTGTCACCAAGGTCAGAGGTAACAAGAGTGGGCACAGCTGTTGTGTTGTATTAATGAAATGATTAACACATGGGAACTGCCATTCCAGTTTCATGGGACTCTAGCCCGTGTGCCTGAGAGCCCTAACTGCTTATAAGCTACCCACTGAGTGACTGCATTTGGGCTTTAGCACCCAAGAGACAGAGATAGAGACTGCTTAACCCAATCTTGTCATTATATATAACCTCCTTAAAAATATTAATTTATTACATATATATATATATAAATATTCATATGTGAAATTATATATATAATATTATATATATATATAATACATATTATAGACATACACCCACACATATATCACTATCCTATGTATACTAACTGGCTTTCTACTCTGGTAGAAACTACCGACTAATACCTGGTAAATGGTGATTGAGTGCCGAACATTGCAAATCTTACATTTGGCTGATGGATTTTGTTGTATTCTTTAACGAGTGTTGAATTTTGTCTGGAATGCAATTAAGTTATTTGGATCAGTTGAATTCTTTCAAGCCTTGCTTTAAGATTTGTGGGAGTGAGTATAGAGAGCTGTTACTGTGGACATAATTAAGCCCCATTATTAATTCAATAACTTTCTCCGGCCTTGCATGTTCTGTGGGTTAGGAGGTCTTTCTGTTCTGGCAGATAAGAAGATAAATTCTCTCAATGCCTGTGTGTGAGCTCCAGGAATTGATAAGTCTATTATTTCAAGCAATGTTAGCTACTGGGTAATTTCCTTTTGTACCTATCTCAGTATTTAACTAAAACTTGAGGAGGCCCCTCAATATCCACGTAGCTTATCTTTTTCTGACAGTCTGCTTTCTCCTGCCTCCTCCCAACATGCCTCAGTCCCACAATGTAATTCTAGCTGCATCTGCTTGCCTCAGTTCTGGGAGCGATTCCTTCAATAGAACAAGACTTCTGGTTTCATTTGGGACAGTTTAGACAATCAGTTCACTGTTACTCCATTACCATTGATTGTGATTGTATTTCACCTTCTTCTACACCGCCACTTATGACTAAGTAATTAGCCATTTGTGATGATAACTGTGCTGCTTAGCCTATTTATATTTATACAAAATTGGTATAAATAGATACAATCTTTATAAATAATGTTTGTGTGTGGTGAAATCCTGAGGGAGAAAGCAGAGGCATGTGCTGTCAAAGAGAACACTTCTATGTCAGTCTATGTATTTGTCATTGGCTGTCACAAACTGACATGAGCCAGTTTTTCATTAGTTAAATGACAGGTCCTTTTGGTAAATAGCAGGAGCCTCTGATGATTGGATGCAGGTGGGGTCTGAGTGTTTGTGTTGTGCATCTCAATGAAAGTAAATGCCTATCTTGCAGTTCTGTCAACAGAGTCTGGAAGCACAATTTTTCATGTTGTCTATTGCTCAATGTTTCTCTCCCTTTCTTTGACCTCAAAGACATAGCTAACAGCAGACTTATACCTTGAACCATATGACAGTAATACCTTGAATCATATGACAGTGTTTTTATATTAGGAACATACTAGATGTCATAGTCTATGAAGTGCAGGAGTTAGAAACCAGTGTGACTTAGACCTCACATGTTAACATAATATATATAAATTCTGCCTTCTGTTATATTCTGACCAATTTACATGACACTGATTTCCATAATCGGAAACTGCTTTTATCATTTCTCGTTATAAATTTAAGTCAGTTGCGTTAATAGAAGTTTGAGTCAAATTGTTTATTCCAACACGAAGATATTATACTCATTCTGAAGAATTTACTAATAAATCACAATCAACCAAGTAGAACAATGCCCTATCTTCAAGCAGAAAAACACTAGTGCTGTTTTTTTTATTTTTTTAAATTTAATTTATTTTTATTTTTTAAAATTTATTTATATTTTTTAAGATTTATTTATTGATTCGTATGGAACTGGGGTACAGGCCAGAGATGTGGAGGGTGAGCGGATTCACCAGAGACAGAGTGGGGAGCAGAACAGGCAGATGACGAAGTACACTGCTGAGGGGAGCAGCGGACGGGTCAGGAGAGGTCTGCCTCGCCATGTGGATCTCCTCCGGGGCAAGCGGGAATCGAACTCATGTGGAAGTGACTTTAGCTTCTCAGTGCTGTGCTTTAACCTGCTGCGCCACCAGGGAGGGCCCCACTAGTGCTGTTTTACCATGAATTTTCCTCTCTCAAACATTTTTTTATTCAATAAAGTTCTTTACTGAACTGGATGTATGGATTTGGAGAATGGGAATTATTCCCTCTCTCTACATACGACTTTCAAAAATAAAACAATTATACATGTTTTTTTTTTCTTGAAATGATTAGGTATATTTTTGCTGACAATAAATTATATTTGTTATTTTTTTATTTATTTCTCTACTGATAACTAAGTTTGGAATTTTTAGTAGTTACTCTAGAATTAAGTAAATATAATATATAGCACACATAGTATGTATGTGGTATATATAATATTGATATACATACATAGATACACTGATTATAATTAATATGCATAGTCTGGTAAAGTGCATAGTTGATAATTTTGACATATGTATATTCCATTAAACCATCATCACAATAAATATTATATTCACTACCACCAAATGTGTCATTTTTTTAAGATTTATGTATACAATAACTGGGGTATTGGCCAGAAGTGTATGGATAGTGAGAGGATTCACCAGAGACAGAGTGGGGAGCAAATCAGGCAGAATGATAAAGTACACTGCTGAGGGGAGTGGTGGGAGAGACAGAAGAGGTCTGCTGCGCAGGTCGGCCACCTCCCTGTCCAGGGAGCAGCTGCTGATAGCTTCGAAGTGCTGTGCTTTAACTCTTTGCGCCACCAGGAACGGCCCCCCAAATGTTTCTCAATGTCTCATTGTAATGCCTCCCTCCCCACCCAACTGCCTTTTTTACAATAGGTATTTTTGTATTTTCTTGAGTTTTATGTACATAAGCTAATATATTATGTCTCTTTTTATCTGTCTTCTTTCACACAGAAAAACTATTTAAAAATCATTTGTGGTGGGCCCTTCCTGGTGGCACAGCGGGTTAAAGCACAGCACTGAGAATCTAAAGCCACTTCCGCATGAGTTCGATCCCCGCCTGCCCCGGAGGTGACCACATGGCGAGGCAGACCTCTCCTGAGCCGCCCGCTGCTCCCCTCAGCAGTGTGCTTCTGTCATCTGCCCGTTCTGCTCCCCACTCTGTCTCTGGTGAATCCTCTCACAGCCCCTGCACCTCTGGCCTGCACTCCAGTTCTGTATGCATAAATAATAATAAATAAATCTTAAAAATATCATTTGTGGTATTTGTATTAACATTCATTCCTTTATTGCTGAGTAGTATTTATCTATAATGTGGATATAATACAATTTGTTCATCTATTTACTTGTCAATGGGTATGTGAAAAATTTTAATTTCTGGTTAAAATAAAGACAAGTGATATGAACATTTGTGTACAAATATTATAATGGATATATGGTTTTTTCGTATCCTGATGAATTCTATCATAAGAGTGGAATTTTTTGCATCATTTGGCAGCCACAACTACAGTTTTTAAGAAACTGCTCAATTACTTTCCAAATAGGTTATGCTATTTTACCTTGCCACAAGTGGTTTGTGAGGGTTCCAGTTGCTCTAAATCTGTTAATGCTTGATACAATCTTCAATTTTAACTATTCAATATATGCATTGTTTATTCATTCTGTATCTCAGTTATTTGTACTAAGTTATCTTATTGTGTTCTCAATTATTTATAGTACAGTATCTCATTATGATTTAACATCCTTTTCATGTCTAACAAATCATATAGCAGATCTTTTCATGTCCTTATTTGCCATCAGTATATCTTCTTTGATAAAATGTGCAGATATTTTGGCCACCTTTAACTGGGTTGTTGGTTTTATTATTCAGTTTTGAGTCTTCAAACATCTAGGATGTAAATACTTTGTTGAACATAGACTGAAAGTTTTTCTCCAATTTTGCACATCACCTTTACAGTCCCTTGTTACTATATTTTTTTTTGTTTTTGTTTTTGTTTTAGTTTTGATGCCATTTTGAGGTCCTATATATCCTCTATACTTGATCTTGATGTAGTTTTCTTACCCCATGTTGAATATGAAGCAGAAATCCTTAAGTATGTATATTAAAGTTGCTCAGCTATGTGTCTGTCTTCTGTGCAAAGGAAGTGGGCTTCCATGCAGGATTTGTCTTGGCTATTCAGAAGAATGGTGCCACAACACCAGTAGATCATGGGAAACTTCATTAAAAAAATGAACAAAGCTCTGCAGGGAGAAAAGTCTAGGCTTCCAGATAACTGTCTCAGGAAGTAAGCAAGGGAAAATGTGAAGATCACTTCTTTTGATCTCTTTGCCTTCAGAATCACTATGTGTTGTCCATGATAGAAAATTTTCATAATTTCACATATACATTGTGTTATTTTTATGTGCAAATAGGAATAGGATGATTCTCATAGTAATTAACGGTAGTTAATACCATCTTCCATTATTAAATGAGTATTCTGTTTATACCACCAGTTCCCCATTCTGAAATAAGGTGACGTGCCAAATTGTTCCATAAGAAAGCTAAAAGTTCACTCAAATTACATATGAAATCCTTATGTATGAAAATGTTGCTATATATTTATTTGGAAAGCTGAAGGTTTTTTTCTTGTTTGTAGAGTCATCTGGAACTTAATGTATAATTTTATTTATAGTTAACTAATGTATCTACCTTTCTTATGGAACATTAAGGGTATAAATAATATTAAAGAAAGGCAAACTTGGCACTTGTGAAATAGGCAGATTCCAATTTCATTTTAGTCCTTTAAGGCAACATAAAGAATTAGCGTCTACAAATGACATGTTTTTTTCCTAACGATTTGTGACCCTGTGGTTTCGCTGAATTTCCTACTATCTGATGTCACCACTGTCTAACATAATCCATCTACCTTAATAATATTGGTAATAATTATATCCCACTGGCTTCTTTACAATACTTTCATATTGTTAGTCTTTCATTGTTATTTCTTGCTGAGCTTTTTTCCCCCAGCATTTTAAATTCCCCACTGCCTTCATGTATAAGCAAAAACGTCACTTTCTTTTAAAATATCTTTTTAATGCTAGTAAAAATTGCAAATTTCTCAATCATTTTTTAAAAGAAAAACAAACTAATCCAATACAATTAACATAAATTGAATAACAGACTTGTTCAAAGAATATAGAACAGTTGGAAGTACTGCCTGAAGCTTTGGGAAACTAATCTCTGGATAGGTATTATCTGAGATTGGAGATAAAATATGACTGCACAGAGAACAATGGGCTAACCAAAGATATTTGCACAGGCATTAAAAACAACAACAACAGTGTTAGTTTTTTTCATGATCCAATTTCACAACCAGCTTTAGGTACTTTCATACTTTTATTCTGTTAAAAATAAAATGCTACCTATAAAGACAAATTACAAAGACCATCAAGTCCTCTTCCATTTCTTTCTCTGCTGATCTTTTAAGACTTGTGTTAAGTCTGTTGTTAACACCAATTGCGATCACCGTGAGAATCAGCAGTGCTGTGAAACACCAGCGATGACTGTTTTCAACAAGTGTGCTAAAGATAAGACTGTTCAAACACAGTTATTATTTAGTCAAGTCAAGTAAATACAAATTCTAATAATGGGATTTCTCATGGAACTGCCAGACATGCTAAATAGTGACAGTGCACTCCAAACCATCTTGCTATTTCTGGAGAGTTTTCTGTTTCAAATTTTCATAGTTTTTTACTTCACCATTGCTTCTCAAAACTACCACAAAGTGGAGAAGAGAGACATGTGGCTATTGCACAATTTAAAATGCCACAAATGTCACTTTGTTAACTAAGATTCAGTCATTTCCTTTGAATAGACGCTACTTAGGGTGGTACAGCTGTTGGTTATTTTTCACAGTTCTGAACAAAATTCTTTCTGAGTAGCTGCTCAGAAGCCCTGCCCCCATCATTCTATAAGTGCTATGCCTTAGAGAAAACCATTTTTATTGGCTAATTTGCATATTAAATCATGTTATCCAAATATAATACATGAGATTTACATTAAGTTCCATGACACAGAGAGGGAAAAGGAAAAATAAGAGAACATTGAGATTCAGATGGTTCCTTTGTATTGCCAGATTCTAAGGAAACATGCGCATCTGCCTCTGTGTGTGTGCGTGTGTGTGACAGAGAGAGAGAGATTAAGTGGGCTTTGGATCTTGTGAAATAAGAGAATTCTGAAAAATAATAAAATGAATATCCTCCATGATTTCATTACCCTGAACCCATCAAGTATTAATGGGTTTTGTTTTATGAGATCACATCTTGGTCATGTTTATATTGTCCTTATAATATCTACTATCCTAATAGCAATAAACAACGACAGGATCTCCTATAGTTGACCAGAAATACAATAGAATTTCAATTAGTCAAGTGACAGTCAGCTGCAACCCCAGAGGAATGAGATCAAATACCACACAGGATAATGCCCTTATGTTGGTCTGAAAGGCTTAATTCTGAATATCATTCATCTATCTGCACATTGTCCTGTTATTCTGGAATATCAGTTTCTTTCCTTGGATAGTTTAGTAAACTTGCATTTCAGAGTATTATTTGAACAGTCCAGGATTCTGTTTGAAATGAGTGATAAAGAGAGCAACAGGCAAAATCAGTATCAGGTCAGCAATCCTGAGGCTCTTTAGGGAAAGAAGTCCCCTTTCATTTCCATTTTGAACATAATCACTATTACTTTCCCTTGATCACATGCAGTATTTAACTCATATGGTGGTTCCTGCTCTAATCCAATCTGTGACTAACTGCTTGATAAGACAAGGTAAGAGAGGTTAGGGAAAAAAAAAAAAAAGAAAAGAAAAGAAAAAACTTAGATACCTATAATTTATGAGTGTTTAATTCATAGAATGTCTTTTCCTTTTACCTCTAAAGAGAGATATAGTTTATTATGCTGACATTGATATTTTTAAAAATAATGTGTGCTTTGTCTCCATTTGCTACTGTGTACTAAATGAAGATAAATGTTACATCTATGTATAATTATATTATATTCCCTCTCGACCCCAAGTAATTTGATGAATATATATTTGCCATTCTATTATCTCAAAATAGAAATAAACATGTAAAAATATAATCAAATAATTTAAACTTATATAGACTGATTTCTCAATGGCTCTGCTTCCATAATCCTACTGTTCTCTACCTCCCTAAGTCAAATCACACATTTTTAGAATCCCATTGTTGCCAGTAGTCATGATGACAAAAAATGTAAAACTGGAAATCCCAAAGTCTTCTATTTCAGAAAAAGATTTCAGCCAATTAAATCTAAAATGTTGTTGAAACAAGTAATACAAGTCAACTGCTAATAACCACACTTGGGAGTTTCAACTCTATCACTGTTGTCATTCACCACTTACTCATTCTTAACCATAGTCTCTTCATATTTTTCACTTGAATTCATGGTATGACTATGATAAATCTAAAACTGTTGATACGCATAATAACTTTGAAGAATAACTTGCACTTACCAAATGCATTATTTAAATTAACTGAGAAAAGAATTATTTCAATGATCAAACTGTTGATATTATTCAACTTATTGAGAATAAATTTTATTTATAGGATTTATAATCTGAAAAGAAAACTACTTTTAAATCTTCTTTTTCTACAACTGGAAATGCTGCCTAACAAATCTATAGTACAATACAAGGTTTTAATTTCCTTGCTTGCTTCATTAAGGATGGATAGAGTGGACATGTATAAAATTGTGTTGTAAGATACATTTTATTTGCATTATTAAGATAGATGGAAAAAAGTCAACAGGATATTAATGTGTTTATTACCCAAGATAAATGAACCATCACAATACAACATGTACAATATGTATGTATGTATAATCACTTCTAGATCCATTCAAATTATGTAATTTAGATATTGATATGTATATTAATGCAAATATAGATTTACTTTGCAGAACTGGATTGCACAAAATGGCAGATGGCAAAATTAAAATTTGCAAGGCAGGCTAGCGTGCTAAAAACTGAGGTAGAAATTGATATTATATTATAGTCTCATGGCAGAATTTATTTTTCTTTTGAAACTTCAGTGTTTGTTCCTGACACCTTCAAGTGAAGAATCAGCACCATCATATTATCAAGGGTAATATTCTTTATCCAAGGTTAGCACACAATTACATATTATTCAGATCAACACCCTTAGGATAGATAACAACATAACACCTAGCTTAGTGTTTCATTAAATCCCTGGATACTTGCCCATTGCCAGGTTGACACATAAAAGTAAGAACCATTGGTTACTATCCATGAATGAACAAATTAAAATCCAATTATATATGTTTAAATACCATGCACACATGCATACATATTTTAAACTTCATTAAATTATCAATATGTCCACTAAATACTAAATATTTTCTCAAAGACATGTAGATATGTACATAGGAAATACTTTACACTAGTGGTTAATGAAGTAATAAAGTGGATTTTGCAGATACAGTGCGCATGGATCAGAGTGTTCAAATGCTGTTTTTGTCAGATATTAGTTCAGCGCATGGATCAGAATGTTCAAATGCTTTTGTGACAGATATTAGGTCAGCAATGAGTCCTTACATTTACTAGCAATGTGCTTTGAACAATTTGTATAATGTCTCCGAACTCTGTGTCTTCTTCTGGAAACAGAAATATTATCCATGACACACAATGTGTCCAGCAGATTGTAAACACTCCCTTAAAGCTGAGTTTTGAATGGGGAAAAATATATTTTGATTTTCAGTTGCATTTAAGATTAAAAAAAATAAATTTGTTATATCTAGTCCACAAATCTCTACTACAACTCAGTTATAACCCCCCTACTCAGCTCTCGCTAATAGGATAGATTTTAATGATAGAAACATCTGCTTCATTTTCATTCCCTGTATAAAGTACTCCCATTTTCTTAGAGAATATTAATTGTTGGCTTTGGGAGAGCCAGGGCAGAACAAAATAATTGATCTGCTGAATGAATAACCAAGAAAAAAAGTGTTTTTGGGAGGCTGAAGACTGAAACCAAAAGTTAACTGTGAATGCAAAGGAGACAGAAGAAAGCAATTTGGGAAGAGAAGCAGTGTTTAAAGTGAATAGCTCACCATTATTTTCCAATATTGCCCTTCCTCTAAATCACATTCTCAGTAAAATTCATTGTTCACTTATCTTCTTGGAATATATTTTATTTTAGAGAAATAAAGATAACCTGTTGAATTCCACTGCAGGTTTGGTGTCAGGTAGTAATAATGGTTGCATTTGGAGAAGATCTACAGTGGCATTTTTATAAGAATAGAGACACTAAAAGAATAGACAGAGTATGTCTGAGAAAGAAACCTAGGTGTATATATAAGTGTATATATAATACTCTATGTGAAAGGAAGCATTTCATATAAATGGGAGAAAGCTGACCTGCTCATTAATGTAAAATGAAATAGTGAATGGTTGGAAAGGGTAGAAACATTATACCAAATAGTTTCAATGTAGATGATAATTTTAAATATGCATGAATGGCTATAATTATATGTATGCTGGGAAAAGCTCTTAGTGAAAGACAGGTGTGCTTTTTCTTTTTATGTCATGTTCAATGCTGTAATTCTCATCTCCTTATAAGGCACATTATTATATTAATGTCTAAACACTGTGGTAAATGTCAAAAATAATCTTCTTTTTTTAATTTTTCAGACTATTTATCCTAAAATGTATTAAGTCAGGGGTAGCCAGAAATTATCCGGCAGCAGTTTTTTCTTCTGATACCTCCAGATACATATTAAGATATTATGACACTTCTAGTTCACTTCTATGACATGTCACCTAGAAATAATGTTTCCTTTTTCATGGTATATGTCTCTAAATAATCCTGAGAAAAAGGCTCCAAACCCTCAAGAAACCTCCCAAAAGTGTGGAGTGCAGAAACCAAATTTTATGAACCCATTGTCATCCTTGAAATTTAATTAATTTCATACTTCAAACCAGACAATTAGTCTAGCTTCTAGGGTGACATTAATAAATGTGTTTAAAATAAAAGAATGATCACAATATTTTGAGGTATATTTCATGGAGATTGAAGAAATTGTAGGCCTCAAAGAAAATAAGTCAGTCATTGGTAGGGAGAAAATAATTAGGCTTTTCAACTACTGGAAATGAAATGAGAAATAGATTATGAAGGACTGAGTTTAGGTTAGAATTTTGAACCATTGCTGGAGGGTCTGGGGAGGGGCTTCAGTGAGGAGTAGCGCTAAGTAAGTCCTCAAGGCCTGAGCTCACCAGGAACCTCAAGGAAACCAGGGGTGGGGCGGGTCTGAGGTCAGAGTAGCAGTTTGTCTCATGCCAAGCGATGAGACCGATTTTCTGTAGTATGCCAACCAAGTGATCTTTGTGAGGGTTTCAGCCACTTGCTGAAATAGTGCAGGTTTGCAAAAAGATTAGCCTAATCAAGAAGTTCAAACTGAAGAAATGGAAAATCATCTCTTATGACCAAGTTAATTGAGCATAAAACTATAATTGATCATGAAAGTATAAAGTGTAAAGCCACAGTTAAACCTCTTTTCTATCATTAATAGCTTCCTTGCTTCAGAATCTCAGTGCAAGAGGGTGCTCTTACTGCATGGTAGTTCACTGAGATGACTTCAGTTGAGCTGGGAAAAGGTTTCTGTGCCCTTAAGCCAGTTTTTGTTATGTCATTGTTTGTGACGGAATTAGAATAAAAATGATTTCCTTAAAACACACGCAGTGATGTTTTACTTGTATCAGTGCTATATTAGGGCCTTGTAATGAAATAAAGTATCTATATCAACCATCAATGATGTATCTGTGTATTTTATAAAACAAGCATGTTTATAATTACATATAATTGTGAATTAACTTGAATCTCAATAATTTTATAGTATATTACAGATGATACATAACATCAAAACAATAGCAAGCCCGTGGTAAATATGATGATGTCCTACTCTGGTGAAGGTTTCCTACCACAGACTTTGGTAAGGCAAAGTGCTGGCCTGTTGCACCAAAGAAGGCAAATAATAGTATTACATATATAATGACTTCATATCAGATTAATAATTTTAATATTCTAATATAGAATGCCATTTAAAGCTCCCCATAAAGAATTATAAGCACACTGAATTTGTTTACTTTATTTCCTGGAACAACAGTCTTGCCTTCTTTATATTTGCCTCAGTTATGAATACACAATTTTTAAATCAAATTTATTTGACTACTTTTTCGAGGAGCTATAAATTAATCTTTCATGTTCTGTTGTTTCTGGGGACTATCTTTTTCTATGAATTTACTTTGTTGTCTTTTGATATCAGTTAGTTTTTGTTTCTATTGATTAAAGTGAAATTTCCTCCTAGGGCAGCATGCTTATTAGTGATTTTATTTTTCACTGTATATTATCATATTTGTTCCAATATTTCAGAAAACCCATCTGCAGCAATTTTCAAAATCAAATACACTTTCTTACTCCAAAAAAGTAGAAATATTAGAAATTCATAAAAATGCAGATATTTCTGTTTATTCTAGTAGACATAAAAGATTTACCAAACTTTACCAAGACCCCACAGAATTGCAATATATAGTTAAGTATTTAAAAGTTTTGCTTTAATTGTGAAAAGTTAATGACCAGAAAAGAAAATGTATATTAATTATAAATATTAGCAAAATATTAACTCAAATACCCAGTGATCCATTAAGCTTTGTAATGAAACATCTCTTATTTTAAGATGCCGGGATTCACTCCAGGATACTACGGACTTCCCCAAATACTGATATTTAGCCCTACTATGTTTATGTAAAAACACTTTAAATTAGTCTGTTTCTTACTATTTCAAAAAATTTATGTTTTATGGAGCAGACCTACTCTCTTAGCATTGCTTTCAATTGCTGCCAATATTTTGAGAATTTTTTTCATTGTCCACTTAGACATTTGCTAAAGTACCACTTAATACATGGTGGCATGGAATGGTATACCTAGACAGAAATCCAACAACATTGTGAATGTTTGCATAGATTTAAGTTATCTGCACTCATACATTAAAATCATAAAAAATACGTTAATTTAGATATAAATTAACGTATTTTTACTTAGCGGTGGGAGAGAAATAAGATGGTAGTAGAAAATATTTCAACCTTAGTGTGGGTGATTTTAATATTGAATATTTTCTCTGATAGCAATGCAATATGTTAAATTTCAAGTGTTGTGACTAGGTACAATGAAGCTTCAGCACAATAAAACTATCAGCAGCCACTGTAGCAGAGTTCGATCCCCAGCCAGGGCGACGACCCCCATGGCATGGAAGACCTCTCCTGTCTCCTCTGCTGCTCCTGTCAGCAGCATGTTTGGGTCAATCTGCTTGTTCTGCTCCCCACTCTGTCTCTGTCTTTCACTACCTCCCCCATCTGCCACTGGCCTATACCTCTGTTCTTGGATTCATAGTAAAATAAATATTAACAAAGAGTAATTATACATATAATCTGTGATTGTGCTCTAAATAAAATCTGATTTGAGATTGTGACATAGCAATATAATGTGGATCACTGAAGACAGACAATGAGAGAAGAAAACCATAATTGTTCTTCCTTCACTAGTAACATAATGTGTTAGGAAAGTTAAGATTAGCCTTTGATACAAGTCAGAAGTTTTTCTGATCACCACAGGGGAAAAGCTATCACAAACTAGTTATGTATTCTCAGTTATTTCCTGACCTTCCAAAATAAAAGTAAAAGTACATTCTGCAGCTATCTAAATAATGCAACCAAGAAAAAGAAAAGAAATAAAACAGCTTTCAAAAATGCAGAGAAAATAAATGGAAATTTCAAGTTATTTTTCCAGTGATTACATCATTCAAGACTAGACTTTTATTCAGATCCTCAGATCCTCCTTTTATTCAGATTCTAATATACTTGCATCTAATAGAATTCTGCTTATTACTATTATGTAATATGTAAATTAAGTAAGAATCTTTAATTTGGAGATAATAATGATAATGGATTAATTTTATTTAGTACAACAAATCTAATTGTAGAATTGCTATATGCAATAATACCTTCATAGCTATGAAAGTTGGTCTATACATTCGTTTAAATTGAAAACAGTTTATGGACTTCTCACAATATGATCAACATTCTTG
Organism: Condylura cristata; assembly: GCF_000260355.1. Classification (NCBI taxonomy): domain Eukaryota; kingdom Metazoa; phylum Chordata; class Mammalia; order Eulipotyphla; family Talpidae; genus Condylura; species Condylura cristata. The sequence continues at coordinate 57,146,854 of NW_004567106.1, forward strand.
CGATTATCACTTTTTCCCCCCACTTTGCCTATAGTAAATCCTATAAGAACTCAATTCAAAGGCAGTTTTAATTACTACAAAATGATTTATATGCCTACTATTTCCTCTTTTGTAGTACAGTGATTTCATAATCAATAGAAACATGTTTTCTGACAGATTCTAATGATAATTGGTCAGACTACTTCAGAATTCATCTGCTGTCAGAAATAAATATTAGACACTATTATTTTAATATAGTGAATAGAGTCACTGTCAATTTGCAATTTTATCTGTTCTATAGCAGCAGTAATTTTGTAAATACAGAAACAATCAAGGCTGCCAGTAGAGATGAGGACAGTGTAGAGCAAAGTGGTGAAAGACCTGTGAATTATGGCATAAGACGATGGGAGATTTGGTGTGGTAACATACATCAGAGAAGGTATGAACTTATGACTCTGGATATTACACAGTGTTATAAACCAATGTTGTCTCAGTAATATTAAAGCACATTTAAGAAGTGATAATCAGGACTTAAGAATATCAGGATTATTATTTATTTATTAAAAGCAGCAGCAAACAAGGCTTCAAGGAAATAGATTGAGAGTGTTGCAGTTAGGGAAGGGGTTTAGGTGTGAGGGGAAACACTAGTAAAATTCACAGGTCGAAGACAAAGGGACACTAAAAACATGAATTTAATCATAAAATTATAGAATGTTTCTCCCCACACTTAGGGCACTCGAGAAAAATGACTACAAGTCAGCAGGACCTTCTATAATAACAAGGGATTACAGCTACAGCTAAATGAAATTTCAAAACACTCTGTAAACAGTATTGATAGAAAGTTGCACTCAAGAAGGACAAAATCAAGTACAGTCAATAACTGTAGCAAATATTAAGTACAGTCAAAGTTTTAGCCACTCTTAAATTAATTATCACACCAATGGTCTACTTACTTTAATTTCTATTGTTCAGTAAAATGTGTCTAACTACCAACAGCAAAACTTCTGAGGAATGCACAAGGACAAAGTAAACCACAGTCTAAAGAGAATACAGGCATGAGCATCTGAATTAGTTTTGACAGAGGTAGAATTATCAAACAAAAATTAAAATAACCATGAATAGTATCCTAAGAACTCTAGTGGGGAAAGAAGTATATGCAGCAGACAAAAACAGGTTAAAAAGAAAAAAGTGAACTGAGAGATGGAAAATCTATGAAGAAGATCAAAAAGAAATGTTAGAAATCAAGCATACTGTAGCAGAAAGGAAGAATGCCTTTGATGGATTTATCAATTGTCTTGACTTGGCCAATGTAAGAATCCATTATGTGGAGGGATACCTCAGTAGGAACTTCCCAAATTGAAATGCAAAGCAAAAGGAATGAAAAATAAATACAAAAAACTGTGGGTCAGTATCCAAAAGGTAGCAAACATACTTGGAATACCAAAAGGAGAAGGGAAAAAAAAAAAAACACAGAATTAAGAAACAGTTGAAGTTAAAAAAGCTGAAACAATTCCAAAACAACAAAATGCCCATTGGGAGAGAGAGAGTGTTGAATTCTAACCACTAGGCAACCAGGGGGTGTTTAATACATTGGAAGATGAGATAATACCAAGCAGGTTTAAGACCAAAAATAAATAGATAATTAAAATTATATCTAGATTTTTAATAATGAACAGAAAAACAAAACCGAAGAGAAGAACTTGAAAGACAGGAAAAAATAGCTATGTTTATTTCATAAAAAATAGATTCCTAGGCAAGGGCATGTCTTATAAGGAATTAAAAGAGCAGAGCAGATAGATTAAATAACAATTCTCCAAAGAGAAAAAAACTTAATCTTAAATGTGAATGTGGTTAACAAAAGATTGCTAAAATATATAAGGCAAAATTGATAGAACAACAAGAGGAAATAGATAAATCTGCAATATGGTGAAGATTTAAAGACCTTTCTGTCAATAATTGATAGGCTGACTAGACAGGCCATTCATAAGCATGTAAATGACTTGAATAGCACTATCAATCAACTTAAACTGCTTGTCACCAATACAATAATAGTCCATTCACAACTGGCACAAACATTCTCCTCAAGCTCTCAAGAAACATTCTCTAATGTAGACCATCTTAAAGGCAACCTTAAAAAATTTCAAACAGTAGTCATACAAAATGTTATCAGATGATATAGGAACTAAACTAGAAACCAATAACAAGACCATACCTGGAAAAATCTCAAAATATTTGAAAATTGAACAACAACAGTGGATGCAGGGAAACAAGATAAAATTCTCAACAAACTAAAAAATAAGGACTTTCTCAACTTGATAAAGAATATTTCTAGACCCCAACATATAACCTTGTATTCAGTGGTGACAAATTGAACACACTCTCAAACAAATGTATGTTATGAATGTATTTTATGTAGCACAAAAAATTATTTTAGTTTTTTTTTTTTTTTTAATTGAGGGATGAGGCAGTTGCATGGAAGCACACCTTTTCAGGTGTATTTTACCATATGACATCCACCACCAAAACACCATAGCCCTCCAGTATGGTGTTCCACTGGGACCTCCACCCTGCTCTGGCAGTCTCAATTCCACAGTAGACTTCTAGTGTATGTCATTAACTTGGCAACTGTCTGATTCTTTAGTTTGTTTTTTCTAGATTACAGAGTCAAAAAAAAAAGAGTCCAGGATGTTAAATTTGAGCAATTGAATATAGACAGTTGTTTTAGTCTAAAGGACAACTTTTCTGATAAAACCATCAGCTAGCATCAGCCTACTTCATCTTTCAACAGGTTCCTCTCATCTCCATGTGATCTTACTTTCATATTTTCCTTTTCAAATCAATTTCCCTTTTACTAGTATTTTAATTTGGAGGCAATTCAGAAGAGATACTAGATGAATTTTTATGGTCATTTGCCATCTTGAACTGCAAGTTCAATTATTTTTTTCTTAAAGTAGTCGATTGTGTTGATAGAAACACAAATAAATAAGTTTGCCAAATCTCATGAGAACACACACTTGAAGTAGATGAATTGTATAGTGTATAGATTATATTTTAATAAGGTTTATTAGAATAATCAGGAAAAAATAGAAAACCAGCTTAGTAGGGCAACTATTATCAGACTTATGATTATCAGCTCACCAGTATAAATAAATGTTGGAAATGTTTGATAAAATAATTGTATTTATCTAAATTTTCAAAAAGATCAGGGTAATGGCAGGAATAGAATTTTATACTTTTCCCTCAGATCTAATAAAGAATTTTCCCTCTGAGGTCTGCTCAGGAATGGTGACTGGTACTTTAGATGATGCATGGTCACTCATCTATCATACAACTCAATTCTCAGGGTTGTGCCATTGAAACTCAGTAGGGAAACAAACAAAGACATTAACCAGTTAACTTTGAAACATAATGTAGCATAAATATAATATAATGTATCAGGAAATGCTCTCACTTCAAATAGGTGACTTTGAATAGTTTATGAAGAACCATAACCTACTACATTTAATTTTGTGTGCCTATCAATAGAAAAGAATGTTCATCCTTTAAAATGTATCATTCTTTCACAAAAACGGTAGTCTTCTCTGAGCTTACCTTATGACAGAGACCCCTTATCATTTCACAGAACTCTTCTTAATGCATATCTTATTTAATATGGTTTCATTGGAATTGATGCTTTCACCCACAGGGAAGGTAGATGACTCATAATTTCCTGGTCTGTAACACAACATCTTAACCATCTTTGCCACCATCTTGAAGCTATCAGACTGCAAAGCAGAGAAATGATGGAATGCAAAACAATTATCTGTGATACCCTTTTAACTCCTCAATCATCTGTACTACAAAGTCTGTATGAATTTCCCGTAATATAAATTAACACTTTTATCACTTTAGTCTTCTTTGAGGTTGGCTTCTTTTGATTACCAACAACAACAACAAAAAATAGTACAGTTGAAGTGTATATAATATAACCTTTTGGAACATTCAGAGTAAACACATTAAATCTATTTGTGCAATCCAGCTTCATTTTGTTTTATCCAATTGTATTTGACAAAAAAAAAAAAAAATGACTGCACTTTTTATCCTAGAAAACACCTGTAACAATCTCAAAGAGCTAGTATATGGTGCAATTTGATAAATGGTAACTTTGGAGTGATTTTTTTTTTTATTTAGCTAGTGACAAGAAAATATATGAGAGTCAAAGAAAATACTATTTAATTCTAAGAGTTATTGATAAAGTGGAATGAAAATGGAGGTGTCCTATCCATCGAAATGTTTACACTTAGAAACTTGAATTGTTAAAGGTCACATGTCATAACAAAAATTAATCATCATTAATAGTAACCCAGAACTCTACAAATAATTGAGGAGAAAGAAGTTAGAGATATTTAAATCTCTACCCAGGACAATCTAATTTCCCAGATCTTTTCATTGTAGGACATAAATATGGTTGGATCAACTATGCTAATATTTGATTTAGGATGTATGTGTTCATGCTATTGCAGTTTATTAATCTAGTGTCTTTTCTTGTAAGCCCTTTGGTTATAATGATGAACTCATACACGTAGTTTGGAAAATTTTCTCTCCTCTTGTATTTTCTGAAACAGAATATATAGAGATGACATAATTGTTTTTGTAATGTTTTGTTTTGCTTTAATCTTTGGTTAAGTTCTCTTGTGGAACCATAAGAAGATCAATTTTTCAGTTTTTTTTTTTTTTTTTTTTTTAAGATTCGAGTTATGAGTTCAGTTTCTGTGAGTAGAAGATTATTTTATTTTATTTCTGGGTAGGCTTTGGTAGTTCTTTTCAATGAAGTGGTTATTTCATCCAACTTGTCAAAAGTTTTGATGGCAATTATTTATAGTACTATTTTATGTTCCTTTTCATATTTTGTGGTCTGAAATGTCTGCCTCTCCTTTGCTGTTGCTATTAATTGCTTTTGTCTGATATCCCATTTTCTGGATCATTTGTCAAGGAGATTATTAGTGTCGATGTTATTTTAAGAAGTCAGTTTTTGGATTTGTTGGTTTCTATATTAGTTTCCTATTTTCAACTTTATTGATTTATTCTTGTAGGCATTTCCTTCCCTTTTCTTTGTTTTGGCTAAATTTATTCTTAATACCCTAGTTCCTTACAGCGAAGCTTAGATTATTTAAGACCTTGATGAGCATCATTTAATGCTGTTAAACTTATCTATTGTGCTAATTGACCCACTTAGAAGTGTATGCTTTAACTTTCAAATATATAGTGATTTTCTAGATTATTTTCTTGTTACTAATATTTAGTTTAATTCTATTTTGATGTATAATTTCTACTCTTCAACTTTTTGTGGTTCTTTTATGTCAGAAATCGTTGATCTCTTTTTGCTGAATATTCCATATTCACTTGAGAATATGTATTGTATTTTATCCAGAAAAAAAAAATTCCAATTAGGTCAAATTAAACCATGTTATTCAAATCCTCTATATACTTACTGAATGCTTACTTGTTCTGACAGTTAGTGAGAAATGGGTACTAACGTCTCCAAATATCATTTTAGAGTTGTGCATTTGTGTGAAAGTTTCATCATATTTGAGTGTTCTATCATTTTTTAACAGTTTTTGTCTGAGTTCCTTTCTCTCATCCATTATGCTATTATTGCTGTACATTTTATGTATCTAGGCCATCACACTTAACATATTGTTGCTACTTTTGATTTAGTAGCTATTTTTAGAGTAAATAAATAAGAAAATAGCTTTATGTACCTTCATTCATTTAAGTTTTGCTATTTTTTCAGTTACATGTATCTGATGATATAAATTCGAGTTTTGTTATAGTATTATATTACTTGTTTTGCTTGGGGAAGAAATAAAACTCACTTAAATGTTTATAAGAAAATTGATTAGAAACTAATTATCTCAGTTTTTGCTTGATAAAAATGTCTACCTTTCAACTTCATGTTTAAAATTAGAGTTTCACTGAGGGGAGAATGCTGTGTTGGTAGAATTTCAATTCTTTTCAGCACTTAAGGAGTTTCTCCAGTGCACCCTGGCTTGTATGGTACCCAACAAGTTAGACTTCTCACATTGCTTTTCAGAGCAACCTACTACACTGTGAAAATGTCTCTATCTCAATCCTTAGTTTCTGAGCATTCTTTTTTTTTTTTTTTGTTAACCATTTCACAGTTGGCCTCTTCTAGTTTGTAATTGTAACTGAATTCTGGGTCTCCCCAGTGAAGTGGTCACATAACTAGTCATAGAAAGTGATATTCTCTCCATGTAGGCAATTTTCTTATATTTTTGGCTAAATGGTTCTGCCTTCAGAAAATATATTCTATATATTGTATAAATGAACATAGCTATATCAAATGACATCTACAGTATACATTATGTACATAGATTATATAAATATACAATATTTGTGTGTGATGTTTTTCAGAATTTTATTTCTTATCTGTATCTAGAGAACTTACAATGTACAGCATCTACCCAAATGTAAAGTGGGTTTTCATTCCATAAAACAGGTTGCTGATAGAATTCACCAACTGTTGCTCAGACCACTAATTCACTGGGATCTCACTTAGTGAACACATCATTATTTGCTAATACATCATACACTATTGCTATAGTATTTGCTACTACAGTATAAATGTCTGCTTTTAATTTTCTAGGTCTGTCTTGTTACCATATGATCAAGGATTTGTGTTTGTTTGTTTGTTTTTACATCCCAAATTCTAACTGTAAGTTAAAGTGAAATTCCTTTGAAAGGAGAAAAAGATGACTCAATACAGCTATTATAGTTGCTAGACATTGAATTTAATTTTTGTTTCCCTTTTAAAAAATCACACCACTGATGAATTTAATTTTTAAAAGCTAAACAACTTAAACAACTTAAAAAAAAAAACCCAGCCATATTCACAACCAAAACAGCAACCACTTAGAGCTAAGGAAAAATACTGGAATGTTATGCTTTTCAGAATACTCTTTCTTATCTGTGATTAAAGACTAACATAGTCAGTGAGGATTCTAAACTGCCCTGAATTCTCTCAGAACTCTTTGACAAGCTAAGTTGGGTGTTACCTGTTACCTCAGTCTTACAATGAATAATAGTGTCAATCAAAGAGATTGTTTTTATGTTATTTCTTTAGCTATTGGTAATAAAAAGAGGAATTACAGAAAACTAAGCTGTAGATAACAGGTGTCTTTATTCTTTTCTGAAAGAAAGATATCTTTCCAAATACCTTTCAAAAAGAACATGTAGGTATCTCTCTGATATACACCTCATTACAGTGTATTTGACAATTGAAGAAGGATGAACACTGCACTTAATGGAAATGAATTCTTGCAGGATTGCTTAGCTGAATACAACTTAGAATATTATGTTACTGCTTCACTTAATTGATCTTTCACTTGAAAGGACAAAATATGTGTTCTACTGATTAATATAGCTGTAGAATTCTTAGTTCTGTTTACACTGTGGTTCTCATCCACTTTCTGAACTCACTGAGATAAAATGGAAATATGTTAAATGCTGTGAACACAATATAAGATAATTAGATTTGATTACAGATGAAAAATATAAGGTGTTTTAGAAATGGATGTCTTTGTTTCTTACATTCCCAAGTAAAAGAATAATTCTTGCTTTAAAAATTAATTGCTCTGGCCCTCCCTGGTGGCCCAGTGGGTTAAAGCACAGCACTAAAATGCTAAAGCCACTTCAACATGAGTTCAAACCTGGCCTGCCCCGGAAGTGATCCACATTACTCTGCTCACTTCTCCTGACCCGCCTATTGCTCCCCTCAGCAGTATACTTTGTTGATCTGCCTGTTCTGCTCCCCACTCTATCTCTGGTGGCCTATACCCCAGTTCTTTATGCACAAATAAATAAATCTTTTAAAAAAATTAATTGTTCTAGCTTAAATATATATATGGGGGTGGAGAGTTGGGAAAATAAGGAATAATTGAATTGGAATACTAATCTTTAGTATTCTGGGAAAGTTAAAAATAGAAGCAACAATAAAGGAATTAAACAAAGACTACAATATAGCTAAAGATAAAGGATAGCTCTACAAGTTACACATTAAAATTAAATCAAAATTTCAATTAATAAAAAGTATACACTTGTTAAAATATAGACCTTGTAACATGTCTATATTTTTGTAAACAAAAAATATTTTGTAACATGTGATTTAGCTTATGGTAAATAAATGAAGAAGAGCTTACATATAAAAATCCCTCCAACAATTACAATGATAAAATTAATATATGGCATGGCATAATTTATAGCAAGTATAAAATGTTCTAAGAATTTAAAACATCCTATTTAAGTAGAAAGATGAGAAAAGAAGCAGGAAACTTTAGCTCCCCTTTGGTTAAAACCTGACACAGAATATCCAAATTTACTTTATCCAAATTTACCAAATGGTTATCACCAAATGGGAAATGATTATGTATAAGTGTCCACATAATAACCCTATATTTTAAACATGTGATCAAAATCCAGTCTTAAATTTCAGAGGCAGTACATTTTGCTGTCAAGGAATATTTTTCTGAACATAAAATGCACTTCAAGAATGAATCTCATGGTGCATTTTGTTGCTTCTCTACCCTCTGGGTTCTTTCTTGAGGCTACATCTCATGTGCTAAAATTTCTTGATGTCAAAATAAAGTTAAACTGCATTCAACTAACTTCTCTTGAGATATATGTTGCTTCTTATTGGTGAAAAGTATCGATTTTCCCAGTAAAGAGTATTCCAAGTTCACCTTCTTGTAAAGGTGGCGGAATTGTACTATATAACCAACTCTCATACTTCATTTGATTCGTGTACAAAATAATTACATTTAGTAGTTGACTTGTGGAAAGTCAAAGACCCAAGAATAAGGCCAAACAATTTGTTTTCACGTGGATGAAGCACTTTCTTTTATTTTATTTCACAACACAGGAAGAATTACAAATCATTTAATTGAGATAGTATCTTATAGCTAGTCCACTTTGAAAAGGAAGCAGCGTAAATATGGAAAGGTGATTGATTTTGAATTATTTTTTGACAAATAGGAAATGTCATAGAAATAATGACAGTCCCTTGAGTTGCTGGCATATATTATTTGAGCACATTTCAAAGTTTAAGTTACCGTATTCTGAAACTTGGTGTACTAAATTCTGTTAGACCAAAAGGGTCATATAATTTCTCAGAATAAATGACAAACTAATCAAAGTAAATTATTATTTAATTACACCAGTTATTTGCTTATATAAAGTTGAGAGGTTGGCCCTCCCTGGTGACATAATGGGTTAAAACACAGCACTTCAACAGCCTCTTCAGCTCAAGTTGGATCCCTCACCAGGGAGGTGACCCTTATAGCACAGCAGACTTCTCTTGTCTCCCCTACTGCTCCCCTCAGCAGTGTAATTCATCAATCTGCCTGTTTTGTCTCTGGTGAATCCTCTCACCACCCCTGCACCTCTGGCTTGTACCCCAGTTCTGGATACATAAATAAATTAATATTTTTTTTTAAAATAGAGATTAAATCAATTAAAGTTTGTTCTGTTTGAAAATAAAGGATGAAATAAGGTAGCTGGGAAGACCATCATATTGGTTAACACTAGAATATAAAATCTCAAATGGCAACTTTTATTGTCATCTAGTAGTCAGTCAATAACTATTAGAATTTTGGGTTCTGTACCTACTTCTAATGTGTGGGGGGTCATTTTCCCTTATACCACCGAGAAATACTCAGTATATGGATTATTTATCCTACAGTTCAACTCAATTCTTACACTATCTGTAGAGAGTATCAGATTCTGCAGTTTTAGGGATTCATCCTGTGAGACTGGCCTCAACTTCAGAAGCTAATTGCAAACCTATCCTTCTGATCTATGGACCACAGATTAGAGGTTCATATGGCCCAGTCCATGGACTTTAGCATTAGTAACAAGTCCAGACTGTTGTTACCTGTGTTTCTTATCAATCAGAGATTCCCATAATCTCCTTGGGTTAAATTAATTTGATAGAGTGGTGCACATTCACTAGAATATAAATTGATACTGATCAACAAGCAGATGAAGAGATACATAGGACAAAGTCTGTATAGCAAAGGAGTTTCTGTCCTTGTGGAATTTGGGACCAGACCAAATGGATGTTCTCCAAATATTGTTGGTATTTTGTTGAGGCTTTATGACACCAGCATGACTGATTACTTTGTTTGCCATTGGTGGTTAATTCAAATTTTAACTTTTCTTAATCCTACCCCTTAATTCATGATTGGTTTTCCTGGCAACTAGTTTGCATCCTTAAGTGTTTTACAAAAGTCACTCTATTCGCTCAGTTGTGGTGAGAAGAAACTTACTATGAATAATAATAAGAAATGCATTTTAATTTATGTACCTACAGCATTTTCAAGAATCAGGACAAGACATCAAATATATAATAAAAGATCAGATATATAACAAAAGATGTTCTACCACTCTTATCATTCAGTTAATTCTGAATATTTTGGTAGCTGTAAACCAGGCAGTGTAGACATGAGAAATACATAGTTTTATCATTCGAATAACCAATTATATTCACAGTATCACAATTAATCATTAGTTTATGCTTTAGATTGTGTTGAATTAAATTTTATTATGTGTAAATGTAAGTGATATATATTCATTTGCCATGTATTTATACATTTATAATAACTTTACCAGATTAAGTTAGAAGAGATTCTCTTTAATGCTCAATGATATACAAGTGTTTGTTCAGTACATTTAGAGTGTTCAGAAGCAAAGTGCTTGACACTTTGTTGTGTCAAAACCACACAGCAGACAAACTTCATTGTCTGGTTTTGGTAATGCCTGAAGTCTGACCTCATCTGCTACAACTGGGAAAACAAAACAATTTGGAGGAGTCTGAGACCCTTGATCATTTGTTTCAGACAATGACTTTTATCTAAAGTGGACCCTTCGCCTTCGTTATTTTTACATCTCTGTAGTGCAGAGTAATTAAGCAACAATTGCAGTATTATTCTGGTGACATGGTGGATGGGGTGAAAGGGTTCCAGCTTTCAGAATAAATTGATTTCCTTGTATTATTTCTATCATCTTATCTTTCAGTATGATGTCCAGTGGTTCAACCACTGCTATTTCAATGAAAAATGAGTACATTATCTGCACAAGAATTCTCATTTTCAAAGCAAGCAAACCCAACCTAGCTAAAACCAATCCCTTTATTTACCAGAAACCGCCAGAGAATAAAAATAAAAAGGATGGAAGGGATGATTTGATATTTTGACATCCTACTTTACTCAAGATCCAAGATGACTAAAGATCTGACAGGAAATAAAACAGTTTTGAAAAGTTGGATAAGGTGACAAAATTGAATCAGATGATAACTTTTATAGAAAGTAGCAACATCTGTGAATGACCATTTATCAGAATGGATTGACTAAGTTTAGTGAGCATGTCCAGCATATAAAACAATGAAATAGTAGTGGATGTACAGAAGAAATCATTCTTACAAGCAAAATTGGACGATTTTTGGAAATATTTTTCAATACACAATTTCTTTCAGCATTTGGAGAAAGGAATTTATCAGGCACAGACATCAATGTTGTTACTACTAAAAAACAGTGATTATAGTTTTTTCCTTTTACTTGTCAGAATCTTCAAATCTTAGAAAGTATATTTCATTTTACATTTTACCTTGCAACCAACGGAAGTACAGTGATTTATTTCAAGTTTTTTTAAGCTTATGTCTCTACTCAGTAAGTTCTTCTGTGTATGGGCTATGTGCTTAGTACCGCACACATGGTTTACACACACACACAGAGTCAGTGAAACCTTAGTTAACTAAGCATTTATATTTCTTCCTTACTTAAAAAAAATAAGAAAAATACTTAAAATTATCTTTTGTAAAAGAGATTTCAACATCAATACAAGGGATTTCCCCAAATATCAACTTGCATAAATCTAAGAATATAAAGGTGTACACTGACTTATGAAATAGAATGTATAGTGCCAACATAGCATTATTAATTATTTTTTACAACACAACAGGAAAAGAAAAACAATAAAATTTGCTCTTTGCAGTCCAATCAAGATATCAGATAATCAGAGAAGTTCTTAAAGAAATTTGTAATTTAGACAGACTTAAGTACACTAGAACAACTATATAGAAGCAGGAATGTCTTCACAGGAAAACACATATTTGTTGGGAATTATTCTTGACTGTCTAGACCCATTTCCTTTTTCTTGATATGCTTCTCCTGTATAGCCAATAGAATTTTAGTTCTGTTTTATTCTAAAATTGCTTTCAGTTGATTAAGATATAATGATAACAGAAGGCAAGACTCCTTCTGAGTGTACTTGCTTTAAATAAAGATGTCTCAGAAAAATTGAAATGCTTTGAGAAACTTCAAGAATATAACAACAACAACAAAAATGATGGAATGAAGAAATGTAAGAGGAATTCAGGAGAAAGTATTCCTACCTCTGCTTTCTCCAGCTCACACTCATATTGTGAGAGATTGTTTCAGAAAAATGATATTTAGAAAACTAGAAATAATATGCTATAATCATTAAATGCAAGAAGATATTAGAGAATAATAGCTACAGTATATAAGAACAATAGTGAAAAATACCTGGAAATATAAAGACTATTCAGTGTGTCTTTACCTCAAATAGTCAAAAGGGTGTGATCTTTGGTTCCTAAGCAGATATAAGAATAGTCCTGGATTCAGCCTGTCACTATGACAGCTTGACAAAGACTACTCATATTGACTCTTTTGGGCTCTTGGGAAAATATAGTAATCCCATAAATGAAAAGACTTAATTTTATCAGAGGGATCTTTTGTGCAAGGGACCTATACATCTTCATAATCACTGGTAAGAGACAGAACCAACACAAAGCACAGAAAGACCAGAAAACAAATATATAAAGAATTCATTCTCAATGGTTGTATTGGCCTGAGTTGGCATCCCACCCAGATAATTTCATGTTCTAATTTTCAAGGCATAGTAAAAGACTGGGCTTAGGGCTCACAAGAGGCATAGTGAAAATTTTTTATTCCATCCACTGTCATCTCCTGAAGCTGCTCACCTTGTGACCATAATTGGTAAAGCCAGGCCTTCATATCTCATCCCTACTTAGTTAAGAAAGTGTTAAGGAATTATAGCAAAAGGAATGTGGGTCACATTTCAGAGGATTGCTGTAGAGCTAGAGTCACAGGACCATAGACAAAGAGTAGAACTTCAGTATTTATCAAGCACAGTCCATCCAGGCCAAAGGGCTGTGTTCATGCCTTGAAAAATAAAAGTGAAGGACTGTCTCTGGTGGCACAAAAGGTTAAAGCACTCCATTATGAAGCAATCTGTAGCCACTGCAGCATGCGTATGATTCCAACCAGGGAGGTGACCCACATGGCATGGCAGACCTCTCCCGAACTGCCTTCTGCTCCCCTCAGCAGAGTATTTCAGTAGATCTGCCTGTTCTTCTCCCCACTCTGTCTCTGGGGAGTCCTCTTTACCCCCACACCTCTAACCTGTACCCCAGTTCTTCTGTGTATACAAAATAAAATATTTTTAAAATAATAAAAATAAAAGGAGAAGAGATGAGCAAGGAGAGGAAGAGAAAGTTGGTGAGAGAGGAAGAGGAATAAGGAGAAAGAAGAGGAAGAGTAGGAGGAAAAAGAGAGAGGAAAGTTCAGAGCTGTCGAAGTGTTATAATAAACATGAGCCACACAGAGAGATATTGGACTTAGCACTATATGTTCAGAGAAGAACATACGACTTCCTTTATTAGAAAAAGCAATTAAAATTGGGGAATAAGACAAAAGCTTTGGTTTCTATGTCTTTAATAAAGCTATACATTATTATAGTTTGCATAGGAAGAAGTAAAAATGTAAGAAGTGACAGAATGATATGACTTCTTACAGTGCGAATGGGGAACACAGAGGTCCTCAAGTTTAACTTCCTAGTAGATTGTATATCCATACACATAGGGGTATATTGTAGACTAATGATTGAGACTAATCTTACACCTTCTATATTGGAATGAAGGAAAGTTTGTGATTTAATCATATTAATTTCTTAATGATTCATTAAAAAATGATTATTAGTTCAAGCAAACAAACAAACAAAAGATTCCTCCCTTGTGAAAGCCTCAAGTTTCATAAATTAGAAATACCACGATAAAGGAGGAAATATTTGATCAAGTTCTGGGTCTATCCAAATAATCAACACCTCATTTGCTATTCATTAGGTTGATTTTTCATGAATGTCCTTCATAGAAAAATTCACATATCACAACTCCAACATAAATGGTTATTCAGAGAAAGTCCAACTCAACAAAATATATGAGTTAGCAGTGTTTTCAAAATGATACATTGCTCAATAGTTTGGAAATGTGTTTCTGCAATGTACACAATTACAGGGGAACACTGAGCTTCACCAAGTCATGCAGCAGTAACACAAAGGTAAGGTGACAGATTTAATTCCCTATATTACTCACAATACTGTAGGAATGGAATTTAAGTTCTGCTGTCTGTCAGAACTTAAACTTTACAGAAACCACGATTTTGAAATAAATACCACGAAATAGCTGATAATACTTAGCTGAAGAAAGTTCTATTTGGGGGGAATTTTCTAAAGGATATTCAATAGACCCATTCTGCTAGATTCTTATCACCATGGCAAAACACATGAGATCAAGTGTATTTCATCCTTGTTTTATCAGTCCCAATTTACCCATTGCATGCCAGCCAAACAAATACTATGTGTACATATAAACAGACATATGTGTGTGTGAACACTGAAATCAACATGGTACATACATTGAATTGTTTTACAGACTAAGCATTGAAGTAGGGACATTGAAGATTAGAGTGAATCTTGCTGCTGTGACAATTATTGTGACAAGTCACTGAAGTTGACTTGTACTTTACAGTATTTTCTTTTTGAATATTTTTCTTTATAATCTCAATATCATGAATAATATCTGTACCTTTTCCACTTAGTTTGCTTTTCTTTTTTGAATGCTGTGAATATTATAGCTGATACTCATTATCTCTTAGCATTACATAAAAGAAAGCTAAGGTATTTTAGAGTTCTACTGTTAGCAAATATAACTGTTTCGTGTTCGTGCATTACCTAGGCATACTCAGGAGCCCCCAAATTCACATGTTCTAAGGGAATCATGTGCACAAAGGCAGAGAAGATTCTTAGTGTGAAAGTTAATAGGGTTGGTGTGCAGAGAGTGAAAAGAATGAGGAATATTAATAATATTGATAGTTTCCCAATAAAACAACCAAAATTAACCATCCCTCATGGGTAAGTACCCAACCAAACATGACTGGTGTGAAGCAGGGCCACTGAGGCCTGAAAGCTTGCCATGGGAAAGAGGTTCTGAAGCTGGTCCCAGAAAGCTGCTACAAAAGAAAATAACCATACTAAGATAATAGCTAACCTCCTCTGCCTGCGTACCTACCTCTCACCACAAAGTGTTGTCCAAGTGTCGCTATCTCTTCCCTCCATGTGTCCACTTTACATCACCTTCCCAGAAAGAGTGTTCTCTCCTTTCTTCTTCCCCAGAACCAACCTAGATTCACAACCATAGATTCACTTGTCTGCTAGGCTCTGCCTGTCACTAATGGAGGGTGGGAATGAGATGTCTCTGTAACAATGATGTTCCTCAATGTGGCATCTCAGCCCATCTTGTTTCCTACCTTTTCATCGATATTGAATGTTTGACATCTTGCTTCATTTGATCTACAAAAAAGAACTTATTGTAAATAGACTTTTTTCAAAAACACTTCCAACTACAATGATATGGAAAGAGGGATACTTTTCCAAAAGAAAATCTTGATTTTCAGTCAACCAGGTATTTAAGCATGGAGGTTGAGATAATACTTAATCCAATATCAATACATAGTAGTATCAAGAGGGAAAACCAAAGTATATAGTCTGAGACAAGCATACACACTTGAGAACTTACCATCCCTTCCTAAAGAAATCATCTACTTAGAAGAAGGTTTTAGTCAATACAACACTTAAATATGATTTTTACTCAATACAATTATGTTACAATTAAAATTATGGATGTAATTAACATGAAACAACCTATTTTTAACAATCTAGATACAACTTAATAAAAGATCAGATTGTCTAAATAAAACTGTTCAAATCCATAAAAAGCTGAGGTTTCCTTTTTATTCTGAGTTTACACTTAAAATGCATTTCTTCTGCAACTGACTGGATTTTTTAAAAGCACTAGGTCTTATAAAGTAGTAGGTTCTGATGATATTGTCATCATACTGCAGTGAGTGGAAGAGTTTTCAAATGAATGATGGAGGAAACTTATGTTGACCTAACCTCCCATGGGTTTGCTGATAGCACTAATCTTCTAGTTTCCACCAAGTTATTTTAACAATCACATTCCCTGAAAAGAGTTCAAAATGTTTAATGGGATACTTTGAAAATGTATTTTAAAGAAAATAGTATGAAGATATTCATGTGTCACTTCGCTAAACAGTGGTTATTATTAATCAAAGCTATTTTCAAGCTAAAGTCAGAAAATGTACTTTATAGCAATAAACCATCAAGGAGCCTAAAGAGTCAGAAAATGTAATAAAGTGTCCTTTTGTAGCATGTTTTATATCCTTTATGCCACTGGCAAATCACTTATAAATTTCATTATATTAAAAGATTTGCTCATTTATTGCTCATCCTATATAATGAAACTATTTACTATATGTTTCTAAGACTTGAAGATTGTAAGCTAGAGAGAAACATTCTAACATAAAGCAACTATGGCATTGACTTTATAATATTTTCCAAGGAAAAATGGAAGCTATATTTTATAAATGCATTACTTGTCCATTACCTGAACCATTAGTCCCCTCTGACAAACAAAAATAAATAAATAAATAAATTTATGCTTCTGTAATTCTTTGTAAGAGAAACTTCTTATAGTTGTGAAATTTGACCTTGTTAAGGTTGCTTGGTTCTTGTATTCTCATCTCTGATAGATATGAATGAGTTCATCTCCCACTACAATGATGTCTTAAAAACAACTTGCTTCAAAAGTTTACTGCTACTACGACAAGGCAAATGTTACTCTCTAAAAAGACACACTTAAATAGCAGGGCTCAGAATCTGACCACAAGTTTATGGTGGTCATGACTGCAAAAGGGGGAAAATAGCAGACTTGTGCTCTAAGCCAGGATCGAAACAGGATGCATCTACAAAAGAACCTGCCCATACAGCAATCCATGCATTTCAGGTTCCCTTGTTGGTGGTGTTTTTCTGAAACTACACATGTACTTTAAAAGTATCCATTTTATTTAATTTTTAGATGTACTAATCATAATTATTTGACCAACGGGTGAAATTGCTATAAAAGAAATATTCAAAACTTCAGAGATGATTTAATGCCAAAATGTAATGTATGAGGGAAGGAAAAAAAGTGCAAATGAATGATGCAAGAAAATATATATAAATAAATAATTTGAAAAACAAAGGCAAAATAAGAAAAAAAAAAAAAAGAAAAGAAATGGCAATAAATCCAGGTGTCAGTGTTAGAATTTCATCCTGAAATAGGATTACAAACTCTTACTGTTAGAATATTATGACGGTGAGAAAAATAAATGAACTCATTTGTATTATAAAGCAATTAAATAAAAGGAACATATGCTAAAAAGATCTCTAGAGTTGATAAGATAATGTAAAACAAACAGTTTTGGAAAGAAGCAGAGATTGGCAAGCACATCTCAACACTTTGATCACACCAAAGTCATAGTGATAAGATGACAAACACTTAAAATCCTAACACCACTTAGTTGTTTCATATGACTGTTAAAGTGAACTCCACCCACTTGTGACTTAAGGTAACAGAAATGTGTTTTTCACAGTTCTGGTGACCAGAGCCTGAATCAAGACTGGAATCAACATGTGGTCAAGCCAGTCTCCCTCTGGAGTCTTTAGGGAGAATCTGCTCCTTGTCTTTCTTTTTTAAGATTTATTCATTTATGCATACAGAACTGGGGTGCAGGAGTTCTGAGGTGATTCACCAGGGACAGAATGAGGAACAGGGGTAGGCAGATCTACTGAAATACACTGCTGAGGTGAGCTGCAGGTGAGCCAGAAGTCTGCTGTGCCATGTAGGTCACCTCCCTGGCTGGGGATCAAACTCATGCTGAAGCAGCTGTGATTAGCTTCGTAGTGCTGTGCTTTAACCCTTTGAGCTACCAGGGAGGACCTCCTTGTCTTTCTTTTCTGAATACTAGTGCTATTGGCATCCTTTGACTTATGGTCAGATAACTCCAATCTCTGTGTCCAAGTCCTCATATATTCACAACTTTCTCTGTTCTTTTGTGTGGACTTTCCTGCTTTTTTCAATAATGTAAATGTAAATATAAAGACATCTAGCGTACAGACTGATAATCTGGGGAGTCTTCACATCATAGGAATGTTAATCACATTTGCAAAGGACTTTTTTCCAAATAAATTCCTTTTTAGGACTTTATTAAATAAATCCCTTTTTAGCCTCCCACACCATTATTCCACAAGCTACAGAAAGTAATAGGGGGGATGTCAGTCCTCAGTCAAACACAGAAAAGAAAGGCAATTGATTAAAATACAAGGGGGAAAATTCAAGAACCATCCATTTCTTATCAGTTTTAGTAGAATAGCCCAAATAATAAAGAACTGTTGTAGGCTAGTAATGTGTAACTAATAAAATAAAAATAGCAAAGCATTTGAAAAATAAGCATGGAGGATATAAGCACATACGTTTATATTTAACTTCCAATTAGTCATTAAATACTAAAGGGAGAACTGAGTCAAAATTATTAGAAAGATTAAATTTTAAAGATTGATAATACCAGATGTTGATGAAGGTAAAGTGTTATTTAAAAGTGCTTATATTTCTTGTTAGAATGTAAAATGATACTACTATTCAACTGTTTTTGAAAGTTTTTAGGTTCCTTGAATAGTTAAACATACATTTACCATATAACCCAGTTATTTTCCTCCAAGATATTTACCCAAGAAAAATTTAAACCTATACAACTATACACATAACATACACAATCACTTACATAGACAACCCTGTATGTAAATGGTTATAGCATATATATCCATTAGAACCCCACACTAGAAACACAGCAGTAGTGATCAATAATCCTCCTTTGAGATTTACGTAATGCAATTTCATTCAGCAATAAAAAGAACTGCTGATACACAGCAACATGAAATAATCTCAAAAAACATTATGTTGAACAAACTAAGCAGAACAGACACAAAGAATCTGTATAGTATTATTTCATCATATGAAGCTAGGCAAAAATATTTAAGGTTTCTGAAATTAGATAAGTGCAGTTTTTGGGTACTAGCAGTTGATGGTAGTGGAAAGGCACAAAAGAACATTTTGGGTTGATGGAAATGTTTTATACCTTTGTTATGGTTTTAGTTATATGAGTTGTAAATTAGTAAAAATTCATTGAAAATTACCTAAAATGTGTTTACTTTATTGTATATAGAATATAAACAAATAAAATTTGATTAAAGAAAAACACCTGTTTTAACAGCATCAGCACCATAAAATACTTAGGGATGCGTTTGTTTATTTATGTTAAGATTCAATTTTATTTATTTATGCATACAAGAACTGGGGTCTAGGCCAGAGGTTCAGGGAGTAAGAGGATTCACTAGAAATGAAGTGGGGAGCAGAACAGGAAAATCTACTGAAGTACATTGTTAAGGGGAGGAGAGGGTTGACAGGAGAGGGTTGACAGGAGAGGGTTGACAGGAGAGGGTTGACAGGAGAGGGTTGATAGTCTGCTGTACTATGTGGGTCAGCTCCCTGGCAGAGTAATGAGCTCAGGTCACAGTGGCTGGTAATAGTTTGATAGCACTGAGACGTTTACCCCTACACTATCAGGAAGGACCTATATTTAACACTATATGTGTAAGGCCACTACATCCAACACTTAAAAACGTTGCCAAATGAAGTTAATTGAGAGCAAAGTAAATAGAAAAATACCATGCTGGTGTTTTAAAAAGTCAGTACTTTTAAAATTTAGATTTTGGGACCCTCCCTACATAGCCAGCTGCAGCTGCTTCAGCATGAGTTCCATCCCCAGTCAGGGAGGTGACCCACATAGCTCAGTAGACCACTTCTGTCTCTCTTGCTGCTCCCCTCAGCAGTGTACTTCATCAATCTGCCTATTCTGTTCCCCACTCTGTCTCTGGTGAAATATCTCACTGCCCCTGTATCTCTGGCCTATACCCCAGAACTGCATGAGTAAATAAATAAATCTTTAAATAAAGAAAAGATTTAGATTTCTGTTCTAAATTCATTAATATATTCAATATATTCTAAAACAAATGCAATATGATTTTTTGTGGTAGAAATTGACAAACTGATAGTAAAATTCCAATTGAAATGTGAAAGGTTCAGCATAATCAAAACCATCATAAAAAAGCAGTTTGGGATTACTTCTGTTACTTATTTTCATGATATTTTCTAAAGTGACAATGAGTAATTAAGAGAACTTAATATTGATACAAAGAAGTAGGTCAAGGAAAATGTATTGAATTCAGAAATAGACTCACTTATGCTAAATTTATTTTCAATAAATTCATGACAATAATTCAAAAGGGAATGATGGGACTGGAATAATCAAAGAACATTGCTGAATCAACTAACTAGGGAATGAAAGGTTAGATGGATTTTGATCCCCTTTCTCACACCATACATAATTTTTAAATTGGGAAGATCATAGTTCTAAATGTAAACCTAAATCCCACCCTATAAGCCTTCTACTAGAAAATGCAGAATATCTTCGGGATATTGTGTCAGGATTTTTTTTCCTCCTTTGGATAAGATACATGAAGAACTAGCCATAAAAGAAATAGTTGATAAACTAGAATTTATCAGAATTGACTGTTGCTCATCAAAACTCACTGTTTAGAAATCACATAGGAAAACCATAAACTGAAAGACTTTGCCATAGATGAAACTGATTTACATTTTATACACCTAACATATAAGGAACTCCTTTACTTACTAACATAAAGCAATTTGACTTTTAAATGGGCAAAATACTTGAACAGACATATCACATGAAATGATCACTAGGAAGATACAAATTAAAATCACCAGATAGCTTAACACTACCACTAGCATGAGTAAAATTTAAAACACAAATGACACCAAAATATCAGCACAGATGTGAAATAACCAACCTTCTGGAAATAATAGCAATAAAAAGTACTTCAGGCATGTTGGAACACTCTAGCAACTTCTTAGCAAGTTAAACGCATATCAACTCCATTATACAGCTACTCCACTCTTAGGTATTTACCTGGGAGAAATGAAAGCTACAACACAATATCTTATTCATAGCAGCATCATAGCCCCATCTGAAAATAACTGAGTATTCATCAGGAAAAGAAAAATGTATCCTTGAAATGGAATGCTAACCACTGTGTAAATGAACAAACTGCTAGTAACCAAATTAAAGCCACAGGGATGCATCTTACTGATGGACTGAGTACAAGAAACATCACATCAACTAATATGTAATTCTATTTAGATGAATTTCAGTCATATGTGAAAGTAATCTTTTATGACAGAAATGAGCAAAATAATTCCCTGAAGTATGAGGAATTGTGCACGTGAGAAAGAGAATAGGCAACTTTCCTGGGGTAAAGTAATACACTAATCTCAATTTGAATGTTGTTATGTGAGTATGTGTACCTGTTGGGATTCATCAATTCATTAATGTCTCTGCATTTCTCTGTCATCTGTACCTCTCTTTATCAATAAGGCAGTTTTTAAAAGTTAGTTCCTTTGGATCGCAGAATTCTTGTAAGTCAGTGAGAGTATGGATTCTACAGTAAGAACTCAAAGTTGTAGAGAGTTGAAGCAACCCCAGTCATGCAACACTGCAAGAGAATAATATGAAGAACAACTTCAAAGTTGCTTCCTGGCTCAGGGGTAGCAAAGGAAAAGCATGGGCAGGCAAGGCACC
Source organism: Condylura cristata (assembly GCF_000260355.1). Classification (NCBI taxonomy): domain Eukaryota; kingdom Metazoa; phylum Chordata; class Mammalia; order Eulipotyphla; family Talpidae; genus Condylura; species Condylura cristata. The sequence goes on from NW_004567106.1 coordinate 57,168,819, forward strand.
CCAGGGACGATAGCGAGAGGCAAGCAGAACTGAGAAGTAATCCTCAATACATTTCTGCTGCATCAAAATAATTTTAATAGACTATAAAGAGAAGAGGAAAATGGTAACAAAGACGACTTTATAAAAACCACAACTGAACATTAAATGAAAACATTTGATGTTTCAGAAGATACATGAAACCTTCCAGATTTCAGCTAACTTATGATTACTAACAGTCAACTTCAAATACTGTAGGGATTATTTCAACAAATATTCACTGGTTTTTACTCAATAATTTTTTTCTAGGTAACAGAGGGATTAAAATTATTGACTCATTGTAAATCACATATCACCAGGTGACTTAGGTGAGGGTTTGCTACTTTAATTCTATTTATCAAATTCCTAAAATATATAAGCCTTTTAAAATACCCATATTTACTTTCTTTACAGTGTTATTGTATTGAAACTCTACTTGCTTTCTAAAACTGGAATAAAAAGCAAAGAAGCAGGAACCTCTGGGGGAGGAAAGGCAAAATTTATTTCTGTTATGAATGCTGCTTACTTTATTTCCCTATTCACTTTCTAAATTTCCTTATTCCATTATTTTAAGCTGATTTTCTAGCCCTGATTTCTTGTAATAATTTTCATTTCATCTATGAAGCAATAAATTCCTTGAGACACATGTTATTTATTTCATTTCTATCTTCCTATTAAGTATATTCTCTGATATGTAGTGATAATTTTAAAATAAATTGAAATATGTATACATGAATGATTTCAGACAAACAAATTAATAAAAATAAAAGTTTAGTTTATACACAGTCAATTATATTTTGTGGAATAGCTTTTGTCTAAGAAAATGAAAATCTTTAAGTTACATTTTTAAATAAACTACTTTGTCATTTTCAGTAAAAACAGAAGGAAGAGCAATGGCCTTGAAAGGAGCAAATTCCAGAAGAACTAATTTATTCATTTAGTAAATATTTATTGAGTATGTAAAGCGCTAATCAATATGCCTGCAATATTCTGGAGAACAAAAACCATCAATATTCCTACCAATATGGATCTTACATGTGAATAATGCAACAAAACTTTAGCTTCATTTCCTGTCTCTTCTATTGTGTACAGAAAAAGACCAAAATTAAATGTGAAAAAGCTGAGCTGATCCAAGACATTTGGGAAATATATTTAAATAGTATAAGTAAAGATAGGGAAATGAACAAATACTTGCAGAAATTTGTAAACTAGATAGGTTTTAAAAGAAAGGTCAATAAAGCCAAACTTAAACACTAACATTGAAAACTGCTCATAGAATTGAAGCATCTAGAGAGGGAAATAGAGTGGAAAGAGTGAAAACAAAACAGGGAGGAGTTAGAACAAAGTTACCAAAACATAATCACAGTGTAGTAAAAAAAAAAAAAAAAAAGTCAGACAACTCCCAATGAGGGGAATTTCCACAAAAAAACCTGGCTTTATGCCTCAAAACTCCAAAGGTCATTAACAAAAGAAAGTCTGAGAAATGATCACAGTGATGAGAAGCTTAAGAACACTTGGCAACTAAATTTAATGTGGTACCCTGGATGGGGCCTCTGGAAAGGAAAAAGATTCCGTAAAGACAAAGGAAATATTTACTAACAGACTTTAATACTATGTATAATATTTGTTCCATAATTGTAGCAAATATGCTTTACTAATTGTAAGAGGTAGTAATGAGGAAAAAAAAAAAAAACTGGGTTTAGAACATTAAAGAATATATACTGTGGGAGGTGGTGGGGCAGCGGGTTAAAGCACCACACTAAGAAGCTAAAGCCACTCCACATGGGTTCAATCCCTGCCTTCCCCGGGGGGGTGCTCACATGGCGCGGCAGACCTCTCCTGAACTGCCCACTGCTCCCCTCAGCAGTGTACTTCGTCAGTGGCCTGTTCTGCTCCCCACTCTGTCTCTGGTGAATCCTCTCAGCCCCTATACCTCTGGCCTGTACACCAGCACTGTATGCATAAATAAATAAATCTTTAATATATATATATGTGTGTGTGTGTGTGTGTGTGTGTGTGCAGTTTTTCTGCAAATCTAAAGTGTTTTAAAATTATAAGCTTTTTTTCAGGAAATAAAGTACTGGATACTATTATAGGGTCATCTCCATAAAAACAGGAGGTTCCTTTTTTCCATGCCTCACCCTAGTGGGTGAGGAAAGATGGACTTAGGGAGACTTGCAGAGAAGGGTACATGTTGCTACTTGGCTTTGGACTTACACCAAGAATTTGGGGAACCGGGGTGAAACATGTGGAGTAGAGAGACATCAAACCCCCTTCCTATGGTACCCTGCCTGGTGCTTTAGACTTATGACAGGCTTTTAGGTCTCTGTGACCCTGTTCTTAACCTACACTGTTTGACTGAACATTTATCCACAAGGGTTGGATAATTCAGTGTGTCTTATTCAAAGCATCCTTTTTTCTTTCCTCCCTGTGCACACATAGCATGTTAAAAGTTATTTTACACTAAAGGCTCCTTTTTCTTATGTTCACAGATGACTGAACCCCTTTAGAGTATGAAGGAGGCGGTCCCAAGGGAGACCCTTGTTTGCTTCCTAATAAAACCTTTTCAGAGGGAAATTTCCTTACATAGCTTATTATTTTGGTTTTACAGTGCTTTGGTTTGTTGGTTGTTTTGGACTATGGGGCTCAATAGCAGCAGTGGTTCACCATCAGAATTTGTACCTCAGAAATTTATTACAAGGTGTGTGCTTTTCTCAATTCCTGAATCTGCTTTAGGCAGAGGGTTAATTCCAAGTTCATATATGGTATAGTTTTTCAGTGTGAAAATTGATATTGCATCGTCCACTCATGCAGCAAAACCTCAGATCACACAGAAGTCCATTAAATACTCCATGCATTGCCACTAATTATGTCTGAAGCATCCAATATTTGAGAGGTAAAAAAATACATATATGTCATATGTCAGAGATAAAATTATTTTAGCCACTAGAAGAATCCTGTAGTCCTAAACACAACTAGGATACTAATGTCCAATAAGTTAGCTATGAGAACTTCATACCTACTCAGGATACAAATCACATTTGCTTCTGCAAAATTCTTGCTAAGAAAATGGGTGGGGTGATTTCATAAATTGCTCAATCCTGTCATTACTAGCAAAATTCATCTCAATCTCCACACTTCAAATTGCCATGAAGCCAGAACAGCTTATTTAGGCTAAACACAGAACTCAGCCCTACTCATATTAGAATCCTCACAGGACCTTCTAAAATTGCCAGTGCCTAGGCCTCTCCCTAGACCAGTCAGAATCACTTGGTGGGGGATGGGAGGCGTGAGAGCTCAGGAGCTGCTTAAGTTGGTGGGGGGTGGACAGGAAAATACTTGTAGGGCTGACAGCTATTGTGGTAAAGCGGAAGTCCCCTGTGGAATTTAGCCTTAGGTAGTGAAGCTGCCTGTGTGTAAAATACATAGAGTTTTTCCTAATCTTAATTTTAAGCTTTTGCAACTCTTGATTATGAAAAAAAAAAAAAAAAAAAACTCACAAGCACTTAAGAGAATCAGACAAAATGCTTTGAGGGCATTTTTATATAAGGAAGATGACCTTAACAATGCTTATTTTTAGGTCCTCCCTGGTGGCACAGCTGGTTAAAACACAGCACTAAGAAGCTAAAGCCACTGCAGCATGAGTTAGATCCCTGCCCCAGAGGTGACCTACATGGCACAGCAGACCTCTCCTAACCGCCTACTGCTCCCCTCAGCAGTGTACTCAGTCAGTCAGCCTGCTCTGCTCCCCACTCCATCCCTGGTGAATGCTCTCATCACCCCCACATCTCTGGCTTATACCCCAGTTCTGTAAGCACAGATAGATAAATCTTAAAAAAAAAAAAAAAGTTTACACTTAAAATTCTCTTTCTCTCTTTTTTTTCCCCTTGCTTTTCTTGACATAATTAAGCAGAGGTATATTTCTGACTTCTAAAAGAGTAAAAAAAAATCAGAGCTTGAGTTACTAAGCCAAGAAGAGAATCTGGGAGAGAGAAAGGGACAGTAAACCTCATTCTTTTAATCATACAGTCTAGTGTGTATCCCTCAGGTACGCAGTGTGCTCAATAACTCCACCAGCCCTGACATCATTGCATTCCTAAATGTAAAAATTATAGGTCAATTGTGAAGATAATAAAAAAGCCTCAGATACAAGATGCTGGGAATCACCAAGCAGCGGTGGGTTATTGGATCTAAGTAGAAATGAAACCTTAAGCTCTACAAGACAATTAGCATTAAAGCAGAAAGCGAGGGGATTTATGATGGCATTCAACTTTAAGCAGAATAAGAATTTTAGAATATTTTTATAAATCTTTGCAAGTGTGACAATTTGATTCTACACATTTTATTTCACTTTCTAATCCAGAGATGACTTGTTTCTGTGATCTTTTCTTAGAGAAATAAGTATTATTGAAGGAGTGACTTGAAGTGCTAAATGAGCCTATGGTCTCAAAGGCTGCTTACTGATGAGAAAAGAACTTATAATATATACCTCTTAGTGTTCTCAGGGAGACGGAGTGGACCCCGCAGGCAAATCTACCTGCTTTAAATAGGTTAGGTTCTACCACATGCCTCATCAACATGAACACACTCTAGGTAGGGAAGACAGGTAAGACCTTCAATAGTAAATAACGTTAGGTCCCTCCCTGGTTGTACAACGGGTTAAAGCACAGCACTATGAAGCTTTCGCAGCCACTGGAGCAAGAGGTTGATCCCTGGCCAGGGAGGTGACCCACATGGCACAGAGACCTCTCCTGTCCTGCCTGCTGCTCCCCTCAGCAGTGTATTTCAGTCAATCTGCCTATTCTGCTCTCCACTCTGTCTCTGGTAAATCCTCTCACTGCCCCTGCACCTCCGGCTTGTACCCCAGTTCTATATGCATAAATGAATAAATCTTTAAAGAAAATAACAATACAGTTAGTGTGCAATAGAGAGAAGAGGGAAAAAAATAAACTAGTTTCCATTAAACACCCACAGTTACTCTCCCTTAGTGGGTAGATGTCTAGCCATTCAGGGTTGGCCCACAGCAGGACCACTGAAGCCATAAAGCCTACCATGAGTCTACAGCATCTTCTGATGTGGATTCATGGAAAGGGGCAGATGGGACCAGAAAAGTCTAGAAGGAAAAGAGCAAAATCAAAACATAAGTCAAGCAAAAGTCTCCAATTGTCAGCCCCACCCCCCATACAGCTCTCACCCACACCTCCTGTTCTAAAGGGGCTGCTCTAAAGGGAGCTGGAGTTTTGGGAGAATACCTGTTTACTCTGCATGTGGTGTCCTAGGACGTTAGAAGTTCTGCAAACACAACGACTCCTGTTCTGCAAGGATATACGGCTTGTGTGCATGTTCCCTACTAGCCAGGAAAACTTGTTTTCAGCTGTTACTTACTAGTTTGCATAAGCAAGAACACAACTGCATGCCATTTTCTTGTTTCTTTGTTCTTATCTTTAATAAAAGCAGCTGGGAGTGTGAAAGGCAGAGCTGCTCTTGATGGCTCGCCCTAGCCTCCCCCTGCTATAAATTCAATTAGACTCTTTCGCATCAGAGATTTGTTCTGTCCATGTCACAGATCTGTCCCTATTAAGTGTCTCCTCCCACGTCCCCCAAGTCCTTGGTACAAGTCCACGGTTGAGAAACAAGTGCAGCTTCATTACCTGTCTGTTCCATGTGTTTCCTCCAGGTCTTCTTGGCCTCCTCCCTCCCTTCTCCCAGGCTTCTCTACCTTCTCCTCCCTGCCCAGCTCCACCTTCCTTAGGATCGACCAGAGAACCTGGAACCTCCTATTTCCCTGGGGAACATCTTGTTTCATTATTAAACACCCTACTTTTAAAGACAAAAATAATTAGTCTATCATGGCGTATGTCTGCAATTCATTAGTTTAAGGATTTCTACTCACTAAGCTGGGAATGATACAGCAAGAGGATATTTTTCTCGAAATATCCCATAGTTTTGGAAGATTCACTGGCTTTATAAATGCAGCCTAAGAGAGTTGAATTTGGCCAAGAAAAGAACCTCTAATTATGTATGAACTCACAATGATCTTTAAACTTTCACAGTAAATGGTTCTCAAGGGGACAGTTGCCCTTACAGCTCCAGATGCTCTAAAAACCATAGCAAGCTGCTAGCAGTCAGGTGACTCATGAGAAATATGATAAACTTGGCTAATATCTGGTTAAGATAAATCTTGCTGGGAATAACTTCCCTTTCTATTAGGTATAGATGAGATTTAATCAATTATAAATATATGGCAAAGTAAGATCTCTCCTCTATTTTCCTGGTAGGACAGACTGATTTTTCTGCCCAGGAAAATACCCAATGCTCCTTCACAATTTACCTAGGATCTAGCTCTCAAAAACTAATTATGAATTAATCAATGATTAGAAACATGATTATACCACCAACCCTATTTCAAATCATCTTAATCCACACTAACAGCAAATAATAAGTTGCCAAACACTGCATGGTTTTAGGGACACAAAGTTGGATAAGACACTGTTTACCATTAAGATACTCATGTCATAATGACCAATGACTGCTGGCAAATTAATGAGGAAAGCAGAATTAATTTCTGACTTTCTCAGAAAAGTATCATTGAGAAAATACTAGAATTCTGTGGGAATGATGCCAATATAATGTGTTGGTTAAGAGTAAGCCCATGAGTTCCAATTGACTCCATTTCTAGCTATGAGGTATGAACCATATGTCCTAAAATTTCTACACCACAATTTCCTAATCTATAACGTGGAGATATAATGATAGTGTTTGCTTCATAGAGTCTTGGTAACAATGAAAGGGGATCATCTATCATCCCAATGGGTGAAACACTTAGTCAAATCTACTGTGACTATATTCAGTATTGGGGTCTGGTTTTCAAAGGGGGAAAACAAGGTTGGTGAATTCCCTGTAGGTAGATGAAGCCAGTTGGCAGTAGAGCAATTTACATAAAATTAAGAAAATATCATCCTACACATCAAAGAATGGGAGAGAAAACTGATACAGCTTATGGGGTAGCAAAAACTCCTCAAGTTTCTTCACTGCTTAACAGAGTATTTACTACTTTAAATGGTACTTCATGAGAAGTGACAAGAGGCCTCATAGCAATAAACCCTGCTCATTGCCAAACTTCCCAGTTTTCAACAAGTGTGGAAAAAGAACTGATGGTGCACATAAAAATGATTTCCCACATACCCTTAACTGATTTAAATGAAAGTTCCAAGAAATATGAGGAGTGTAAGGAGGAAATCTCACCAGCAGCTTCAGTAATTAATGCATTTCTACACACCCCCATTTGTTCATTCAAACAATAAGAGGCTGGTGAAGTCAGGAGGAGTAGTGATAGAGACACCCATTTCTATTGCACCCTACTACTATGATTTGACCAATTTCAAAGCTTTAATACATGAAAAACCAGGTTCTTTTAAAACCTCCTGCTAGGATAAAAGAGAAAAGCAGGTTGCTGATTAGGTCACTTCATGAAAAATAGAAAAAGATGATGTTATGTCTGTGTCAGTCAGTGGTTGATCCCATCAATGAAGTGTGTGTGACGGCTCGCAGTGGGGAAAAGTAGCAGGATGGAATTTTAAATTAAGGAGAGCTTGATTTTCTTGAACATTTTAAGAACACTGTTCATAATTAAATATCAGTGATAAGGGAGTAGGAAGAACAAAAACTGTCAGAAACTAAATTGCAATTTAAAATTATCAGTCAGCCTTGCAGGTTCAATGTGGTCTTTGTGAAGTACCCTACACAGAGGTGTCACCTGTGAGGTCACATCTCTGCAACAGTACCCCTCTTTCCACTTGAGCTCTAGAATTTCTGTTTTGTCACAATATCCAAAACATATGTTACTATAATGATAGTATATATATAATGAGCATATATTGTTTTTTTTACCCTGTCAGTGTGGCCTTGTCTTTCATTCTCAGTCCTATCACTCAGGCAATACATTTTTGAGGCTTGCCTGTTTAGGCAGCCACTACCAATAACACATTCTAAGTTTTGCAGCCACTCTAAACTCAGTGTCTCTTGTGGGGATACATCTGCACTGTGGGGTTCCGGCTTTGGAGTGCCAGTCTGAGCACAATCAGAACAGCATTTGTGAGCCCCTGCATTTGCTGTAACTTTGCACCCCACTTGCCTGTGCACCTTGTTAGCGCTCTGCTGGAATCTGCACTATTAGAGCAGTAGCTCAGCTGCTGTCAATCTCAGCACCCTGGGCTCCTACTAGGACAGGTCAACTCTGAGAAAATGCCTCTCCCAGCCCTGCTGTTTTATCCCAGAGACAAAAGCAAAAACAAACAAACAAACAAACAAAATACAACCAATTACTTGATTTCTTCCCAACGCTTATAGGATGTGATCCATTGTCCTCCCAGAACCAAAACCAGAGCTGAAGGGACAGGACTGACCAAAACTTAAGGTTGGACAGGAAGGGCCAGTGGAAATGACTGCTGGAAAGAAATGCAAGCTAGCAGAACAGAAACTTCTAGATTTTTTTCAGATTTCAGAGAAATGTAAGCAAAATTATTATAACGTGTGGTGTTTCAGTTTTTGTTATAACTTAAACATTTATCTCTAAGTCATCCTGGGCATAATGTGTGTGCAATGAATAAAGTACAATGAGAAGGAAATATTTTAAATTTAGCGAGGAAAGGTAGAAGTTTCTTTCATGAATGAAAACAATTTTGATGAGTTTTTAGCTAATTTGGAGATTAATTTCTTTGTTTAGATTAGTTTTGAAATTAGGCGAAGGTAATTTGAATGTGTAAATTTGGGTAAGGAAGGACTTGACAAAAGGTTAATGTACTTTAAATGTTAGCTTACATGGCTGCACTTTAAAATTATTGGGGAGTTTTTCACATTTTTTAGGCCAATAAAAGAATAAAACCAATCAATTAAATTATCACACATTGTAAAATGCAACCCAGAATCAGATCGTCAAAATGTTTAAGAAAAAAGTAGCATTATAGTAGTGCTAAAAACTATAATGTTGTCTTTGAGGGTTAGCTGCCAGGAAAATAAATGAATCAAGGTTTTCCTAATGTTGGGAAGATGGGGAACGGACACAGTAAACAAAAGCCAACAAGTGTGGGTAACGTTGCCTTTCAAACTGTGAGGTTTGAAGAAAATACTTGTGACTAGTTAAAGTTCAAGGAATTTTATGAGACTAGTTGAAAAAAATAGCAATCATATAAACAGTGACTAATGAGCATTTTATGATATCCTTTTGAAAAACTATGTGATAAGAACATTTTCTTTTAGAAATACAGATAAATGATTTCAACTCTGTACACTAAAAAAATTGCAGGTACCAGGCAATTGTCACCACCACATGAAAGATGTGGATTAAAAATGTCAAGGATATGTGTTACATTATGATCTTTTTTAATCTAAACAAAGATATCCCACTGACAGTATCCCATAGTAGGTGCATTATTGATACACATCTTTTCCATCACCAACTTATCCCATCTTTTGACACAGGTGTTAGTCCATCTTTAGAAAATATTTGTACTGCACAAAAGCAAGGAAGCTATTACATATAATATTTCAAAATATTTGCCTTTGTACTTAGTATACTTGCATATTCAATTCTTTATGTCGATCCATTCTAAGAACTAAAATGTTAGAAGTGAGAAACATAAAGTTTAATTTAAATTTTCTGTGTGTTTTGATTCAAGACTTTTACAGGTGTGAATTTATGCTTTCATGTACTATATACTCACACCTAGAATCATAGGGATTACTACTTACCAGCAAGAAAAAAAAAAAAAAAATTTCCTATTCTCAAATTTTCCTGATCCTACAATTACACTTCATTGTCAAACAAAATTTGTGTCTTTGTTTTGATCTTTTTGTAATAGAACCCACTCAAATCGGTCTCAGCAGGGAGGACATGAACTTGCTCAGATGACCAGAGATTCAGAGGTAGAGCAGAATGCCCATGGGTTTATCCTAGGTCTCTGGTTTGATGTACCTCTAGTCTCTGTCCATCTCACATGTGACTAAAACCATTCTGGGCCTCATATAAATGATTAGAAAAGTCCAAAGTTAAAAAAAAAAAAAAAAAAAGACAGTGGCTTCTGACTGAAAGAATTCCCAAGGGACATCAAAGAAAATGGCATTTCATATTTCAGTATACCCAAATGGGTCCATTCCCTAGCCAGTCTCTAGCAAAATGGGCAAAATGGGCAGAATTAGAATTACCTTTAAGCTAATAATATGTACTCAGCCATGAATTGGCCGATGACAGAGGGTTGCATGAGAGAGCAATGATTTCTGAACATAGTTGTAATTCTCAGGAGAAAGATGGGCAAAAAAATGAAGTCACTATGCAGTCATGGCACCAGGGTTCATAATAGGTAAAAAATACAAGAAATCCATGTAGAAAAACTGTATTATCATAAAAATGGTGATTGATCATCAGCAAATATAAATCAGCATTGTTATGACTTTCTTTAAAATATGTAAAGAACTGTATGTCTAAACATATCAAAATACATGTATATGAAATTACATATGCACATGTAAACTAGAGATATTAATATTTAGGGATAAACCCGTAAAAGTGATTTTTTTTGAAATTATCAATGAATATTATGGGTATATCTTAGAAAAATCCCAGTAAATTATGTCAAAATATTAAATAATGGAGTTTAATTGTGCATTGAATATTGAAAAATAAAAAATTTGCAATGATTTAATAATTATAAAATCCATTAATTTACATAAAGCATGGACTAATAAAGGATTATTAAATAGAGAAATTGACTGCCAAGCTAATAGGGATATTACAAAGTCACCTTTATTAGGTAGTAATAAATGTGCTTTAGAAATAACACAATTTTCCTTTCATGTCAGCAACCCTACTTAAATGACTTAAGTAGCATAATCCTGAAAATAGGTATCATATTTTTATTTGGTGTAATACCACAGAAATATGAATGATATATTATTAAACATAACTCTTACGCACTATATTTAATAGTCAGATCCAAAATTATAAACAACTTCATTTCTATTCATCATAATGACAATAATAATATGAAGAATTTGCGAAAAACAAGTATTAGAAAAAATTTAAATTAACTCCATACCCACAAAAACTAAAACCTGGTAAAGCCAAGCTTCTGTTTAGTTTTATTAATATGAGTCATGAGGGCCACAGGATTGCTTTTGCATAGAAGAGTGAGGAGAACTTACTGCTCCAGCAGTATAATTTGAAATATGATACCATGATACTCTCTGGTTATGACCTAACAGTTGGTTAAATATTTATGTTAATGCTTGATCATCCCACTTGAGACCAAATGATATCTTTGTATGTCTGCATATATATTTACATGTGTGTGTATGTACACATTTACATAAATATACAGAGAGAGAGAAGATATCCTGGAAAACTGTAAACTTTGAGTGATAGATATATCTGGAAAGTGTCATCACACATATTTCTACTTTGAGTATTTTATTCTAACATTTATTCCATCTTTAAAGAGGGACATGCGATGAAGGGAAAAGTGCAATAGACTTTGGTTTTAGCAGGTAAAGGCTAAGTCGTTCTTAGGGAACTGATTAGAGTATGTTCACACTAGAGCAATCATCTAATTAAGACTGAGAGTAAGGTTAAATCCCATTAGGGCAATTATTCAGTTAATTACTCTGGTGTGAGTATAGCTTTAGTCTAGGAAACACAGAACAAGAGCCTGTATCTAAAGGGGGAGGAGGTCCGGGCCACCTTCCCAGTAAACCAATTTAAAAGATTTGAGTGAGTGGTTTCATAAGTCAAACAACATTTAAAAAAAAAAATAACATTTAAAAAATAACATTTAAAAGGGGAATGCTTAATTACTACTAGACACAGAATTCAGACATAGACTTATCACCAGAAAGAAATGTCAAAATGCAGGATTTGTAAAAATAGAAATATGATGGACATCTGAGCAGTTGAGCAACCTCATCATAGCAATCAGTTATTAGTCAAGTCACTGGTTCATTTCCTCATTTCATTATTCAGTAAGTAAATATATGTTGAGTGTCTAATAGTGTGAAGATCAAGTTTGTTTGCAATGTTAATGTGCTTTAGGAGGCAGAGATGGGATGAGCATTTCTTGCAACCCTGCCAACTGGAAGCACTGTGTAGAGAGGTGGACTCACATCAGTATTAAGTAATAATGCACCTTCATTTCCTTTCTTCCAAGGATGCTTGCCTTTACTGTTTGTAGCTTCTTAAATTCCAGATGGTCTCTCTGGGATGCCCATCTCTTGCCATTTATTATGCAAAGCCAGGCCACAACCAATTCATGACACAGAATCCCAGATATGTGTTCTTCTGTCAAACAGATAAGGTTACACAGCTAGCTCCTAATGCATTGTTTCATCTCCATGATGACACTAAAAAACAAAATAAGGTAAAGATAACACGGTTGCAGACTTGATGCTCTTTGCCTCCACCCACCTTGTTAGTCTGGCATTGAATTTGCAAAGATAAGCAGACTTTCTTCACACACTTTCTGCATCACTGAAAAGCTCACGGAACGCAGTAGACCTGTTTCCTAAAAGGGGAAAATCAGAACTAGTTTTCTTGCACTTTTGAGGCTGCTCAAGCGTGAGACTCTTATTGACTGTGCATCTTCCATTTAAAATAAGATTTTGAGTTTATGGGAGAAAAAATAGAGGAAGAAATATACTGTCTGTTAACTAAACTGTAGGATTGATTCATTTTTTTAGCCACTGTATTCATTTTATATTAAAATGTTTTCAAATGTATAGAATATATAAGAATATAGGCTTTAAATAGCATTAATGATACACTTAATTTCATTGCCTTAGCTAAAATATACTATTCTATCACGTGCTGTGGTCTTCCTTCCACCTGGGGCCTCTGCACCTGTGTGCCATGACCTCTGTTTACACCTATGTGTGTAAACGAGTTGGACAAGGCACTCCCTCATGACTGCCCTGAGACAATGACCCACATCCCGAGGTGGACAGGGACATCTAGGTAACCACTGAGTCATTGTGTGGCCAGGGTATGAGACACTCTGGGAGTAACTCAAAATTGTATCATGCACCTGCCCAAGAAGCGCTCCCTATACATGTGGCCACATGTCCTCCTCTCCTCCCCATAAAAGTGGTTACCCTTTGATCCCTTTGAAGTTTTGTTCCCCATAAGATGAATACCCTTTGTCTCCCCTGGATCCTGCTTCTCCCACCTCTGTCACATAATTAGTCATGCTTGTACCCAACTATTAAATAACAAGAGTGCTCCTCACTCAGGAGCAGCATCTTGCCCTGCAAACCTGCTCTAAGACCCCACTCTTAGAAATGCCACAGGGTGTGTGGGCATCTACCTGTCTTCCAGAACTATTTCCTTTTTTTTTTTTTTTTTAAAGATTTATCTATTTATATAGACAGAACTAGGGTACAGGTTAGAGGTGCAGGGGTGGTGCAAGGTTTCACCAAAGAGGGAGTGAGGAGCAGAACAGGCAGATTGATGAAGTACACTCCTGAGGGGAGCAGCGGGTGAGACAGGAGAGGTCTGCAGAGCCACATGGGTCACCTCCCGGGTCGGGGATTGAACTCATGATAAAGCAGTTGCTGCTAGCTTCATAGCTGTGCTTTAACACATTCCATTACCAGAGAGGGCCACGGTTATTTACTTATTTAAAAAAATGAGAAACATTTGTCTTTCCTAGCATTTTGATAAAAGAATAAAAACAGAAATTTGTAGTCTCTGTGTTGATCTGCATACTCCATGCCTATGAATCTGTAGACTAATCTTTTTCAGGATTTTGGTTCTATCCCAAATGCTGGAGGAACCCTGTTCCTAAACAGGAGGAAGAGTAAGTCCCTTTCATTAGAAATCATGGAAACCAGAATATAAGGCAGAGTGCTTCTTCAGCTCTGATATTTTAATTTCTTTCTAGTAAATGATCCTCTACCTCACATTCCTGTATCAAAGGAGCTATTCAAACCTCATTTCCAATAATATCCTTGGCTTTCTTGTCACCTTTTATCTAAATGCAGTAGAATATCATAAATGTAATTTTGATTACATATGATTTTGAATAGTATCCTATCTATTTTGCTTATGTTCCTTTTATGTATAAACTTCTATTTCTCTCATAAGCTTAAACTCTAGTATTTCTTTCTCTCTGAAGTCTTTTAGTTTCCACTTTGGGGAATTATTCGCCCAAAACTCCACATCCTGAAACATAAAATCTCTGTCATTAGAAGTTAAACACTGACTTGGTAAATACCATTACTCCTCTTAACCTGCCACAGTGTGTGTTTCTGAAAAAAAGGTATCATGTTTCTTTTTTGTTGTCTCTAATGTCTAATGCATTACTTGGCAAAAGATGCATAATTAATATTTTAATGATCATATAAACAAGTGATGGTTTCTTCTGCATCCATTGAAATTGCAGTTCAGTTAGGGTTCATCTAAAAGTGATTTTTCTCTTTTATTCCAAATGCTTAAGAATTAGGCATGGTTAAATATTATGTAAGAGTTGACAAGACACAGAACAACTACCAAAAAATCCATTATATTGATCTCTGTGATAAAATTCTTCCTTTCTTAATTGATTTATCCCCATTTTTTCCATACCTCTGCATCACTTTTTTCCTTCTCCGTGGCATGATTATAGTACAAACTGATGTCACAGCACAATTAACACTTTAATGCATTTATCCGTTTATTTTTAATCTTTAGAAAGTGAGACTGTAGGCTCAGGAAAGCCCTCAAATAACTTTAGATCCCTCAATGCCTAATAGATTTTTTTTGAGAATTTTTAAAAATATTTATTTATTTGTGCATACAGAACTGGGGTACAGGCCATAGGTGCAGAGGGTAAGAGGATTCACTAGAGACCTAGTGGGGAGCAGAACAGGCAGATCCACCAAGTACACTGCTGAGGGGAGCAGTGGGTGGGTCAGGAGAGGTCTGCCATGCCATGTGGGTCAGCTCCATGACCAGGGATCGAACTGGCACTGAAACAGCGGCCTCTAGCTTGCAGTGCTGCACTTTAACCCACTGTGCCTAATATTTTTTAAATCCTGATAATCACACTGAATTTTTTTTCATTCATGATTCCAGGTTATGACTTCTTGGTTGGACTTTTATCATGATTCCTTTCCTGTTTTACCTATTCAATCCAGAACATCTAAAAAAACATCTATACCAGGTGCAGAAACACATCTGAAATGCCATGCTTTGCAGGGTCTCTTGCCAATGGTCTCATAGCGGTAGAGCTACCATGATTTTTTCCCCGGATGTTTGCCTAGATTATTGGAATAGGGGTAGTGGAAAGAGACATAACAAGGGAATTGATGATGACCAGTGCAGAGAAGATGTATGTTTCCTATTTGAAGTTGGTAAGCAGATAGTATTACTGATTTTTTAAAACAAGGATGGTAGAAAAAAAGAACTGGTGACCTAAAATCCTTTCCATGCTGGGTAGAAATCTGTTGTAACAAGCGAGTCTGTGTATAAGGAGCTCGCTATTAAGAACTGTCTTTTTTGGAGTCCAAAACTGCATGACATCTCTGCAAAGCAGGTGCCTCATTTATGAATTATGCATTTCAGAGTCATCCACTCATAGCTGTTCTGAATTATTGCTTCAAGGGTGTTGAAGGTAGGCCTCCTAACTGTGCTAAAGTAAATTTTTAGGATAAATACATTTTTTTTTAAGAATAGAAACATGCCTATTATTTATTTTTGAATTTCTTATATCACCTTCCACTCATCTTCGACACACATGACTGAATTTGCTAGAATACAACATCTTCTACTGATTTAAAATAAATAAATCTAACATAACTAATTTTGTTTGGTAACATAATGGTAAATCATACCTGTTTTAATGACCACGAACTAACAGCCTGGAAAACAGTATTACAGTAATCCATCTTGGGAAGTCATCTTTAAAATTTTTGAGAAAATTTATAATTCATATTTAGAGACTTGCATCTTTTTATTATGTCCTCTTAGAATATATGCATAACAGTAGGAATTTGAGCTTAAATTATAATTTAAATATTTGACACAGTAGAGGAACAGAAAAACAATTCTCTTACTTAGAGTAGTGGCAAAACAGGTTATATTTATAATTGGAAAGTTCAAGTTAAGTCATATTTAACAGCATCATAACACACAGGCGTCACTATACCTTAAATGGAAAGTATTGTCCTGTTCGCCTGTATAAGTGAGAAAGGAGAAACCCAACACCTTGTCTGGGACAACAGTTGCAGAGATTAAAAAGCCAAAGATGACAATCATTTGGATAAAAAGTAGTTTCTAGATATTAGTTCTTTAACAGTATACTCTAGAAATAGCCAATAATTAACTATGGAAATAACTTCAAATAATAGTTTTTATTAAAGAAAATAAGTTGTATGCGTGTTGTGTGTATATAAATATGTCTATCATAATTTTAAGGTTCCAAAGGTCAAAGAATGATTATTTTTTTTAGCATTTTTCCAAAATGATCAAGCATTGCCTATACCTCTTTGTGTTTAAGATTCACCTCTACTTCCAATCTAATAATTTTTGCTATTTCTCACAAACTCTCCAAAATTTCTTACCCATGTCAAATTTTAGAGAAAGCTGTATCTACTCTAATTGTATCTGCTTTAATAAAATTACCTGAAATAATTCTGAGCATATGCCCTTTGTTATCCTCTTCACTTTAATTCAGTGAACTTGACCCAAGCCCAGCAAGGTTCCAGTTCAGTTGTGATAAAAAGTATACAAAAATATTCCACAAGGTCCTTCTAGATAAGTAGTTTCCAATATGTATCAGAATTATTGTTCCCAGACAGTGAACAGTTTAGTCCCTAGAAATATACATGTTTAAAAAACAAAGGGTTGTTTACCAGTATTTCAGTATTTAAAGAGAATACTGAAAACATAAACCCATATGATTGCATGCATTCAAGATTAGCTGTAGTAATTGAAGCTCTACCAAGTTTTGCATTCTTGATTATATTATTTCTGTTACTCAATATAACAATTGTTCTGTGAGTTTGGTACTATTGACTGCATTTCTCACATTATAAAAACAAATAAAAGAGGCTCTGAGAGTTTTGAAAATGCATCAAGTTTAAGCTACTTATAAGTATAGGCTCCGTCCTATGGATACTCAGTCTCTTTCCCCCCTGAAGCTGGCATGCATTTAAAAACACCAGTGCATCTGGCCCTCCCTGGTGGCTCAGCGGGTTAAAGCACAGCACTGAGAAATCTAAAGCCGCTTCCGCATGAGTTCGATTCCCGCCAGCCCCGGAGGTGACCACATGGTGTGGCAGACCTCTCCTGACCCGCCCACTGCTCCCCTCAGCAGTGTACTTCGACCATCTGCCTGCTGTTGCCCACTCTGTCTCTGGTGAAGCCTCTCACCGCCCCTGAGCCTCTGGCCTGTACCCCAGTTCTGTATGCACAAATAAATAAAATCTTAAAAAAAAAAAAAAAAAAAAAAAAAACACCAGTGCATCTAATGATTATTGAACAGGCACTTTAATTATCACATTGTTGTGCAGTATGACAAAGAATGACCTTAAAGAATATTACAAAGAGTATCTTTAAAGGATACTAGAAAATAGTTATGTCTATAATTTTAGTGCATTTCCCAAGCAATGAAACAATTCCATTGAGGCTAAAAGATATAAGCTGCCAACACAAACAAGACCTGGAATAAGGTAATGGACACAGTGTGTGCAAATTTATGACACTGGAAATGCCAAGATAAAATTAATTTGGGTGTATTTTATCACTTCAATTGAAAACACTAATGAGATTCCTCTATCTCCAGACAGACATAGAATGAGGAGGAAAAAAAAAACAAAACAAAAATGAGGAAAGCCTGTGAAAGAGAGTAGAGACCTGTGTAAAATGAGCAGGTGATGAATAGGACCATATTTGCAAAAACATTTCAAATAAAATGTCAGAATTTTATCTTGCAATACGTTTGTTATTATAAAACTTGAAGGCTCTATAGTTGGCTAATTTTACTAGTGAGTCCTCTTATATTTTTGAGTTTCATGTTTTAATTGGATGTTAATACACATAGTGGGGGTTTTTAAAAGATGAGCTGTTATCCTCTTTTTTTTAAAATTTATTTATTTATGCATGCAGACTGGAGTACAGGCCAGAGGTGCAGAGGCGGTGAGAAGATTCACCAGAGACAGAGTGGGGAGAAAACAGGCAGATCAATGAAGAAAACTGCTGAGGAGATCAGTGGGCAGGTCAGGAGAGGTCTGCTGAGCCATGTGGGTCACCTCCCTGGCTGGGAACCAAACTCATGTTGCAATGGCAGTGGTGTGATAGCACTGAGACTCGTTAACCCCTATGCCACCACGAAGAGGAGTGCTTTTAATGGTCATTCAATGGATAACATGAAGCATTGCTTAAGAGAGAGGTATAGCTTGAGCAAAGAACATCAACACCACAATCTCAGGGTCCCCTTGTGGCCCACAATGCACCTGTTTGAATGTCTCCATGCTGAGTAAATGCACTCATCTTCTGGTACAGTAATTTCTCTTGTGCTTACCGCTTCCCAGCCCCATAACCAGATGCAGAAAGGGTTAGAGGTTGTTATGACACCTATTCTAGTGCCGGCAAGAATACACAGGTGTATCTTTCATTGTTGCTGCTTCATGTGGAAATGTGATTCTCCTATTCCAAATACATGAATGAAATTATTCCTTTGTAAGAAGAAATTATCTTCTTGCATGATTATCTGTGTAGTGTTTCTTAACCTACTACTGCTATAGTTGCATAAGATCATCAGTCTTATCTACCAAATAACTGTCCTTGCAGTGAAGGTCCACTTCAGTTACTGAGAGATTTTCAGTATTGGCAAAAAGAGACGAGACTCAGTTTTCTCAATAGAGGACAAACTTAGATTATTTTTTTAACAAAATACATAATGATAATCAAAGTCATAGTGTACTAGTAATAGATGTGATAAAGTATCACATCTTTATGGGCTTAAGTATTGCTATTTCATTTTCTGTAAGTCAAGGTTTGAGGATCACTATCAGTTTCTCTCAGTATACAAGGATAGCTATGTCTAAGTATATACTTGAGGAGTAGGTATGTGTATGTGTGTGTTGTTAGAGAGGCTTGAGAGAGTAAGAGTACAAGAGAAAACAAGAAAAATAAAGTAAGGCTTTAGCTATGTAACTATCTTGATGTGCTTCAAAATGCTAGACTGATATCGTAAAGTATCTGCATCTTTACAAATTCTCTGCATGCAATGTAAAAAAACAAAAAACAAAACAAACAAACAAACAAACAAAAAACATACTTCTAAAGGGCTAGTTATCCTAGTTGACCCAACACTCATAGAAATGAGACTATTCATTTTCAGCCTTTTCTTTACTTCCACAATAAAATGAAGGAAATACCTGTTCTCTGACACTTGGTTGCTCTCCTGGATGCATGTTCTCGCCTTATATTCACCCCAGATACACTGTTAAGAGCCCCTTTCTGTTTCCTCCTATTTCCTGGCCTTCTCCAAGCAGTAATCAGACTTGTAAAAAGATCACTTATTCACTCATTTAATTATCACTTTTGTAGGTCTTGTAATTGGGTGAAGACAAACAAAAGTGTGTACAAGTTGCTTAGACTAGACCTCTGAATAAAATTATTTATGATTTCTTGATTATAGCTGTTCTTTTCCCATCTGTAGCCCTTCTTTTCTATTGACTTGACATACAAAAGAAATTAAATTATATTTCAGATAATTGATACCTTGACTTATCTTGGCAAGAAAAGGAGGATGTTTTATTTATCTCACTGCAATGTGAAAAATATGCAATATGATTGAGGATGTGGAAATTACTTCATTTCAGCTCAGCTTTCTGTAACTATCTGGTGATCGGAAAGCCTGTCATTAAAAGCTTTTACTACTTTAAAATACCTACACACATCACACATTGCTTCTTTGAACACGTTTATATCCCACATTATCTATCTGAATGCCATATGTACAGAACGTTGGAGGACATTGTTAGTGGTGTTTATCAGAAGAACAGAATTCCAATTCTAACGGAAAAACCACCTGAGAGTGAAATTAAATGATTCTAAAAGCTCTCATAAGACAAACTTTGAGGCTTCATGAAATTTAAGTCCTAGAATAAGATCCATTATAGAGGGGATTTTAACCATTTTTTCTTGTGCATATTAAGTGCTTTCTCTAACCTAATATTTGTCCATAAAGAACTTATTCTTCCTTCAATATCTGCTGTTTTCTGGTTGTGTCAAACTTTCTCTGCAGGAAGCAATGTATAGAAATATTAACTTTTAAGCAGAGAATCTTTTAAGTGAAAAATGAAAAATTCATAGTTATTCCTGTAAGCTTTGCCATTTCAGTTCATTCCTTAGGGTTACAGTTTATAAATACAGAGTTAGTGGCAAGGGTAAAGTAATGAATTAGAACATAAGAGAAGTGACTTCTGAGTTTATCTTTACCAAGTTCACCTTTAAACAAGCCACTGAAACAGTAACCTGTATTGATGCCAAGTATCTTTTAAACAAACTTTTTGGTATTTTGTTTAATTTTATGAGTCCTATCTCGCCAATGCAAAAGTCCAGATTTGCAGTTTCTAATCCCTGTAGTTTAGCAACCTCAAATGCCAAGGAGAAACATCTTTTAAGTAAAGCAAGCTCAGCACAACCATTCATGAATGGCAGAAAATTGAAATAATTAGGCTTAGAGGGGGCTGATATATTGATATCTAGCTATTGGGTCATACTGCTTTATTGGGTCTGTGATCTCTTGACTACAAATTGCATACAGCAGGAAAAGCTTCACTTAAAATTTGAGTTAAATTCTTATATACACAATAGGCATTTCTTTGGGGAATCGCAGTATAATAATATACACATATAGTTAAATGCAGTAAAAGTGGGGAGGGAACAAGCTACTGACAAAGTTTGGGGGACTGGCCTATAAAGGGGGAAGAACCCAGTCCTGAGAGTTCCTGGAATCAGTCCATCTTCAAGAAGGGGAGTTGCCACTTCTCAGGGTGATAGTCCCAGCAACTCCCTAAAATCTTGGAGATGCTAGGACTATAGGTATGGAAACCATAAGCATCTCCAGTTGCTTCATATCAGCTGCCTACACTAATATCACTTTTCGGAGACAAGGTTTCAGGACCATTCATTATTTTTAACTTATGTGGGAACCCACAACACAACCAGGCCCTAATTTGTCCTTGAGCTTCACCTTTTGGTTTACCAGTGTCTTCATACAAAAGTGGCTTCTTTTTTGGCCCTTCCTGGTGGCTCAGCGGGTTAAAGCACAGCATTAAGAAGCTAAAGCCACTTCCGCATGAGTTCGATACCTGCCTGCCCTGGAGGAGATCCACATGGTGCGGCAGACCTCTCCTGACCGACCGCTGCTCCCCTCAGCAGTATACTTCATCGATCTGCCTGTTCTGCTTCCCTTTCTGTCTCTGGTGAATCCTCTCACCCTCTGCATCTTTGGCCTGTACCCCAGTTCCATATTAATAAATAAATAAGTAAATCTTTAAAAAAAAAAAAGTGGCTACTTTTTAATCCATAACTTAAGTCACTTCATCGCACTTGTCTCCCCCCTTCCATTAATCAGCATCATTTAATCTCAGTACATAGAGCATCTTGATCACTCAGTATCATTACAATAACCATTCATCCAACACTGATACACTGGCTCAAGGGCTCTAATTTATGAAATATTTTATTACTAAAATCTTCCAACTATATTATTGGAAACTAATACAAATATTTTAAAGCAGAGTGGAATCAGAAAAAAAATATCTATATTCTAGATGGTTCTTCTGGACTTTTAGTTTATGAACTTTACATGATTTTTCATGCTGCTTTTTTTTTTTCCTGAGATATTAAACAAAAATGACCCACTCCTTAAGAACTGTTTTTCTAACTCCACTCCACTGGCAGCAGACTTGAGTAGGGATCTGTGGCAAGAATTAGACACAGGACTAGTTTGGCTAGAGTAGCATAATATTAGACGAGAAACTAAAAAATTTATTTAGGTGATACTAAACATTTATGTTTTTAAAACTTCTAACACTCTAAACTTATTTATTTTTAATTGAAATAATATTTGCATATCCCCATCAAATATTGCCTCCCTAGCACGCCCACTGCCAAATCAGCTATAATCTACCACCTTGTGCTTCTGAGATACTTAAAACATGAAGGAAATATCCTGGGTCATAGTATACCTAAAAAATTTTGTTTGTTTGTTTGTTTAACATGGAAATGTACAATTAGAAAGAAAAATTAATGGGAACTATAGAAGTGTATATGCACATATGCATATGTATGTATGCATTTGAAGCTGTTTTTTGTATACAGAAACTATCTGTTAGTAAGAACATTGCAGACATGTTCTGAGATGCTCTTTAAATAAGTCTCCATGTCAAGATTTTCATAGTTTTGCCCTGTGCTCGCTTCTTGATTGCTTCTCTTCCAGATGACCAGAATCAATTTCCAGTCACGCGATTGCTACACACTTGTATGTGGACGTCAATATACAGTCAAGGGCCTATGACTTCCATGCAAGCGATTTTATTATAAAATCCTCATATTCTTCATCCTGCCTCAGGATCATATACCACCTCCCACATCCATCAATTTTCCCATCAATTTCACAATCTCACTTTAAATTATTTATTGTTTTCCCCATATTGTTAAAATCTAAAACACTGTCTTTACTTAAAACTCAAATTACTTATTCAAGAAGATTTTTTAGAAATCATATTTTCTGACAGTGAGGAGGGAAAATGGACTATAATATGAACCTAGAATTACCAATTAAAACGAGTTTAAAATTCCAATGTCTGTAAACCAATATGAATTGATTCTACCTAATAAGTCTCAGTGATCCCATTTATAAAGAGTTGATAATGGTGCCAATTTTGCTGAACTCTGAGAACATTAAAACAATGGTTTCAATTAAACAGTTTAATAATGCCATTATGTATTCATTCCTGTTTGTGTAAGGTAAGCTGTGTGAAAATCATATGCCTCAATAACAACAGTTTTCTTTTAAAACTATAGATGTTTACTGCTTTAGTATCCAATTCTCTATCCCTATTACATTATGGCTTTACAATGCAGAGGTATTGATTTAACATGAGTTCTTGGGATAGTAGCTTCAACCCTCCTTGGCAAAGTAGATGAGCTCAGGAACAAGTTGAATTGTTTTAGTTACAGCTCTAGAATTCCACTTAACAATTAGAGAGAGGCCACGTCTTCTACTTTTGGATAGTAACATGAACCAAGCTGAGGAAAAGCAGAAATGTAGAGGAGAATGAACTATGCAGGACACGTATAGGGAACTAATTTTAATATATCACTGGTAAACATTTTAAATCTATACCTGTTCTTAAATCAGTGGAGCGCAGTTTGTTTCCTGTGTATGTTATTAAGTATTACCATTATTTGAAATTTGTGTTTTTAAAAAAGATTCTGAAATGCATTCTTTTACCTCTGTTTTCTTTCTGTTTTGATTGTGTCCTTGAGATTTTTCCTAGGAGTAGAATTATTGGACCAAATCACATGAGTGTCTTTACAGTCTTGTAAAATATTTTCACAATGCTTTTCAAAATTGTTGTGAACATTATTCTCTTCCTTGTTGATTTGTGAGAAAGCTTGTATTTCTTCAGTTTGGGAATTATATTTTAAAAATGTTTTTCAAAGCTGGTAGGCAAAAAATGTTCTCTAATTCATAGTTTAGTTTATTTTTTATGTATTGGTTAGTTGGAATTATTTTTATATTTTTTTTAGGTTTTATTTATTTACACATACAAGAACTGGGGTACAGGACAGAGGTGTGGGGAGTTAGAGTATTCACCAGAGACAGAGTGGAGAACAGAACAGGCAGACTACTAAACGCGTTACTGAGGGGAGTAGTGGGTGTGACAGGAAAGGTCTGCTGCACCATGTGGGTCACCTCCCAGGGGTGAGATTGAACTCGTGCTATAGTGGACAGCTTCATAGTGCTGCAAGTTAACCACTTGCACCACCAGAGAGGCCTCTTACTGAAATTATTTTTAATTTGTTTAGTGACCATGTCACTGTTTCTTTCTCAGGAAAGTCTTTTCCAGATTTTAGAAGAGGATTTTTATGTAATGATTAATTAAAAGACAAATAAAAAGTTATATTTATCAGATAATTGCAACTACTAGACAGCTATTAATAGAAAGAATACCAGCAGCAAGCAACTGGGTTCTACTTCTAGCTTTGCTCTTAAATTTCTTTATATTGTACTTCCTCTAGATAACTATATTGCATTCATAAGATCTTCAAGTAAATGAATTAACTCCAACTTTTAAAATTAAAGGTTTATTAATATTGGGTTTACAGTTTTCAAAAAATACTTGTGAAATTTGTAAACCACAAAGTACTTTCATAGTGCTAGTTTTATATCACTAGAACTACTAAAGTGCTAGAATATTTGCTGAACAATTATGGCAAATGAAAACTGAGATTAAAACTACCAAATTCCCCAGACAATATGAAAAAAAATATTATGCAAAGGTTACTTGGAAATGAACTCCATATAAATAAATCTAAAATGAGTTAAGAGATAATAATAGCTGAATAATCCCTTAATCTATTATTGCCTCTTATGAATGCTATATACCTCCTAAAAAGGTGGCCACAGAATAAATTTCACTATCTGTGTTATTACTTTAATATTATAACATTAAATCTTTATTTATTATCTCTGAAAATTGGCTCGGTAATCATAAATTTAAATTAATCTTAAATGAACTGTCTCAGATGTTAATATGAAATGTATTTTCCTGCCTCCAACCAAAGTTAACTGAACTAACATTTTCTTTGGATTTTATGAATATCATTTAAGAGAACTTAAGACACATGAAGTCATATCTAATAAATCTCCAAAGCTAGGAGATGGAGAGATTTCAGCAGGAAGAGAAGTTTCAAAGAATGAGTGGCTGTGGAGTGCCTTCTGGTTAGTGTTGCTGGCTGTATGTCAGTGGTTGGTCCCCAAACTGGAAGTGACACCAATTGTCCCAAATAAACCTGCATAGACCCAGTTAAAAATCATCATTTCAAAGGTTGTTTTAGAAAATCTGACTCTGTGTTTTCAGTGCTGCCATGAATCCCAGGAACATCACAGGTGAGCACGCCATGTGTCCATTTTCTGTTGGAAAAGGACACCAAGAGCAACAGCGGCCAGCAGAACCCATGTTCCCTATGTTCAGGAGGCCTTATTCTTTTTAGTGTTTCCACTCTGCATAAGAAACCCGTATGTTCTGAACAAGAGCACATTGAAAACTCAGAGAGGATTCCGTTTTTTTTTTTGACAGTTTCCCCTTTATTCTAAAAATAATACATCCCTTGAGTAAGTTTATAAACTTGAAATGGTTGTGATGGAGCCAGTCCAATTCTAATTAGCAACATAAACCTCTGTAAGGTTTTAATTAATGGATTGTTTCTTGTTCTTTATATGACAAATTTCCTAGGTAACAAAAAGAGAAATCTTGAAGTAATACATCATTTTTGGACTCTGGCAATTTAAGTGACTAGGTAAAGCCACAAATTCAAAATCAAAGAAATGTTTTATGTGAAAATGAAATAAACTATGTTAAGAATCAGTTTAATTCTTTTTTAAAAGATATATTTATTTATTCATACAGAACCGGGGTACAGGCCATAGATGTGGAGGGTGAGAGGCTTCACCAGAGACAGAGTGGGGAGCAGAACAGGCAGATGAACTCTGCTGAGGGGAGCAGCGGGCAGGTCAGGAGAGGTCTGCTGCAACATGTGGATCACCTCCCACCCAGGCGGGGATCTAACTCATACAAAAGTGGCTTAAGCTTCTTATGCTGTGCTTTAACCCGTTTTCATAGCATTAAAAATATTTCCTTTGTTTATTTTTAATCATGCTTTTGTGTATCTTTTTTCCTACTGGAGCTCATCACTTTTTATAGCCCTCAAAACTTTGTTTTGAATATGATTACAATAAATGGCCAGTAGGAAGACATTCTTTAGAAACAATTCTTAGTTCTGGAGTCTTAAGTGGTTTTGTTTTATTTTTAATAAATCTCCTCTAAATAGATCTTCAAGCATTCATTTAGATCTAATGTTTGCATTAGATATGACCTTATTTCTTCTTCATCAGAAGAGCAGCAGAAAAATCTTATTTTTGCATAATTCATTAAACACAAATCCAACATACTTAAAATGCTTACTATCATTACAGCCTTGATATTTATGATTGTCAAAATCTAAAAATAATTAGTTAATTTTGGATATACTCGTACCATTCTAAGTAACTACTTGATCTCAGTTGACAGAAGAATTAATACAGTCTAGTCAATGAGTAAATATTGTTGTATTTTAGCTAGATCATTTTAAATCCATTTACTTAAAAACACATGGATGTTTTGATTATATAGAAAAATTCTTGTGACTTGTTTCTATTGCAATTAAAAGGGAATCATTAAAATATTCCTTATATAGCTTACCACCATCCAAAAATTGTTCTGTAGGAGTTGAAAGGCAAATAAATTGCTTTTCCTTTGATTGTGTCTTGGATTAAAATTTACTAAATTAAAAAATATGTATCACATTAACCATGTTCACTCTACTATATAACAAGATAAGAAATGTTTATAATGTGTATATATGTATGTATGTATGTATGTATGTAAATGTATATATGCTCATTGTACATAAATGCATAATATAATTGACTTACCCAGTAACTACTGATATATATGTGTGTGTGTATATATATGTGTATACACATATACAAATTGATATACATGTGTGCATATGTGAGTATCAATAGACTTAACTAGCAAACATATAAAAATCTTATTTTGTAATGCATACAATAAACATACATTAGATAAACATGTGAAAATTAGAATATCTTTCTAAATGAGAATCTTAGAACTTCAAAGATGAATTTGCAAATGGTTATGCTTAGGGAAATATGAGAGAAAATTATCCAAATTTGTATAACATTATTAATAAAATAACCTTAGGAATTAGTTAAAATGAAACAAGCAGCTTTGGAATGTATTAACCATTTTTAACTATGTACATGTCAACAGAAATTAAAATGGATAAACTCACATAACCAAAAATTGACTGTTAAATACTCTCAGAAACAATTTACACTCAGCCTTTTCTTGATCAATATTGCTCAGAGAAAGGAAAGTAAGCTCTAACATCTGGCAACTGGGCTACTATTCCCAGAAGAGCCTTCACAGTCTCCTAATGAACATAAATAACGTAATACAACATGCAACATCAGTCAAGGTCGCTCTGTAACCAGGCTGGATTGAAACAAAAACCAAATTTCTTAGAAATCACAACTAAGCACAGAAAATAATAAAACAAAATAACCATGAGCAATGTCCCAAAGAGCAAATGTCCCCCTGTTTTGGCAAATATGAGTAAATGCTGCTTTGCTAATTGCAGCTTTAGCTTACTCTACTCTTTTCCTTCTTCTAGAAGAGGTTCATTAATGTAAATCAATAAATTTATTATGGACAAGGATGTCCATAGAATAACTCCTGCTTTCTGACATCATCTGATTTAGAGCAAAGTCCCATTTCCTATAACCTTTCCCCATATAACCAATACTGCCCCAATCCTGTTATAACAGCTCTTTAACAACCTCTTATTGAATGACCAATGGTTCCCAGGGAATGTTCTTTCTAGGTGCAGTGATTAATAAATACATCTTGTCCAACTGGTACTCTTTGGCTGGAGAGCAATGACAGAACAAAAAATCAAAGAGACATTTTCCTTTATCAGTGATCCTGTGCCATTAAGTTTGGTATTTATTACTGCTCTTGCTATTTATTTCTCATAATGTATTTTAGCATGCCAGAATATCCATCTGTCTTTCAACCTATCTGTCTGTAAGTATGTTTCATACTATTTGCCATTCTTGGTTGAGAAGTGGTTGCATTGTATTTATTCACATAGATTTGTGAGCTGCATGCATGACAGGTTTAGGGTATAGGTGCACAAAACTACATTACAAATAAAAGTTAGAAAAAATGATGTGGCCCATATATGGCATGTCAACCTAAATGATTAGCACTATGAACAAATATTTGGTGATTTAGAAGATGTAATGGAATTGCTAAAATCTCTTAGAACTTTTAAAGTGATTCAAAGGACTAACCATTAAAAAAGCAAACATTCAAATATCAATTCTCCTCTATGTCCATAATGCAGGATAATAAAACAGTATCATCACATGCAACAATAATAGCAGCAAATATTTAGCAGTGAACTGAACAAGAAATATTTGGAAGATATTTGATGGAAATTTCAAAATGCTTTACTCATATTTTTATAGAAAATGTATGTAAATATATACACATATATACTTATGTGTATATGAGATATGTGAGGAGAGTTATTTACCTTTCAAATAAGTTGTACAATCTATGCATTTAAAATGAAATAAATATATATACATAATTTCTTGAACTTAGTTTCCAAGTGTTTTCTAAAATTAATAAATTCCAACAACATTTTGAAAAACATAAGTTATGAAGAAGTACTTGATCTGTCAGAGATCAAAGTGTGATGTCAATCAACAATATTCAGCATATTATAGTAGAAATAAAAATGACAAATCAGAAGAAATTGAAAGTCTTAGTGATAGGTCATTATATTCAAAAAGTTTTGAATGCTGTAGGTAGTCTCCCAAAGATGTCTATCTCTGTCTCCCTAGACTAGATGAACTTTTTAGCTACTATTACAAAAGATACTTTGAAGATATGATTAAGGTCATAAATCTTGAGATATAGAAAATACACTGGATTATTAAGATGGTTTGAGTCTAATCTCATGAGGCCTTAGTTCATGATTCTAGAAAGAATGAGAATTATCAGGTCAATATGATATGAGGACTTCTCCCACCATTTGAAGATGGAGAAAAAAGACAATGAATGAAGATGTGTGTATCCTCCAATAACTAGAAAAGAATCCAGATCATTTCTTAGAAAATCCAGAAGTAAACTCAGCCTTTAAGATATCATGATTCTCTCCCAATGAGACTGTTAAACTGATTTACAAATGTAAGATAGTAAATATGTTAATTAAATCCATTAACTTAGTTGTAATGTCCCATAGAAGCAAAAGAAAGCAAATAAACAGAAGATATTTCAATTTTATAAATCCATATAGCAAAAATCTTAACAATAAATGGTACTGAGAGACACAATAATTTGTTTTAGATGAAGCAAATTATAGATTTCCATGTAATATCTTAAAATAGTCAAAACTGTATCAGTTATGAAGTCAAACAAAAAAGAAAACATACTAATTATTGTATAAGATGGGTCATAATGGGTTCTTTTAAAGCACAGCAACAACTGAAAAAGTGATAAAATAATAGAGAAATAGTCCACAGAAGCTATTATGACATCAAGAAATACTGTGGGGAATACTAAAAAAAGAAAAAAACTAGGAGAAAGCAATATTAAAATAAAAATAACAGGAGTTTGGTTCTCTTAATAGACAAGGAGCTTATGTAAATAAACAGCATCAACATTCCCGATTTAATGAGGTCAAACTCATAAATAATTTGAAAATATTTTTGAAAATGATGCAAAAGAGTTAATTCCCATTTTTCACTAAATTCCATTTTTGTGCATTTGCTTACTTGCAAAATTTTTTTGTAATCCTAAAATCTTAATTTTTGACACTGTCATATTCATTCAGAACATGCTCAGAGCAGTGAAAATTTTGAGTCAATACATACACATTTTCCCAGCAAAGGTCAAACAGGGTGACAGTCTAACCATTTCAGTTCCCATACTGTAAACAAGTGTTCTTTTCCTGGTCTATTTGGTACCATGCTTTTCACATTATTGTGCTTTTTTTTTTTTTTTAAATGGCTCCCCACAGCACAAAGTAGTTGAAGTACTGAGTAGTGTTCCTAAGTGTAAGAAAAATTGATGGGCCTTATATAGAGAAAATAAATATGCTCTGTTCATTCAAGCAGGAGTTACAGTGCTGTTAGCCATTTTGTGTTGTGTTAACAAATCTACAATGTATATTAAATAAGGTTTTTAAATGAAAACATACATTAAAAAAATTACCGAATGATCGGTTGATGGAAATGTTTTGACTAGAGTCTCATAGGAACTTAATTCTGTATTTCTCCTGAGAACAAAGACTCAGTATTTACTATTTCAGCTTTCAGAACAACTTTATAGAATTAACTGCCATTAATAATGAGACTCAGCTGTAGTTAACACTATGGGGAAAACTCAAATTCACTAGTAAAAAAATAATGTTTTTAATAGAAGTAACGTATATTTAAAATGTTCAAAATCAGTGAGATTTTCTTTTATTAAATTCTGAGATTTAATTTAAGAAAAAGAGGATTTTGAAATCTCTATGTACTTTGATGTACAAATCCTACTTCAAGTAATGAATGTAAAGATGTTACCAAAGGTGCAGATTCATGTAGGCTCCTCTTTATTCCAACAGTATTTGTAAAAGTAAAAAATTATGAATTAAAATTTTCACAGTGGTGCAAAGATTTAGAGCACAGTACTGAGGAGCTCTCACAGCCACCACAGCATGAGTTCAATCCCCTACCAGGGAAGTGACCCACATGGCCCAGCAGACCTCTCCTGTCTCGCCCACTGCTCCCTCAGCAGTATGTTTCGTTGATCTGCCTGTTCTGTGCCCCACTCTGTCTCTGGTGAGTCCTCTAACACTCCCCATCCCCCACATACACTCACACCTCTGGCCTATACCCTGGTTCTTGTATACATAAATAAAGAAATCATTTTTTAGAAAATGTACATTTTATCATTTTATTAGAAAAGCAAAAATTGAATTGTATATTCAGTATGGCCTATTCTCATTTAAAACATACATGCATGTGACCGATATGATTTATATATGTACATATAAATGCACATATGCTTTATATGTGATATACACATAAAGAAGCACACAAATCTACTTTAAAATTATTATTTTTATGGGTAAAGTGACTGAGTGATTCTATAATCTTCTTTCTAAATTTGTGTTTTCATATATAATTTTCATGTACATATATATGTATACACATACACAACATTCATTGATACCTGTTCAGTTCTTAACAAACTGAAAAATCAACTGCCATAACATTAATCTGAAAGTTTATTATACTATTATATTCCTGTGGCAATTACAGAGTAAGATATCACTCTGAATTTATAAAATTTTTGGCCTGTTCCAAGAGCTGAAAAAAAAGCATAAATGATAATATGTATGTTATTATTCACATTGGGTAAATTTCTGCATCTAACGATTGGCAATGTGATTACTTCAGTGGCTGCTTTTCTACATCTCCACATTTTCAATCGTTGGGAATCATTTTCATTTAGTTATATATGTCATATCATTATGTGTATTGATACTGTAATAATCCAGACTGATTGAGGTGATATATGTAGTGACATTGTAATGACCCTCACTGACCCAGTGGGGGTAGGGGATAAATGAGAAAGAGGCCTTAAGATATCAATTAAAAAAGCAATCATTTGTTTCTAAGACAGTGGTAAACAGATGTGATGTAAAAGTCAGGACAGATTAAAAACCTAAATTGAAATTAACAGTCCTTCCTGACAATATGCCTCTGACTGTGACATAGATATTGGCACCAAATTATGCCACTTTGAAACATTTATGAAATCCATGCACTGGTTCAGGTTTTGGCAAAAACCATCAGGGTCTTTTGCTCTGAGAAATGGCCCCTCCCCACAGATGACTACTGCCAAGATCTCTCTGGATGGATTCTGGCTTCTCTACCTTGCCAGTTTCCAGATCCTTGACAAGAGATTTATAACCCTTCCCAATTTACTGCCAATTGAATTGTGTTTACATATTGTCATAATGGGGATTCCCCCAATAAATACACAAGGAAATATACATTGGTTATATACATTTGACTTGAGTTATAAGTGAAATCTTTCTGCTCCCTTGTAGTTTACCACTTTAGTGGTAAAAGTATAACACTCATAGACCTGGTCTTAGAGTTCAAACATGAAAAAAAAATAATAGACAATTTTTATTGTATATTTATTAATATCACAGGCTCATTCTTATTAATATTATGATGTTATGTTTTAAATTTTTGTTTTGCCTCTATCTTCATATATACGACTTCTATTTTAGTCTTATGGTGGCTTTAATATAATATTTGAGCATCTTGTTTAACTATATATTTCTTACCTATTAGATGATTACCCTACTCTTTTCCTCTGTCTGTCTTTTCAGTCAATGGTATTATTTAGTCAATACTATTTCTACTATTTAGTCAATAGTATAATTGTTCATTATATTTTTCTTTGTGCTGCTACTTTGACTATATCTCTACAACTAGAATGTGAGTTATCACAGATGAGCCATTAAGAATATTCTCTATCAACAGCCTGTCCCAACTTCCATATCAGTAGTGATACTGTTTCTGTCCATGCTGGATATATATATATATATATATATATATTCAGTACCCATATGTACACCTATGTTTTATGTTAGATTTGTTTTAATACATATTTAGAACTTTCACTGAGATTTCCTTCAGTGACTTTCTATTTGCTTAAAGTTTGTCATCTTATGGTATCCTAAAGAAGAACTTATCTCAACAATATCCTATTGAGTTCTTACATATAAGAAAACTTCTTGGCTGTAGCTTTTATACTGTAAGCACTACTTAACTTGGTATAAAATGTTTGGCTCACACATTCTTTCCTTGAGTATATCAAAAGTGCTTTCTTCTAGCTTGACTTTTTGACATAAGGGAAAGTTTCTTCTATTTCCTACAGATTTAACACAAATTCATTATAAATATTTAACTTAATAAATTTTATTTTATACTTCAAATAAGTATCTCTGCAGGCAAAAAAAAAAAAATCACTATGAACATCTATGTCTATGAGACAGTTGCCCTAAAGCCATTCATTTCTGCAGAATAATTCACCTTAGGCTAGTAAAAATAATACAATCATACACTTAGAGTATGTTAAGTAATTTCTGTTTGATTTTCCTGTATTTAGGTATTTAACATGAAATAACACTATCTGCAAAACCGAGCTTGTAAAACTTGACCATAAAATGAAAATTCTGGCTATATTACCATGTGAAGTGTCTTTCTGAGAAGAACTATATAAGGATAGGGAAAAGATAAAAATCTTCGGTGTGGAGGAGCCACCCTAGAGGTACAAGGAGATAAAGCATAATGCTATGAAGCTATTAACAGCCACTGCAGTACAAATTTGATCCCTAGTCAGGGAGGTGACTCACATGGTGTGGTCGATCTCTCCTGTCCTTCCCACTGCTCCCCTTAGCAATGCATTTCAGCCACTTCATGTGTTCTTCTCCCTACTCTGTCTCTGGTGAATATCCTCTCACCCTATACCTTGCCTGCACCCCAATTCTTGAATGCATAAATAAATAAACCCTTAAAGAAAAATAATGCTAGTACAACTTTCTGAAACATTTTTTTGAACTACAGGTAATATAATAACAAATTAATATTTCCTTTAGGAAATAATAATCACATCTATTTGCAGGTGATTATTCTACCCAGCATTCCTAATAATATTACTAAAATTATAATACATATTAAAAACAAATAAGCAAACTCTAATAGCTCACTTTTGTATTAGTGATAAATAGTTGCAAAATATAGGTTGAAATTATAGTATAGTAATAATTTAATGCAACCAAAATAAAAATCAATAAGGAAGCAGTAAGAGTCTCAATAGGATGCATGATGACTTGAAAAAATATCCATTAACTTTTAAATAAAGAACATCAATTTAATCAGATAAATGCCATTGTTATATTTAGATAAAAAATAATTATATCCAGTATAGAAATAAAAAATAACACCCAAGTGAGAATAAGCAAATTCTGTTTATAAAGAGCTTGCTACAGCAAGGAAGACCACTACCATCACTTTTATATGACAGAGACCCGAAGGCATGCAGAGGAGTGGGAAGAAGGGGAGCTTTTGAGTATACCCTGATTGGAAGCCTTCATCATGGCTGTCTAGAAGAGGAATTTCCTAAATTAACGGTTAAGAGTGTATATTTGACTTTCTCTAATTAGACCTGATAGTTAGGGAATCTAGTGGTTAATAAAGTGATGATAATTTGAGGTAGGGTTTTACAGGGATTGGTGTTTGACTTTCTAGAATGTCAGATTTATAGAATAATTTGGCTTCCTGGGATTTTTGCTTCAGTTTATGGGACAGAGTTCCAATTTTATACATTGTTTGATTGCATTTTTGGTCTCTTACAATTGTCACAATATTTGACTAGCAATAGAACATATATCCACTATCAGCAGGTGTGCAAATCATTAGCATTTGAGAAGGGGAATGGACCAATGATCAAGAATGGAGAGAGGAGGAGAATGAGTTGAAAAAATTAAGTTGAATAGATTAAAGTACTATTCATTTTTGAGCAAACGTGAAATAAAATAATGACATTTACCCTATATTTGTTAGTTTTTTAACTTTTGTATTTTAATAAAAATTTCTGTGTGCAATCCACATAAACAGTGCATATGGCAAGCTAAACCTTCATGACCCACACTGCAAGTCACCACTGAGAGTCAATTTCCCCAGGTATCTCCACCATCCTACTATGGTGCTGATGGATCCAGCGACCAATAACATTCTGTGATCTATGTTCCTCCTCTCCTCTGTTAGAGAAGCAATACTTATTGAGGCAGGAAACCCCACTGCTTAACATACATCACAATTAACATTTCTGACTTTCTACTGCCTCATTTCTCAGGCATGTAGTAAAGTGCTTTACTTCATTTTGCCTGACAAACCAGGGAACATTCTTTTCTCTTTCTTCCTAGTTCTCACACAACCGCCCCTCACAACTATTTGTAGAACATGTAACAGACTCTCTTCTTAGGGTATGACTTTTACAAAGCATGTGAATCAGGTGAGTTTCGCATGCACCAAATACCCCGCAGTAAGTCATTATAAAGTAGCTTAACTTCTGGAAGTAGGATTTCAGGAAAAATGTAGAAATGAATTATTTTAAGTCGGCATCCAAAAAATGAGCAATTTAATGATTTCCATATTTGGTCTTACTCTCCATTTTCAGTAAGGAGGTTTTTAAAACGCAATAATCCAATTTAACAATGTTATATAGCTCCATCATTTTTAAATAACTTAATATCAATTAGACTTACATGGCATATTACCTGCAGTTCCTACCACCTATACATATTTTAAATAATATATAGAAGCAGCTAAAAATACTCACACATTATAGCCAACCCAGATGTGTGTGTGTGTGTGTGTGTGTGTCTGTATAAAATCTTGCTACTATCTGTGTGAGCCACTTTACCATACTTGTGTTTGTTTTTTGTGTAGGCACATTGAGAAAATATATCTAAGCCAAAAAAAGAGTGGTGGCTGAGGAGACTAAATAATTTCTAATATATAGATTCATAGTGCAGGATAAATACATAACCTCTAGGTTACTCATTTCCATAGTTACCCATTTCCAAAGTTACCATTATTCTCATAATCACAAACATTACTAATATTTACCTAATCATAGCTATGTGGATTTATGTCTCCCCATATGTATCAGATATGTTACTGGGTTAATATTAAAATACAATTAAATATGAATGAAATTATACCCAAAGCCAAATCTACAAAAGTAAGTCAAAATATAGCTCTATCCAAAAAAGATAAACTACATTTCAGAATGCCTGAAAAACACACTAAGTGTAAAATCAATTATTTTAAAACATTCACTCTCTAAATCTAGCCTCTCTTTGAAGATTTAAATCACCATTTCCCAAACTGTGTTTGAAGGACGTACAGTCACATAAGATGCGCCTGAGGGAAAGAGCAGGCTTCTATAATGAAATAAGTCGGGAAACACTCACTGTATTATATTCACTTTGGAAATTCATAAAGCCCAGTAGTATATGAAAACCTCTGAGAAGATTTCCAGTGACAAATTATCTAATTACTTATCTCTACAACATTAAATAAAACATTTGTCCTTACAAATCTTTATAACTTTGAATCTGATGTTATACAACTTAACCTTGTTGTGATCTAGTTAATTACCAATAAAACAGGTACATTTGTATAAGAACACCTAATCCTCAAAATATCATCAGTAAAAATTTTACAGATGTATGTAATAACTGTGTGCATGTGTGTATACAAACATGTATATATAGACTCTAAGTTTATTAATCAGTTGTTTTCAAGAGGTGGATTACTATTGATTTGATTTCTAAAATATGTTTCAGTACTACCAATTTCCTATATTAAATTATACATTTCCTAAGTAATCAAGAAAGTTAACAAATAATTTATGAACTTATTATAATGTGTCTTTATTTTGGTGACATGTATCTGAGGTGATATAATCCTAGGGATTTGAATGGTTTCAGCAGTCAGAATAAAACCTAATCTGAGTAATTATTATACAGGTGCTATCCTAAGGATGAGTTTTATGAATTATTGATAACTATCTAAGTATTTAGTATTTTTATAATAGAAATGGATGCCTCCAACTATCAATTACTCATGTGATGAGATCAGTTATTTTCTAATGACACCAATCTCCTAGAGACTAATCAACTTGAAGCCAATTTATGTTATTGATCCATGGGTCTCAGATAGTCACTGGTTAATTATAACATTAGCTTAATAGCATCAAATTAGTTGCTAACTCAAATATGGCATTACAACAAGGTACATGTCTTATGAGAAAACAAACACATCGATTTTATTGATTAATGAAATTTCATGTGCAAAAAGCAAACAGGAAGTCATTTGCTTTTATATTATGAAAAAATTAACTCATTAATAATCCATTGTATCTTATCTTATTTTAATTAACCTTGTGATATTGTTTATCTTTTTTATCTTTACCAGAGATTAAATAGAGTTAGTTATTTTTTCCCTGGAAAGGAAAACATACAGAAACTCTGTGGTGCTTAAATATAAAAATAACAAAACTACAATAAAAAAGATTTAAATGCATTCTGTCTTTCTGTGTAGCTCAGTAAATAAAATGAGATGAACTATGTTGCCAACGATAGAAATCCAGTTTCTATTTATAGTCAACGATATTTATAGAGTGCCCCAAATCCTGCAGTTCCCAGAAGTGTATAGGACAGTAGCAATGTTTATGTTTATTTTCCTGTAATTCTGCACATCTTTCTTTAAGACACATAATCACTCTAGGAAGGATATGAAAGTCTTCAGCTGTTCACTTAATACAACACACACACACACACACACACACACACACACACACAACTCTAGGATCAAAACTCAATTCCTAGGCAGACATAAAAATGGCTTACATGTTTTAAGTCATCAAGACTTGCACTGATATTCTTAATCTTTGGGAACTTCAGTCTCTGCATTGTTTGCTCTTTGCATCACTGCCTCAGAATCAAAGGAAGATCTACAGAAAAATGACACTGGTTCTCTGATAATTTTTAGAATTGATATTAATCAGAAAGATATTTCAGAAACTTGTTCTCCTAACTCTCATTTCTCCAATAT
The DNA here is from genome assembly GCF_000260355.1 of Condylura cristata. Lineage (NCBI taxonomy): Eukaryota > Metazoa > Chordata > Mammalia > Eulipotyphla > Talpidae > Condylura > Condylura cristata. Next base: position 57,206,429 of record NW_004567106.1, read on the forward strand.
ATAAAGTGAAGTAAATCTGAGTGTGTCTCTGTGTGATTGTGTGTGTCATTGTCAAGAAAAGAAATCAGAATGCATCATTTCAAACAAAACTTAGAAACTAATTTTATTGTGAAGGACTTAAGCTTTGGACTAAAGTATAAATCAACACTGGTAACAAATAATTGAAATCCAAGGGGTGAAGAAATTTTGCAAGATAACTTCCCTGTTCTAAATGAATTTAAGATCTACTGAGAATAGGAATTTACACTAAGATGCGGTGACATATAGAAGATGTCAATTTCTCTTTAAAACACACACACACACAAGAATGGAGCCAGAGAAAACTTTAATTTACAGGAATAATAAAAAATGTTAATGATATTTGGTGCTAATTTTGAATAAGATTTAATTAATTAATTATGTAACTGTAGTAGAACACATAACATGAGGAGATCCAATGACTTGTGTGTGTGTGTGTGTGTGTGTGTGTTTTAAGATTTATTTATTTGTGCATATAAAACTGGGTACAGGCCAGAGGTGTAGGGGTGGGGAGAGAATTCACCAGAAACAGTGGGGAGCAGAACAGGCAGACTGATGAAATACACTGCTGAGGGGAGCAGCGGGCGGTTCAGGAGAGGTCTGCTGTGCCATGCGGATCACCTGTGGAGCAGGTGGGGATGGAGCTCATGTGGAAGTGGCTTTAGTTTCTTAATGCTGTGCTTTAACCCGCTGCACCACCAGGGAGGGCCCTAATGACTTGTTTTTTCAGTATACAGTACAGTACATTAAATGTATATACAGAATGGTACAGCAGATCTCTAAAGCTTAATAATATTAATAACTGAAACTAAGATTTTTTTTTGCAAGGTTTTTTTTTTTATTAAAAAGTTTATTTTTACATCATTTTTTTTATCTCAATTGTAATCCCCACGGGTTTCCCATCACCAAATCACCCCT
>NW_004567106.1:57214039-57224004 GCF_000260355.1 Condylura cristata
GGCGGCAGGAGGGAATCGAACTCATGCGGAAGTGGCTTCAGATTCTCAGTGCTGTGCTTTAACCCGCTGCGCCACCAGGGAGGGCCCCAAACTAAGATTTTTAAATGAAGTAGTAACTGTAAGTTGAAAGTAGTGGAATTCATGAAAACCAAAGACTATATTCATTAAAAAGAACATGACTTGGGCCCTCCCTGGTGGTGCAGTGGGTTAAAGCACAGTACAGAGAAGCTAAACCTACTTCCGCATGAGTTTGATTCCAGCCTGCCCCGGAGGTGACCACATGGTGTTGCAGATCTCTCCTGACCCGCCCACTGCTCCCCTCAGCAGTGTACTTCCACGATCTGCCTGTTCTGTTCCCCACTCTGTCTATGGTGAAGCCTCTCACTGCCCCTGACCTCTGGTCTGTACCCCAGTTCTGTATGCACAAGTAAGTAAATCTTTAAAAAAAAAAAGAAAAAGAACATGACTTAAGACGAATTTGTTTACCTAGTCTTGTAATAAGAATTCACAAGACAAAGTACAATATAAGTCTTGATAAGAAGCTTGAGCTGCATTACTAAAGTCATAAAAAACAGTTGGAAGATGATAGAGATAGAATATGTCAACCTGCAAGACTAAACTAAATTGGGTGGAAGGGGTGTTGGATGTATTAATATTATGATGATCTTGACTGATGAAGAAATGGGTGATATAGAAAGGGAGTAACAGGCCAGCAATTAAAAATGAAAACTACTCCTTGTTTAGAGCATTGATAAGCAGACATGTAGCATGGATAGATAAACACTAAACCGTATGAAGCTGAGCTTTACCAAGCCCAGAAATGCTAACAGATAACTCTGATATTAAACTTAATACACAAGATGAAAGAAGCCAAATGAGACACTTTGGAGGCCAGGCTCGTGGGGTTCTCTAGATCTTGGCATCTACTGTCACTTGAGGCTCTTCCAAGAGAAGCAGCCCTTCCATCCCAATAAACAGTCATAAGGGAAATCCAGAGCCCTTATGGCTTAGACTGGCACCTCTCCCCAGAACCTCATCTTAGTGGCTTATTAACCCTCTCCCTTGTCATACCAAATTAATTGTATGTTATATTATTGAAATGTGAATTTCCCCCAATACATCACATCACAATTATGTGTGATGTGCTTGAGCACTAAAGGAAACCTCTCCATCCAAGAACTCGTTCGTTAAAATCTAAACCAGATATTTCAAAGGAACTCAAAGTTAAGAAGAAGGGGAAAAAGTAGTTATTTCAGTCATGTAGGCAGAAAGTATGATGGCCTCGGACACAATCAAAGTATTGAGGATATAACTGAGGCAAAATGAATGTCTCACACCCTCAGAGCACAAAAGACAGAAAAGAGCTAATCAAAGTTTCCAGTGAGACATTTTTTTCAGCACACAACAGAGACGGAGACTTTTAGGCTAACATTGAGCTAAGCTTCATGACTGAGAAGGAGTTAGCTGGAGGTAAGAGGCACCAACAAAAACTCAGAATTTCATTGTTCTGAAGAAAAATCTCTTCATACTTCCTCATGAATGAATTGCCCTCTAAATGGGCCATCAACTTCAGCCATGCCCAACCTGATACTTAGCCAATAAAATTTAACTCTTTTATTCTCAACTCAATTCCCTCCAATTGATTTAACCTAATTTCCTTTCTTAATTGGGGAAGAATTTAAGTTCATCTCCCATCATTTTGCCAGCTGATTCTCAATGAAGATGATTTTTCTTCTCAAAAGCCCCGTGTCCTAGTACAGTCTATGCATGTGAGGTAGTGAGCTGGGTTGCACAGTAACAAGGGTGAAAGGAATGAGACATATTTTTAAAAAACATTTATTGAGAATTTACCATGTTAAACGGGCTCATTTAGGGTCTCAGTACTGAGTATCACTGATTTAATCTTTTCTCTCATGGAGCAAGGACAGCCAAGGAGTGAGAGCTTGCCAGGGCTCGGGACTCGGCAACTCATACATTTTTATATTGTCTACCTTTCATTTCAATCCTCATGCCAGACTCTGAAGCATAAATTCAAAATTCCAGACATTGAAATGAGTTCAAAGAGGCTGAGCAAGTTAAAAAAGATTTGTTCATGATCACATAGGGATCTGCATTTTTTTTTAATGATCACAGAGATAAATTTAAGATAGAAACAGGAAGATTTCATCAATCAATTGCCAGTTGGTGAAAGGCAATTTGTTTCAGTGAGCTAAATGGAGGGTTAGCAAAATTAGATTAACAGGTCAGAGATTAGCCATTGCAAGAAATCAGAAACCACTTTTAGGGCTAGGAATACTGTAAACAAAGGGTGAAGCTTCATTCAGGGCTACCCTCTTAATAGCTGTTGCCACACCAGAGTTGCATTGGGTTTTTCAAGACAAAGGAGCTATTTCTCTCGTTTCTAACTTTCTCCCAATCCATATCCCTGTCCACACCACTATTTCTAATAACTGATCCTAGTTAAGAACAAAAACAAACAAAAAAAAAAAAAGAGCAAAACTAGTAAGAGAAACAGAAGGATTATGCAGGTTACCCCAAGACAGAAACGTGTGCATCTTCATGGGCCTTGGCCTTTATTCACAGCTGTTTGAAAATGTGAACATTTTCCTATAGTCGTGAATGGCAGATTAAGATGTGTTTTAGGTAGAACACATTCAATTACAGCGTGGTTTAAGGAATTAAAGAAAGCATAGCTGAAAGGTCTCAGTGCAAAGGGAGACCACTAACGCTGGAAGTGGACAGGGATGCAGGAGCAGAATAGGCTGAGGAGAGGAAGTTGTGGGCTTAGAAACTTTTGTTTAAGGAGTTCTGAAGGAGAACCGCATGGTAGAGTCTGCAGTTTAAGAGTTATCCAAAGGGAGCATTTATCTTTGAAAGCCATTGGTTAATATACATGGTCATTGAAGCCATAGGTGAGGTTTAGATAATTTAGAGTGAAAAAGAAATCTAATGTCATGATGTCCCCAGAATTACATGATAAATTCTTACTAGTGTGAAGAACATCATAAACCTCTTTGTAACATTTTGTAAAAATACTGCTTGCATGGATCAGTGGGCACAGCACAATGGAGGTGAGCTAAGTGGCCTGTGAAGGGCCGTCTGTGTCCATTTAGTGCCACTAATGTTCAGTGAGCTAAGAGAATGCAGGAAGATCCTAGGAGGTAGATATAGTTGAGCTCTTTAGAGCAGAGTCTACCAAATACGAAGAGATTGTGATGTAGGCTATCCATAGCTATCAAAAATTAATCAATTTTAATTAATACTAATGATCTGAAATTTCAGATTTTAATGTGATCCACAGATTTATATTTTTGCAGATAAAGTAGATATGGCTAAACTTTGACCTAAAAATAACAGCATGGTAAATAACTAGGTACATCTAATTCATATCTTGAAAGTCAATTAAAACAAATCAACCATTTTATTTATCAAAGAGCATATGGCTATATTGTTCAAAGAGAGCAATAATGCACACAGTAATAGGTAATGTATGTGCACATAAGTTTACACCATTAAAGAAGGTTGCCTAGAGGAACAATAGATGTTATTTGAAATGCCCCACAATAGCCAGAAGCAAATACATGATATATGCAAAAAAGATATAATAGGAACATTTCTCAGTTCAAAACATTTTAAATATCACACATTAACACCTGAAAGTTAATAAAAAAATGTAGAAAACTATATATTTATAATCACAATAGCAAAAAGCAGAAATGTAACTGATTACTTGATGAGTTATACAGCATTTTAAAAATAACTAGGAAAATCATCGGCCTAAGAAAACACCCTTCCCATCAGGCAGTTTTGAAATACACTAATATGCAAGTTATTTATACATACTCACCCCTACCTATATTTTAAGAACTACTCAATATCTTAAAAGCAATCACAAAATCAGTCTTTAGCTTAATCCTCATCTGCATTTTAATGATTTCAAAATAGAGACACATTATAGGGCTTGAGGTTGCATATTGCTACATTACTAGTTTCCTAGCACTGTGGCTTTCCATCTTGGTAGCAATAAATTCTAGTAAACAGAGCCATTAACAGCATTTTTATAGGGTCAAATGGAGCTATGGCAGTAGAAGTGTGGTGCTAACTAAAATCTGAAGGCTACTATGTTACACTCAACTATTTATGAAGGCATTAAAATCAGGTCTTCTCAGGGATGTATGAATGTTTTTCATGATCTTTTCTCCCCTTGACAGTGCTAGCTTTTATGTGGCAATTTGGGAAAAAATGATTACCTAAGGTTTCACAAAGTTTGAGGTTCTCATTAAAATATAAGCTTTATTAAAGAATACAGCACTCTAAATAAAAGTAATTAAAGCTAGTTGTGAATAAAAATGTTCATGATTGGGCCCTCCCTGGTGGTGCAGCGGGTTAAAGCACAGCACAAAGAAGCTTAAGCCACTTCCGCATGAGTTCGATCCCCGCCTGCCCCAGAGGAGACCCACATGGCGAGGCAGACCTCTCCTGATCCGCCTGCTGCTCCCCTCAGCAGTGTACTTCATTGATCTGCCTGTTCTGCACCCCACTCTGTCTCTGGTCAATCCTCTCACCCTCCTCATCTCTGGCCTGTACCCCAGTTCTGTATGAATGAATAAATAAATCTTTAAAAAAAATAAAATAAAATAAAATATCAATATACAATGTTACTTTAAGGCCACCCTTTAGTTCAGAAACTTGTTCTTTAATCATCCAATCACCATTTTAGGTTGTAAAATATGTTATGATGTATACATTACACACATGTAATATCCATCTGTGGGCATAAAAAATGAAAAACCTATGAAAACTTTAATTTTCTGTTTACTCTGAGCACATGCAAATGAGTTATTCCTTGAAATAATAAAGTAGATAGTTATATTCTAAATATTTATAATATCACCTAGGTGTGAACATAATTTGAAAAGATATTAGTGTTGAAAACAAATTTAATGTTATATCAATGCGGGAATTGAACTCATGCGGAAGTGGCTTTAGATTCTCAGTGCTGTGCTTTAACCCGCAGCACCACCAGGGAGGGCCTTAATACAAATTTTAAAAAGTATGGATCAAACTTTACACACATAAGTCTACATTCACTATTACTTGGGATGAGAATCAACTTAGAACGTAGGTTTTAGAAACTGGCATGGCTTAAAAAAATCATGAATTAATAAAAATACCACATGGTGATATTGGAGAAACATAGGTCAAGTCTATTATTTCTGCATTCTTATTAAAGAAACTGAAGGTTAACATGATGAGATTCACACTATTAGAGAAAACTCAAAACAAAAGCAAGTCAGAATATCTGGCCCCTCGCATAATTATCTTCTAATTTGGAGAGCAAATCCCCTCTACTATCTACTTCAGAGTTGCATTAATTGGAATATTATTGAGAATAAAAATTATGAGTACACAAGTAATTAAGGAAATTTAACTTGTATTTCAAGCATTCAACTCAAACAAACTACCTTTAGATGCATAAATATATGCATCTTTGCACTTTCTAGACAATTGCTGCATTGTCTAAAATAACCTAGTCATTTTTTAGTTATAAAAGTGAGTGCTTATTTTATTTTACAGAAATTTGAAAAATCCTTCATGTTTATTTTCTTACTAAACTTTTAAATCAGCATATGCTTAAAATCTGACTTCCCATCTTTTTACCTATTTTGTTCTGCCTCCTTAATATACTACTTTATACCTAAATATTTCAAATAACAGTCAATCTAAATATAATTTACATATTCCTTAAATGTATTACTTAACATAATGATTTTGGTTGCCCTTACTTTGCTTATGTGTATTCCCTTCGAGGATAAATGCAAAACTAAAAGATTCAATATATTAATGGTAACTTATGTCCTGCACTTTCTATAAAACTTTTCCCCATGTACCTTCAAGAAATTCTTTGTAAGGTAATTTTAAAAGCATTTTGCTCTTTGCATTCTCCTCTGTAGGATTTATAATTGAGCTATGCTTTCATTAAGGTATCTCTTAGGACGTGCTAGCCTTTTCTATAACCATAAATTTTGATAATTAATTCCCATATAACATAACTTAATCGATTTTTAATTTAAATAAAATGTCCTCCTTTTTCAAGTCCATAAAAATAGATGCTTTTTATGGATGTTCTTTTATATCTCTGTCTATGAAGTCTATTCTATGATCTTGTTCCCTAAATCTGTTCTCTCAATGTCAAGAAAAATATCCTTATTTGATTAAGTTTTACTTCTACAATTCAGACGTATAAAGAAAACCTATAACCTATTTGACAACTTTGCAAATATTCAAAATCCTACTATATAAGTTGTTTATTGTAAAAATCTTATAATCCTGCTTACTTCAGTATTGTAACCATTTTATTGATGGCATTATCATAGCAATGAGGAGAATGAAGAGATATAAGAGGAGCTAAAACCTTAATCATATTATTTGCTTACTGATTAACATAGCATTCAACTAAACTTTCCAAAGTTAAAAATGAAGAATTTGATGTAAGGTAATTGAAATAGGCTGCTTACAGTCTGTTTCAGGATGTCCGTAAAAAATTTATTGCGCAATTAATTAAAAACACAATGAGCAACCACCACATACCTTTTAGCATGACTTTAAAGATAAAAGGGATATATTAAGTATTGAAGGGTCAGAGATACTGGAACTCACACCCTGGATGTAAATACAAAATGGTACAGCTACTTTGAATAGAAGCTTTCAAGCTCTTGTGAAGTTAAACATACACTTAAGTTATGACCCAAGAAATCATTCCTAGGAATTTACCCAAGTGATAAAGAATTTCTTCACACAAAAGCATTTATGTGAATGTTTGTAGCTGAACATTGCCTCTTACATATGGGAAAACCTGAAAAAGCATCCAATCATGGAATACAACTCAGCAATAGCAAGAAATGCACCAATATTATACCCATGATGAGTATCAAATGTATCCCATTACATAAAAAATGCATCTAGACAAGGTAAAATTTTAAGGACAGATCAATAGTTGATATTGTCTGGTAATGGAGAACAGGATTGTAAACAAAAGATGGGAGATGTTGGGGTACATTATGAAACAGAGTTCTGGGATCCTGCACATGGGTTTGTTGAAATATTGGGAATTGTATAGTTAAAAATGGGTCAATTTTATTGTACATGAATTATGCCTTACTTAAAAATGAAAAATATCTTCAAAGGAAGTCTTGAGGTGGTATAGTAGAATAAATATTCTACTTGCAGTAAGAAGTTCTGGTTTTCCCACTGATTCAATTCTCTAATTGTAGTATGGTTTCAGTATATTAAGTCAATTACTTGGTTCTCAGCTTTCTCACTAATATAATATAGGTTTTAATAGTTTCTGTGATTTTAAAATATTATTCTATTATGAGGATGAAAAATACACCACAGATGTGAACGTTCCTAAAATGAAGCAGGGACTCATTGAATTGTATTTCCAAATATAGATTGATGAAAATTTACCATTGATTAAATCCACTAAATAGAAAGAACACCAGTGTTTCAGTAAAACACAATTATGGACTCAATACTGGCAACTCAATAGAATTTGGGGAAGAAGGCAGTATCTCCAAAAAATAATATTTGTTTCTCAAGTTGGTACTTATTTTATTATTAATTGTGATTATGATTAAAAACATATGTAATGCCTGAATATATGTTATGAACGTTATCTGTAAAGTTTCTAGGATTACTTTAATAGTTATTTAATTGGTCTAGGTGAGAGATACTACCTTGCTGCTGCCATAATGGTATGTTTTTCAATGATTTTTGAGTATAATACAATGCATCTACTTTTTAGGTAGTCTTGGATGCAGTATAGTAGAATAAGTATCTTTTTTAGTAGAAAGATGTTCTTTAAAGTAGAATAAGTCTACTGAGATAGCATACTACATGCTTATTTATAGCAGGAAATGTAAAACAATATCACATATGAGAAGGTTTTCTTAATGACATAATCAGAGAGAAATATACATTTGATTCATGTAAATAATTACCTAAAATTAGCATAATATGCACACATATAGATAAACAGTAGCTTACATACTCTATGACCAGAAATTGTACCACAAATATCCAAGCTTGTGAAAACAAATAAAAACCAAAAGCAAACTATAGAAAATTTCTCATTTACACATTGTATGCTCTGATCTGGATGTTTGAGTGGTTCTTTTTTAGACTCAGGTACACTCATTTAAGCACTGGTGATGCAATACAGCATTCATTTTCATGGCAGCCCTATCAAATTTAACAACCAGGCAGTAACAAGAGACTATATTTCAATGGCTTTCTTTAGGGAAATTGAAATATAAGAACATTGAATTTCAACCTTATTTTCAAGGTCAGATATACAATTCACAAAAACATCATATTTATGGTTCTGTAATAGAATATTTGATGTTATGCAGAAAAAGAGTCTCTGTGGGACCTTAAAAGGAATATACACACACATATATTTTATCTAATAAAGCTACTGTTGTGTACTGAGTGATACAAAGGGCAAACTATTATTTTATACACATCCTCAGTGGAATCCTTGCCATTGCTATTTGTGTGACATTAGTAATTTTCCTTTGTAATTAGTCAAATCACTGATACCCACCAGTCAAATTGATGACAACCTGGAAATCAGACCATAGAAGTTACATTCGGTGATTATGTAAACTAAAGTGAAACTGAAGAAGGTTGAAGAGCTCAAAGTGAAATAAAAAAAAAAATTATGTATCTCCAGAAGTTTACAGCTATGCCTATTACACTACTCCATTCTAGTATTAAGTAAAACAATTACTATTTTCCTCAATAATGCTTGAAAAATACTATCCAAAGTAGCCTTTCCATCTACTAACAGAGAGACACACCAGTGAAAATGAACTATTTGTCTATTTCCCTAGGTAGTATTTATCATTTGGTGCATTTAGCACCAAGTACAATGGTTATGTTTGAACTCAACTGAGCAATAAAAAAGGTTTTAAAAACAAAGACAATAGGAAGACATTTCCCTGAATTTTTAGCTTCTTACCTATAACCTTTATCGCACTCCATTTCTTATCCCTAATTCTATATGTCCTATGATAGAACAATCATAGGCTTCGAAGTTTTCCTATGAGTATATTATGAGACCCTAAAGAAACATAAGTCTGGAGAAGAAAGCCTGTCTCTAGCTTAAAATAATACTTGACAGGACCCTCCCTGGTGGTGCAAAGGGTTAAAGCACAAGACTGTTAAGTGACCACAGCCACTGCAGCACGAGTTCAATGCCTGGCCTCAGAGTTGACCCACATGGTGCAGCAGACCTCTCCTGACCCACTCACTGCTCCCCTCAGCAGTGTACTGTACTTTGTTAATCTGCCTGTTCTGTCCCCCACTCTGTCTCTGGTAAATCTTCTCACTGCCTCTGCGCCTCTGACCCATGCATAAATAAATCTTCTAAAAAAAGTAATACTTGAGAAGTTCAGGACAAGTTCAATAGCAAGCAAGTAGTCCCAATGCTTCCAGGAAAGTATTCAAAGCAGCTGAGACACAATTCTAAATTAGCTTTTGGAGACGACCTGGGTGGGAGAATCACAAAATGGACATTCCTAAGTAAAGAAAGGGGAAAAATGACTTTGAAACAATTCTACTCTCATTTTTTTAAAATTTCTATTTTAAAACATAGATATACCTCAAACAATCTACTTGAAAAAGAAATTAGAATTTTTAAGTAATGTCAAAAGTATCTGTTTTGTTAGAACTTTCTTTCCATTGAAGACTTGTATTTATGTTGTTTCATCTACCCATTTCTTTGCAACTTTTAAAAGTTACAAAGTATAGACTTAAAAATTAAGAGTATCGGGCCCTCCCTGGTGGCGCAGCGGGTTAAATCACTGCACTAAGAAGCTTAAGCTACTTCAGCATGAGTTTGATTCCCGCCTGCCCCGGAGGAGATCCACATGGCGCGGCAGACCTCTCCTGACCCGCCC
>NW_004567106.1:57224104-57243296 GCF_000260355.1 Condylura cristata
TCGATCTGCCTGTTCTGCTCCCCACTCTGTCTCTGGTGACTTCTCTCACAGCCCCTGCATCTCTGTCCTGTACCCCAGTTCTGTATGCATAAATAAATATCTTAAAAAATATATAAAAAAAAAAATTAAGAGTATCTTGTGAAAAAGGAATCATGTTGCATTCAGGTATTATAATCAATATATGACTATGAGTAAAAGAGTAAAACTGCAGCATAGCTAACTATATGACTAAAAACCTTGTTGAAAAAGCCATGGAGGGCCCTCCCTAGTGGTTTGATGGCTTACAGTGCAGCACTATGAAGCAAGCCACTGCAGCATGAGTTCAATCCCCAGCTGACCAACAAGGCTCAGCAGACCTCTCCTGACCCGCCTGCTGCTTCCCTCAGCAGTGTATTTCAGTCGATCTGCCTGTTCTGTTCCCCACTCTGTCTCTGGTGAATCTCTCATCTTCTACACCTCTGGCATATACCCCAGTTCTTGCATGCATACATCTATCTATCTATCTATCTAGCTAGCTAGCTAGCTAGCTAGCTAGCTAGCTAGCTAGCTAGCTAGCTATCTATATTATAGGTATCTAAAGAAAAAAAAGCCATGGAAATTCTAAAAAAATTAAAAAATAATAATAAAAAAAGCAAACCTGGATTTGTTTGTCTTTTGCATTTGAATTTACCAACTGCATCTGATAATTTTGCACACTGTAGTAAGTTTCTCTGAGAGTATCTAAAATCTGGCAGAGAACAATTTTCTTTATCCCAAGGCACATTAAAATAAAGTTTAATACATTAGTAGAACATATTTTCTGTTGTACTTACTATGTCTCCCCTAAGATAATGAACATTTTTGTAGCCTAAATCCTGAGATGAGATGCAGGATGGGAGGGTATAGAAAGGCAAGATGTAGGACAATGTCTTCGTAGGTTAATACCATGCCCATACAGAGAGTTCTTCTGAAGTTGACTGAAATCTCTGTATCTCCAATTGTTATATAATTCTAGAGGAATAATATCACCCTGCTTTCGTTTAGCAAATGGATTTTTTTTCCCAGCAAACTATATTAAGGCTCAGTTGAAACAGCTGTGCAGTTTCTGCATGAACCAAACAAAGGCAGACCTTTAAAGCTTAGACAGAACTCTGCTTTCTAAGTACTCTTGAAACAGAAAGGAAGCACTTTCTTCCCAGTGTGAAAAATGTGGCGTCCTCACAAGGTTATTATCAATAGAACTGAAAACCAAGTTACGGGGGGGGGTGTCACTTTTCTTGTATGATGGCCAGAATATATTATTAAAACTGAGCAGATGATCAGAGCAATTGCCAGAGTTTAAACCACACCCTCTCTACCCACAGCTCCTCTTGTATCTTGTATCATCAGTTCATGAAGCAACACAGAGCCTAGCAGAGAGTAAATGTAATTATTGTTTGTTAAATTATTCTTTGGCTTGCTTTTTCTTTTTAAGATTTATTTATTTATTCATATGGAACTGGGGTACAGACCAGAGATGTGGAGGGTGAGAGGATTCACCAGAGACAGAAAGGGAAGCAGAACAGGCAGATGGATGAAGTACACTGCTGACGGGAGCAGCGGCCGGTCAGGAGAGGTCTGCCACGCCATGTGGATCTCCTCCAGGGTAGGCAGGTATCGAACTCATGCGGAAGTGGCTTTAGCTTCTCAGTGTTGTGCTTTAACCCGCTGTGCCACCAGGAAGGGCCCCTGGCTTGCTTTTTATAGCACATTTACTAACCAGTTTTTAGTATAAGAATTATTATTTGACTCATAAATTTTTGGACAGTACTTTCTGATTCCTTTCATAAAAGATGGAAAACAATATCCCTCATCTGCTACACCTAACATTTCTAAGCATATGGAGTTTTATTATTTTTTTAGGTTTATTTTATTTATGCATACAAGAACTGATGTCTAGACCAGAGGTGCAGGGGATGAGAGGGTTCACCAGAGTGGGGAGATCCACTGAAATACACTGCTGAGGGGCACAGCAGGAAAGACAGGAGAGGTCTGCTGCACCATATGGGTCAGCTACCTGGCTGGGGATCGAACTCATGCTGCAGTGTCTGGATATAGCTTGATAGTGCTGAGACAACTGCACCATCACGCAGGCCACAGCATCTTGATTTTTTTTTTATTATACTTTTAATGTTAAAATTATGTCTAGGTTAAATAAAATCTTAATTCCTAAATAATATACTACTCACAGATATAACTGTGAGAAGTAGCTATAATGCAACATTTAAGCTCAAAGAATCTTCTGTGGAAGAAAGCAAGTGACAGCAGGCCTTAATTACAGGGTTGATGAGTTTAGGGAATGCATGTAAGACGCCCCCAAGAGATACAGACTGTCTGCTGTGTTAGCAAGGAGAGTCGCAGAACCTAACTTCTGGTATGAAAAGAGAACATGTAATACTAACCTATGCTCTAGAGTTTGTAGTGTCTAGAGAGTTTTCAACCTCTCAAACAATCCTTTTAAGAAAAATTTTTAAGTAACTCAGAAACTAATAGAGAAGTGTTCAGGGATCACCAGAGCTGCCATTTGTCTATTCAGAAGAAACTTTCATATTTAATAACCATCAGGCATTTGCTTTACAGTTGTGCCCAAAAGGGTATTGCTTGAGGAAATAGATGAGCATGTATAAAATGTATGCAGTCCCCATGCCCTTGTCGAGGGAAAGAAAGGGGATACATAAATTTTAAAAAGAGAAATACAAACATATAAATGTTTTTTGCAAGTAGGAAACATCTCTGGGAATAAAAGCTCAAAGGTTGATGTTCCAGTCGTGCCACAGTCTTCACTTTTTAATCTGAAGCAACAATATGACAGGTGAAAAGTTTGTGTTTTATAGTTCAAAAAGTTCTTCTAAGGGGGGCTACAGAACACAAAATCTATTTATAAAGAAAAGTTAGGTAATTAAATGAGCCACCAAAAAATAAAAAAGGTTCTCACCATATTACAAATGTCTCTCTGGATAAAGCCCAGGGAAAAGTCCCATTCAAATCTGAACTTTCTTTTCCCAAATAGCTTCAGCACAACCCATAAGCTGTTATGAGACTGGCAGGAATAAGTGACAGGCAGCTGAAGGTTTCTGGAGGTGGGCCCATGCTACAAGGGACTTTTGTGTTAGATTACTGGTGTCCTGAGCTGTGAGGTCCTGGCCCTAGGATGGAGTCCTGCCAGGTGTTTGCCCTGAGACATAGCCACAAGCCCAGGACCCAGGCTGGGTCAGCAGGTTGATAGACCTAGAACTTGGAGACTTAGAGCTGCTTGCTCTGAAGCCTGAGCTCAGATGCCAGGTCCTGGTTTATGACTAAGTCAGATGGGCCAACTAACCTTGGCCTTGGAACCGTGGAGCTTGGGGATCAAGATGGAATTTCGTTGTCCTAACACTTGGATCCAGAATGCTCATGTCTCAGCTAATGGTGGAATGGGAACAGGGGTGGGGTGGTATCCTGGTCCCACCAACTGGTCTACCTTAGCCTCACAGCTGATAATCTGGGGAATAAGTCCCAGGTACCTAGGGTATATCCATCCCACTATCAACCTTAGACCTGGAACAGTGCTAAGCCCAGTGTTGAGTCTGCTGTCCTATTAGAACTTGGAACCGCAAGACCTGAAGCCTGAGTATGAGTCCTTGGCACAAGCAGCTGGTTCACCTCAGTCTTTGGAAGGCAAACCCAAGTGCCCATGGACCTAGTCTGGCCACCTGGTAGACCTTGGACATGGAAACTTGGAACCCAAGGCTCAAGTCTGGTGTAGGTGAGAGTAAGGATCTGCATCAGGCCCAGGTCCAGCCATCTAGTCAACTTCCTACTTGGTGGCACAGGCATGAAACCTGTGTCTAGGTCAATCTCTAAGGGCCTGGTTGTCATGTACTTGAAACCACATGACTCTATAGCCCCAACTGAGTTTTTGTCCAGGTCTGGGTCCAGGTCAGGCTGTTTCTGGCTGGTTGGTGGAGTTTGGAAGCCTCCAGATTGACCCTAGCCTGTGTGTGGGTTCCTTATACTAAGTAGCATTAATCCTTTTAGTGGAAACCACTCTGTAGATGTAGTAGTATCTTACTTAAGTTTCAATTTGCATTTACCAAATGATCAGCACTTCTTTAATATGCATTTATTTATGTACTGAACATTTCACATTTTATTCAAAATCCCAGGAGGGTTATCTGGAAGGGGACAAACCTAACATGATGTAATTATATCATACCTTCCTAAAACTAAAACCCAACTTCAAACATATTGAACTCTAATTTCGTAGTGATCACCTTCTCATCTTATCCATATAGCAATAGGAACACATATTCTACAGTTGTGAAGCTCCTCCCAGGATTTTGAATTAGAGGCAGCAAAGCATTTACATCTTTAGCCCTAAAATATCTTAGAAAGTCAGTTCTGTCCTCCAGAGGTATTTAGCCAGCTGTTTAATCTCTTACTCCACTACCACAACCTCCACCACAAGTCCTGCAGATAATTTTGTGTGAGGAACAGCTGTGTAGTTGAGGCAATCCTCTTATTTTAAAAGAATGTGGTCTCCTAAGAACAACATAACTTTGAGAGATTTAAGCCTAGTTATAAAATCTTCAGGCCTAGATCCCAGTCTTTCATAATTATTCCAAAGACAAAATACCCCATGAGAAAATTGGCTTATACTTGAGGCTTGCACAGTCTACAGTCTAGTAGGCCATGAATGATTACCTAAAACCTTGACGGGTTCTTCTCACTCACAGACCTCCCTCTAATGTGTCAAGTCTGAAACTCAGAATTGAAAAATAAAAAGACCAATACATGACAGTTCTTCTTAGAAGGATTCCCTCACTGGAATTTCAAGTCATATGTACTCATTTTCTCTAAAACTCTTGCTGTTTTTAAAAATACTACCTTTGTCCTTTATCCTTCTTCTTCTAGCTATTCTAGGGGGAGTATTGAACCACCAAAAAAATATTATATCCTATCCAGAAGCAGAAATTGTCACTATCTTTTATTTGTGAGTTTCCTATAGAACATGTTTTGTTGACCTATTTCTCATTAAAATCAGAGACTGCATCATATTTTTTCTTGTTTGGCATCTAGATGACTAAAGTTTGGTTTATTAATGAGTGACTGTGGAACAAACAAAAAAATGGGTAGCCTTTTTGGCTAAAATGCTGATTTTACTTCAGAATAGAATTGAGATTTAAATTCTTTATCTTCCAAAAGTAGGTTGGACATAGGACATTAATCACTGATAGCCTCAAACTATTTCACTGCATTATTAATATCTTTGTTATGTAGTTCTTGTGTGGATTTAATGAATTAATTGCAAGTAAAACATTTAGCAGAAAGCTTGGCCCATCTTTGGTGCCCATTAGATAGTCATTCTTATTATTAACATATGTACCATTGAATAAACTTCCCTAAGAATACTTTAGAATTTTGACAGCATTTTTATATGATAGTCAGTTGGTATGATAATTCTCTAAAATTCCTGATCATTTAACCTAAAACTTAAAGACAGTAAATGAGATTAATATAGAATGACAAAACATTAATAAAATATGTCACTAATTAAATCATTAAATAAAGAAATTGCTTATATATATAACAAGTAATAAATAATACAAAGCATGATGTTAGTGTGATTTACCACACCACCCAAAAACCCACCCAGGTATGATTTAAGAAAATGATTCTCTGCTAGTCTAACTTTTATCAACTTCTTCCTTTACAGTCCATTACTCTTTGTATTCATATTATGACTCATGCACTCTGACAATATGCTCATTCCTATTAGTCAGTATTTTTGTATCAATTGAAATAAAATCTCAACCTCTCCATTGTTCACTACTTTTATATTTTCAATGCAAAGTGTACATCAGTGGGCTTTTCTAATATTAACCTTTGCAGTATGTCTGTAATTGTTGGCTGCAGAGTAATGGTCAAAAACTCAAATTTGAGAGAGAGTGTGTGTACAGATTTTAAGATCTCTAAATTTTGTGACTTTTCACAAGTTTCATAATCTCTCTGCAGCTTAGTTTCTCTATTTGAAACAGAGATGTAGAGGGACCAATGAACTACCTTTGGAGATTATTGGTGTTTTGGTAGTATGGTGTGTATCACATAATGTCATACATTATGCTGTGATGACATGCATATGAGGAGGTGTGACCTTATAACTGAGTCACAGGAAATGCAAATCAAAACTACAAGGACCTCATGCTCACAAGGGTGACTGCTATTAGAAAAACTCATATGCACAGAACATTGGAAGTGTGGTGAGAAGGTACAGCGATTAGAAAACTGTGGTGGGAATATAAAATGATATCATCACTGTTGTAAGCGTATGACAAGTCCTCAGTATATATATATATATATATATATATATATATATACTGAATGATGATAACATTTTTTATGTGTGTATAATATATAGAAAGAGGGAAAAAGAGAAAGAGGGCTCATCATACTCTATCAACAGCAGTGATACCATTATATGTATATATATATATATATGCATATGTGTGTGTGTGTATAGCAGCAGATCTATATATATTTGATTATATATATATATATATTTGATCTAGCTATATCTATATCTATATCTATCTATATATATATCTATATCTATATCTATGCATGTGTGTGTGTGTGTATCTAGCAATTCCTTTTCTGTATCTATGCCCAAAGAATTGAAAACAGAATCTAAACAGAATCTTAGATTTTGTTCTTAGATATCTAAACAATATCTTAGATATTTTCTCACACATTTTCATTACAACTTTCTTTGTAATAGCAAAGAAGTGAAAACAATCCAAGAATGAAATTCAGAGACATTACAACATGGATGAATCTCAAGGACACTATGTTAAATGAAATAATTTAGTCACAAAAAGATCAATGCTGTATGATTCCACTCATATGAGGTATCCAATGAGGTTAAATTCATAGAAACAGAAACTAGAATGATGGTTACCAAGGACTGGGGAAAGTGAGAGATGAAGAGCTATTTAATAGGTAGAAAATTTCAGTTTGATGAGTTGAAAGTTTTGGGACTGTAAAACAATTCCAATACCCTTGGCATTACTGAATTATTCACTTAAAATAGTTAAGGTAGTAGATTTTGTATTATGTGGTTTTTACTACTATAAAAAATAATTTATAAAACTCTATCCAGCTTGTAGGCTAATGTGGATGTTAAATAATGCATTTGAAATGTTTGTTAAAGAATAATGTCCCAAATATTAGAAATACTCAGTAAGTGTCAACTGGTATTACTGTTTTAGAACTGAGTTTCTGCTTTGCCCACCATTTCTGTGTTTCCAATGTGTGGTGTGCTAAACATTGCTGAGACAATGAATGAATTTTATACAAATTTGCTTTTATAACAGAAAATTGCCTCCAGGTTTACTCCATCCAGTAAGTATTCCCATAGTGGATATAATTCATAGTTTAATTTTTACTATCACAAGCCTATTCTGTCTCTGCTACACTTGGCTTTTGCCTATAACCATTTCATTACTATTACATATAGGCTACAAAAATCCATCTAAGCAAATAAAAGCATAGCTCATAATATATATCTTATTACATGACTTTTTCCAAAATCACAGTTTTACAGCAGGACATAAATTAGTCTTCTATAAAAGTATCTGAATGTTATTATTTATGGTTATATGTGAACAAAGGAATTTTATCTGATTTTAGTTCCCCATTGAGATGTGCTACTTTTAACTTGCAATTTATGAAATATTAAGTCAAAGTTAAGGTAACATGTTCATCTAGATTAAGAAACATTGCAACCATCAAACATGTATGTGATTTTTATGATGATATGCTATTTTTATATTGAGTGGCAGCATTTGTAGTTTTGTTTGCAATCTTACCAAAGTTGCTTTGGCATATGATTGAGAATTGCTTTGCAATCCCTTCCTGTGCTATGATTTTCATAAAGGTGTGTACTAGTCTGCTGTCACTGTACAGCCTGTTGCCACAAAATATAAACATTGCTGAGCCTTAAATCTCCTTCTTTAGTACTGTAATGGGATACAGATGAGTAATCTAAATTTTTAAGATGAAAAAGCAAGGAAAAACTATTTTACAAAATGTCATAACACATTGTACACCTGAAAAAGAACTCTTAGGCAGCCCCCTTCATCATTGTAATAGTTGTAATTGTAATCATTTTCAAATGATGTGTTCCACTGAAAGAAGTTGAACACATACTTTATGCAAAGTTAGAGAACCCAAATATAACTCCAAGTCTTGTTTTGTCATCAGAAGAATGAAAGCTTATGTGCAGTTATTTATAATGTCTAAGGAAATTCTACACACCTCATCAACATAAAAGTTTCTGCCCTTGAAGCCTAGCCCTGAGTTACTCAGCTGGGATCCATGTTTGATGTACTCCTTATGAGTAACCAGCTATAAAAAATGTAAATGACATGGAGCATTAAAAAAAAAACAACAAGCAGCCATTCTAAAATTTCCTCATTAGTTATAGCAATTTTCTATTGTGAATAAATTTGAATCACTGTAAAAATATGGTCTTCTTATTTCAAGAGAACTATCAGATTTTCCATTAAAATGTTGGGTTTTAGCCATTTTCTTGTGCCTTACTTTGCTTTCTTTAATAATTATGCACAACTTTCTCATGTACCAGTTCAATTTTTGTATACCTTCTTTTTTTGAACTATCTATATAAATACATTGCATCTTTTTTGGGGGGGGTAGTTTTTTTTAATGTTGACCTTGAAGAGGTCATTATATAGACTACATATAAGACCTTTGCACTGCATTTTTTTTTTTTTTTCAATTTGTGGTTCATCTATGTCTTTTCTTAAGGGTTACTTTAACTCAGTTGCTGGCTTCAGATATTTTTCATGGAGTAGGACATAGTTCTCAATTTTGGTAGTTTCTCAAAAACATGCAGGCAGGTGAGAGCAATCTGCATATGGTTCACTCCTGATTGACCATAGAGGCATAAAATCCCTTCCATTCAAGCTGCCTTGGTCTGCAATTAAGCACTGATCTGCTAGACCTGCTCAAGAGGCTTTCATGATGACAGAGAAATGTTTCATTATTGAATTACTAAAATGATCTTATTTGTTTTGCTTATGAAATTTATTTAGTATTAATCATTGTGACCATATACTACATATTGTCAAAATAACAGAATGAGAGATTTTACAATAAACTCAATATACTTTTCTCTCAACTAATCAAAAAGAATAAATAAATTGCATGTGTGTCCTGGAAATTCATTGGGTTTCTATGGGATTAGCTTCAGCTATATGAGTGACTTTTTTTAATCACTAAACTTTTTCTTCTATATAACCCCATCACAGTTGAATTTGACTTTTGTGTCCTTCAAACCAGACTACTGTGAGGAATTCTAATCAAGAGTTTCTTGAAGAGCTTCTCATAAGTTTCCTGAGTTGCAACCAGAGGAAAACACAACATAGACCTTGTTAACTGCCTCTGATAGCTAACAATACGTGCCCCAGGGAACAATGAGGATTCTGTCTCTGAATAATGCCTTCAGCTATGGGAACCTCCCAAGGTGTCTCATTTGATATTAATGGCTGAACAAAACTCTCATTTACTGCAATCCTCTTTCAGTCACTTAAAGATGGAAAATTTTAAAACTTTTTAAAAAGCCCCTACCAAAAAGCCCCTACTATAGCTAAAGCTTCTGGTTTTCTACCTTTTATCTATTTCAATTTTGAAAGTCTGGGTCAAGCTAACCTGTAATAAAAAGGTAGAAACATATTTTTTCACCCTCTTTTTCTCCCCCTTTACCCAGTGACTCCCAATATCTATGTTACTCTTAAGTTCAAACATGTGATTTTAGAACAATCTTAAATGTCAATCTCTGTAGTATAAACAATGAATTACATACATAATTATGCTTATCTATAATATTGTCTATGTACATATAAATGGCAAAGATTTAACAGTCAAAATTATAGCCCCAAGTGACAGAAATTAATGATGTTAGTTATAACACATTTTGTCAGAACTATTCCTTTGAAACCATTTGATGTCATAATATACAGACCATAAAGCTAAGTATTTATAGGCTATGCCTAGTTTAGCCTTTCCTTAACAAATATTTTACAGGGCTACTAAGAAGACTTCACTTGCACAAAGGAGTTTATCTTTCATCTCACGCCCCTCCTTCACATTTACCCTCCATTGCTGATGAGTACTGCAGAGGTCAAAATGTCAGTGGCAAAAATCAGGAAAATAAGGTCCTATATAATGGAAAGATTTGAATGAAATGTTCTTGCACACTCAATTTGTTATCTTGGGTGTGAGTATGAACAACAAAGAAACGCAAGTAAAGTTCGCAAGGGTAGTTTATTCATCCACATACACAAGGTCATTAATCTTGTTTGTGCTTTTAGAGTAAATCAAGTATTCTAGACTACAGAGCATCTTTGGTCACAAAATACATTCAGATGGTGGAAGCTTATTTCAGTCCAAAAGATTCCACCTGCTCTCTGAGTCTCTATGCTGAGACTTCTAGGTGAAAATTAAATAGGCTGACTCATTGATTCAGCCCCAACAAGACAAAGGAGATATCACCTGATTTTTGCAGCAGGCCCACACACTAGAAAATTCTGTCTGAAGACTTGTACCCATAAATGAGAGACAGATAAATGGAGTTGGGAACAAATCCAGAAGTGTCACCTTAACTGACCTAACCTCAGACAATCTCCCTATCTCATGATTGAAAACTCCAAAACACCTTAACTTTTGAGGTTGTTCCTTGCTGAATCATAGTTCCTATTCTCAAATTAGCAACTTCCTCATGATATTATAGCTGATTTGTTTATCCTGAATCAGCAACATATAGGAAGACATTTAATCTGTTTTGTAATATACTTTTTTTTTATAATTGAGCAAATAAATTTGGAGAAGTTCTAAATTTATGAAACTAGTATCAGTTTGTTTATTCAAATATGCTTCTTAATCTGTATTAATAATAACTATACAAAGGGAAAAATGCCAGTGTGCTGGAAGTCAAGTAAACTCCATACAATTGCATTGCGTGCCAACACAGGGACTAAATCCCGCGATCTGGTGTAGCAGATGAATCTGTATTGCAAGTTCTGTGAAATGTGCATTGCTGAGATACAGTGGATAGTAGCATCCGAGCAGGCCTAGTTCTGGGCAAGATAGGTAACAAGTTGGCTGGGCTTCCTTTCTGTATGAAAGTTGATCATGGAGAGTCAGACATCTGTTTAGGTGCAAATGTTGAGGAAAGAAAGAGGTTGGAATTTCAGATACAGTGCTGTAAAGACCTATAAACATTTGGTTCTCAGTTATTGACTTTCATAATGATCACCAGAGAATGTGTTGATCTAAGTTAAATGTATTAGAATTACTCTTAGAAAGGACTTAATTGACTCTTGATAGTTTCAAAATGGGAAATTAAGACAAGTATTTTTTAGAGTGTTAGGGCTAAACTGAGTGACTTTCAGGAGGTCTTTCAAGACTAAAGAAAAATCGATCAGAATTTAGTGATATTTGAGACATTACATTGGAATGGTGGGTACATAGAGGTAGAGGTTTTGGAGTAAGACTTGATCAGGAAATACTTAGTCTTGATAAGTTATCCATTTAGTCAGTTTATACCCTTATCTTCTAGAAGCAGCTATTTCCTAGAGCAAGCAGCTAAATTAATTTTGCTTGGTTTCAGCACAGTTTAACACAAGAACAGGGAATTATCTTGGGTTCCCATAGCTTAGGAGAAGTGAATACAAATCACTCTGTGTGCGTATGTGTGTGTGTATGTGTGTGTGTGTGTGTGTGTGAGAGAGAGAGAGAGAGAGAGAGAGAGAGAGGTGGGGATAAAGAAGAGATAATGAGTAGTAATATGGTCCTGTGGTCCCCCAAGCCCCAAGCTCTGGGCAGAAAATGAAAGACTGAAGGAAAACATAATTTACAAAAATAAAATCATCATCCCCTACATCAAAATATTGGATAGTAGAAGAAACTTTGGAGAAAACCTAGTCCAGCCATTTTAAAACTTTAAGACTTCACACATATCCACACTGTGCTGCTGAGATGATATAGGCCTCTAGACAAATCTAGATCACATAAAACAATCCTGCTATTTGCATTTATACAAGGACTTAATGGTGGCTTTTCTAGATCAATTTTTGTTATTATTATTTATTTAAAGATTTATTTATGTATGCATACAAGAACTGGGGTACAGGCCAGAGGCACAGGTGTGGTGAGAGGATTCACCAGAGACAGAGAGGGGAGCATAACAGGCTATCTGATGAAGTACATCGCTGAGGGGAGCAGCAGGTGGGTCAGGAGAGGTGTGCCGCGCCATGTGGGTCACCTCGGGGCTGGGATCAAACTCATGCTAAAATGGTTTTAGCTCCTTAGTGCTGTGCTTTAACCTGCTGCACCACCAGGGAGGTCCCTGGGTCAGGCTTTTTTTTTTTCCTAGTATAACTGCTCTTTCAAAAGTTAACCACTCTATAGTCTCTACTATAGAGTGGTTAACTTTTGAAAGAGCAGTTATACTAACACACATTATATGCAAGGATTGAAAGAGCAACACATTATATGCAAGGATTTGAAAGAGCAGTTATACTAACACACATTAATGCAAGGATATTGTACAGAAGCATAAGTAGAGTCCCCATTAAAGGTAAGAGATCTTGCTGTTGGCAAACTGGGGTAAATATTCTTTTCTTCAAACTCCCTAATATTCCACCCCTTCCTCTACTTTGAAGCAAACAGAAGAGTAATAAAACAAAAGGAGGATAATAAATGTAATATTCAAAAGCAGAACATGAATCCCAGGAGCTTGCCTGAGAAATATGAACTCAAACACATATATGTGGGTGCTCTCCCATCCTGAGATGCAGATCTGTGGGCTCATAGATACAGGGACACCAGTCACCCCTCTACAGGAACATGAGCTATCTCTAAGGCTTTAGCATATCCATTTTTGCTTTATTCTCTTCATCAGAGATGATCAGAAGTTGGCTAATCAGTGTTCTGTTTAATCAGGTATTCTGATTAATAGTGGCTGTACACATTTTACAGATAATTACATTTCCAAACATTAGAATTCAAGTAAATATCTTTGACATTAAGCTTATACCACGCAAAATATAATTTCTCTTTGTTGAATCAACAACCCTAATGGCTGAGGACTATTAGGAGGAGCTTCATTATCACCTTATTGCTGAGTTGCAGAAGAGGAGAGTTGCTGAGTTCCCCAGGCGCCAGGAGACCATGCAAATGGTAGATTGTGCATAAAAAGCAAAGAGAGAAAGAAACAGCCTTGTCTGCACATCCTTCACAGCGTTTCCTGTTTCTGTTTAAAAATGTACACATGCAGGGCCCTTCCTGGTGGTGCAATGGTTTAAAGTGCAGCACTATGGAGCTGTCCCACAGCCACTGTAGCATAAGTTCGATCCCCAGCCAGGAAGGTGACCCACATGGCACAGCAGACCTCTCCAGAGCTGCCTGCTGCTCAGCAGTTTACTTGGTCGATCTGCCTGTTCTGCTCCTACTCTGTCTCTGAGGAATCCTCTCATGCCCCCCACCCCTCGTCTGCACCCCAGCTCTTGTATGTATAAATAAATAAATTTTTAAAAATGTGTATACATTTAAAAATGTTCATTTTGAATTGTAAATAAGGATTGTGGAGGAAGCCTGTCTTGGTGATAGCTATCACAGATGGTATTAGCCATGTGGGAATGCTTGCAGTTTGTGTATGAGATACAGAAGCATTATTTGTTACATAGATAGGGCTCTCCTACAAATTCTTGTTATAATGTCAAAGTAGTATTTTAAAACAATAGCTACTAAAATTATGTTACTCATAATTAGGAAGTAGTATAATAAAATGAGCTCATAAAATTAGATATTTATTTCAGATGTAAATAAAATAATGGAATAATAGAATTCAGTTTTTCTCAGTCCTAAATATATTTGAAGCTAAATTTGAAAAGGCACTATAATCTTTCAATCAGGCAAGTTTGATTAAGATAATTTCATTCAAGGAATTAAAATTTCTCTATGATTATAAGTTTTAGAAACGTCCCAGGCAAAAATTAGTCATAACCACTTCCCCTTCAAAGTATCATGGAAACATAACAAAGATTTCAAGGTCGCAAAAAAATGTTCATGGATGTGTGTATCTTAATTCTAAAAATGAAAAATTAAATTCTGGGGGTCTTTGTAAATCACAAAATAAGTTTATGCTCAGAGATATGCGAGGCTTATGTGTGCACCATCAAATACTGATGTGTTGGTTAAATGGTGGAGGAAAACTAGAAAAGAGAGTTCTTTTAATCCAACACCTCAAAAAATTGTCAACTGTCTTTTTTTAATATATTTTTTTTCATCATTCTTCATTTTGTGCATTTTCCATCTCAGTTGTAATCCCCATGGGCTTCCCACCACCAATTCACCAATATGAATAGTCCAGTGCACTAAAAAAATTGTCAACTTTCTTATCAATAGTCCAAGGTCGCTTATTCATTCAAGGAACATTTACTGCAAAGCACCTTGTAGCAGTATTTAGGTTTCCACTTATGGGACCTCTGTTGTGAATCAAGTATCAAAAAGGTTGAATTTTCTTAAATCCGTGACTCTATCTGGTCTTTTCATCCATCAGCTAATATTGTAACCAAATTGTTAAGATCAGTATAAAATGCTTAGTAGCTCTAGAAACAGTTTACCAGATCAGACACTTCACCAGTCAACCTCCAAGTATGCAATTTATTCAAGTTGCATAAATCAAGGCTGAGTATTACTAATTATTTGGGTCAGATCATTGATATTCCAAAACTCGCTCATATACCCACTTATAAAGATTTTTTAGGGCCTCGCTGGTGGCACAATGGGTTAAAGACAGTACTAGGGAACTATCAGCATCCACAGCTGCACAAGTTGAATCCCTGGCCAGGGAGCTGACCCACAGGACACAACAGACCTCCCATGTCTCACCCACTGCTCCCTCAGCAATGTATTTCAGTTGATCTGTCTGTTCTGCTCCCTACTCTGTCAATAGTGAATCTTCTCATCCCCAGTACCTCTGGCCTATACCCCATTTCTTCTATGCATAAATAAATAAATCTTAAAAAAAAAATTTTCTTAGGCCCATATGTCCCTAAGTGAATTTTAATTTTCGAATCCCAGATTTTTGTTCCAGGACTCCCCAGAGGCCCTATTAAACTTTTGGGATCTTAGCAGATAGAACTCCCAGTGGTAAGAGTGGATGCATCAGGGGGTCTTAAGGCCAGATTGTCTGAGCCACTGCTGAACACTGACCCCAATCATCCCTCTCCCTGGCCCTCCATCAGGACCTGCACTGATCCCCAACACAGCCCTGGCCACATACCAGATGTGATCCTGGGAAGTTCCAGAGGACATCCTTCTATTCCTACCTCCTATCATCAGTCAGAAAGTTCAAACAAAGTGATAATTTCTTAAAGGAAGAACGTGAGGGAAGGAGTCCAGATCCCCCATGCATGCCAAAAGGGTACTATGCATAGTTATATTCCAATTCTCTGAAAAAAATAAGTAGGTTAAATGAAATTTATTTTCTTTCAAAATTCTTAATTTCCCATGACCATAAGATCCTAAAATTAAAAAAAAAAAAACACTTTGGAGGGTGAGTTATAATTATACCAATGATTAACAGAGAATTAGTAAAAAATAACGATGTTACACACCAATGTAATATAAGTGATTATATGAAGTAAAAATGTTATTGAAAATTAATGTTAAAATATAATTTATACTTAGTGGGTTATCAGTTAATAGCATTAATTGAAAGAACATGAAAGTCAGGCACTATCATCTCCTAATTTTCACTTTCAGAGGTGACATCTGAGAAATCTTTGCATAAATAAGTTGATGGATCTCAAAAGATTTGTGACTCAATTTTCTGAACACCCAACTTATGTGCCAAGTGTCATGTAGGCATCTTTCATCGTGTTAGTGGATAGCTGTTCCCCTTTGTACTTTATGGGGAAGATGACATAAAAATATTGCACTTGGAACATGATTGTTCCCCATTTTTAGGCTCATTCACTTTCAAGACCAACATTTACTTTTTTAGACCAACATTTATTCTGACTTTATTTTTAGGCCATGGCACCATCTTATCCTCATATTGGTTTGAAGACCAATAGGCCAACAGGCCTAACCACTGTTCTTGTCCTCCTTCCTATGAATTACTGGTAACGTACTGCTTGGTAGGCAGCATTGACCTCCCCTCCTTCCCAAAATATGCAAATGTGAGAAAGATAATATTGGGGTAGAAAAGAAGGGACAGCAGAGGAAGTGATTTTTTTTTTTTCCAAAGCATGATGGATATTAAATGAAATACATCAGATAAAATATTGCATAATAGCTACCTTGCCATTCTGAAGGACAGGGGAGAAATCAATGTTTCATCTTAAAATATCCAAGGACAAGTTGTGTTCCTATAGGGTAGTTCCTTCTAGTTTCAGGACTTATAAACAGTCTCTCAGAAGCTAAAACACGATTAAATAGAAAAGCTTGTGCAGCCCTCGACAAGCTGTAGAAAATAAGAAATAAAGAACTGTTCATGAGTAGCCCATACTCATTATTTCCTATACTAGACTCTTTAGTCATCTGAACTAGAACAAATAGCTTAGATATGAACTAATGGACTTTTGCCATTTCTCAAGCTTAAATCTTAATACTAATGGTTATGAATAATTTCCAAGCACTTACCAACTGTGTGAGAAGGAAGAAAAGGCTGATTCAAACTCTTCCCAGTGAGACAGATTCAGGCTCTGCTATCCCCATTTGCCATGCTAACGTGGAGTCTGAGGTCGCCATTTTATGTCATTAGTTGTTTAACTGTTGACAGATTGACAGATCAATGTTTCTCAGCTTTTGTCTTTTATGACTAAAGCTGTTACAAATATTTGCACACTAGTTTTCAAGTAGAAATATGTTTTCAGAACTCTTGGGTGAATATTTAAAGTGGAACATCAGAGTTTTTAATATAAATCTAGTTTAAAAATTATCCGGGAAGGGAAATATGATCTATAATGAGGTGACCAGAATCATTTGATCATATTGCCTCATCCTTTATTTGCCAGGTGTGCATACAGGGAAAGCACTGAAGAGTATTCAACTACAAGAATTAAAAGGTGAAAACCAGTCCTCCCTGGTGGCGCAGCTGGTTAAAGCATAGCACTAAAAAGCTAAAGCCACTTCAGCATGATTTTGATCCCCACCCCAGAGGTGATTCACATGGCCTGGCAGACCTCTTCTGTCTCTCTGGCTGCTCCCCTCAGCAGTGTACTTCATTGATCTGCCTGTTCTGCTCCCCACTCTGTCTCTGGTGAATCCTCTCACTTTCCCTGCACCTCTAGCCTGTACCCCAGTTCTGTATGCATAAATAAACCTTAAAAAAAAAAAAAAGAAAATCGTCAAAAAGGACAGCCATAATCACCAAATCAAAAGTTAGGAGGATCAAAAGAAAATTCCAAAAGATAGCAACATTTTCAAGAATCACAGAAAGAAAGAAAGCTACCAGTGTCTGGGTTGGAAGTGTGGTGAGTCTGAGAGGATACTGACAAACTAACACCATATGAAGACACGGTGTGAACATGGGTGTCAGAGGCTCTTCCACTGTCACCTGGCTTCTCTGGCACCTGTGTCATTTCAAACTCCACGATGGTAAGTCAAACCAATATGGATGGAAATTCTCATCACAGGGGGTTATCAACTGACAAAAATTAAACCATATACGTGCATATGAATGCATGTACTTGTAGGTAAGGAAGTATGTGTGTGTGTGTGTGTGTGTTTTGGCTTAGGCAATAATTATGTGTTTTTTTTTATTTGTTTGTTTAATTAATCTAGTTACTGACATTAAAAATGAGATAATTTCATATAAAATTTAGATTTCCATTTTGGGGTGAAAAGTGAGACTATCCAGCACCAGATGGTATCAATAATATGTGGAACATAAAGTAACTAAATTGCTAGTCAAGTTGATAGACAAGTGAAAAAGATAAATTGGGCCCTCCCTGGTGGTGCATCCTGGTGGGTTAAGATGCAATACTGCAAGCTAGCTGCAGCCACTCCAGTTCGAATTTGATTCGGCGAGGGGTGGGGGGGGTGGGAGGGTAAGCCACTTGGTGCAGCTGACCTCTCCTGTCTGGCTAGCTGCTCCTCTCAGCAGTATACTTCATTGGTTTGCCTATTCTGCTCCTAAATCTGTCTCTGGTGAATCCTCTCATCACCCCCTGTACCTCTGTCCTGTACCCAGTTCTGTATGCATATACATAAATATATATATATATATATATATATATACATACATATATATATATATTAAGAAAGGAAGAAAGAAAAGGTAAATTGATAGGCAGATTGAAGAAAAGGAAAGAACCAGGAGGCATAATGGTCTATGGAAGAGTTTGGGTAGTCTGATGGTGGATGTTCTATGGTGGTTCTCCCTGATGGGAATATCCCAATGTTACCTGAATTAAAAATAAATATTTTTAAAATAAATCAATACAACAACAAAAAATTCAGAATATATTTTAAGACTACTACTTGGAGCAGTAGAGCATATTTAGGTAGTAGTTGACCTTAGGAAAATGCTACTCCCAAGTCATCAAGTTACCAGACATTCCTCAACCCCTAAATAATTTGCTGTTACACCCAATTCACTTCATTCAGTAATTTCCCCTGCTTAATAACTTTTTAAAGATGTATTTATTTATGCATACAAGAACTGGGATCTGGGCCAGAGGTGTGTGTGGGGTGGGGGGTTTGGAATAGGTGAGAGGATTCACCAGATATAGAATGGGGAACAGAACAGGAGATCTCCTGAGATACACTGCTGAGGCGAGCAACAGAAGAGACAGGAGAGGTCTGTTGCGCCTTGTGGATCAGCTCCCTCACCGGGAGTTGAACTCATGCTACAGTGGCTGGCAAAAGCTTGATAGTGCTGAGACTTTAACCCCTGAGCCACCAGGGAGGCCCTGTTTCTGTTTATTAAGAGTTAGCAACTTACTATTAGTAAGAACTTTTATTTGAGAATCTCATATAAATACATTATATCTTTCAAATAACATATTTCAAATAATAGCATCTACAAATTTCATTGGCTTTCCTTATTTTCCCTTTATTCCTACTTTAGACAACTCTGGAATAATAAATGAATAAATAAATA
>NW_004567106.1:57243396-57260397 GCF_000260355.1 Condylura cristata
ATAAATAAATAAATAAATAAATAAATAAATAAATAAATAAATAAATAAATAAATAAATAAATAAATAAATAAATAAATAAATAAATAAATAAATAAAATGGACATAATTACACTTAAACAAAAAACAAGCTATTCTTTTGCTTAGAGATTTTTAGCACTTGCCAAGTGCCCAAGACCATTAATCTCAGGAAATTAATCCCTTTCTAGGTTCAAGAAAGTATATATCTTCCACAGGGATGTCAAAGATCTCCCAGTTTCAAATATTTTCAATGATTTTATGTTAAGTCTTCTCAGATTTCCTATAGCCACTGCTTACAATAGAAGATAATGATTCTTTCAACATTGAAGATAGCAATGGCAATAAATGCTGGATCATTGTTACTCATGGACATACTATCCAGCTCCCATATCTAATGCTCAGATGAAGTCCTTCATCGCAATCCTGGTGCACTTTTCAGATACACTCCCCTGCAACTCTCCCCTGGTCTTGTCATGATTTTCAGAGAGGGACGAGACCTCTGTTTACTTAGATTAATAATTAGTCCTACTTTCAATTTTTGTAGACACCAATTACCCCTAACTCAAACCTTTACAACTGCAACTGCATATCTGTTTTCTACTTTAGTGGTGCAACTATTTCTAGACCCAAATTTCCTGATCTCTCTTTTACTATGTCTGAATGGAGTCTTACCATTCCATTCCAGGACAGGACAAAATTCCAGAACCATTCACATGAGGATATGACCTAATTAAAAGGTGTTTTGGATTAATGTACTCATTAACTGGGTGTGCAATTAGCACAATCAGTCTTACATTTCTTGAGAGAAATAGCTGAATGCAAACAGAATATACTTAACTTTATTAACATTAAGCAGGAATTAGAGAAAAAATATTGAGCTTTATTGTTTTCACTATTGGAATTATTCTGGAATTATTGGAATCAATTTTGAGGAAATCAGTTAGTCTAAATAAATATTCTCTATGTCTGCTAAGAAGGAAAAAACACTTTTTTAAAAAAAATTATTTATTTATTCATACACACCTGGGGTATAGGCTAGAGATGCGGAGGTGAGAGGATTTACCAGGGACAGAGTGGGGAGCAGAACAGGCATATCGACTGATGAAGTACACTGCTGAGGGGAGCAGCGAGCGGGTCAGGAGAGGTCTGCCACGCCATGTGGTCATCTCCGGGGCAGGCGGGGATCGAACTCATGCGGAAGTGACTTAGGCGTCTTAGTGCTGTGCTTTAACCCACTGCGCCACCAGGGAGGGCCGATAAAAACACTTTTTAATCTTCTCTAAAACAAAATGTTTCTGTAAAATGTGTTCCCATAGTTTCCTGACATGTTGTACTTAAATAGAACTCCCTATATAGTTTTAAAACATTATTTCCTTACAATTGGATCTGTTTTGTAATTCTTCATCCTAGAAGAATTACACATGATTTATATCATACATTCACCATTAGGGAAAATTATACATTAGAGTGGTACTGAAAATTATTGAATTTTCAGTAAGACAGGGCAAACACTAGATATTAAACATCCCTTAATGCACATTATACTAAAGCACAATAAGAAATTTATATTCCTAGAACTTGTTACTATTCAAGCCTTACTGAAACAAAATTTTTCATAAATATTTCCTGAATATCAATTTACAAGGGTGGCCACACTCTACAACTGTTCAACTTCATTAAGAAGATATTAAGGTCCCTTTTATAAAAAAAAAATAATTAAATTCAGTTCTCACTTACATAACTTTATTTTGCAAGACTGATTAAGATTGAGTAACAGAAATGCATTTTGGATAGGCTTAATCAATTCTAAATAGTCACGAATGAACTAGTCCCTGGACACACAAAAGGAAAATCAATAGCTTCCCATTTGTATAATTTGAAATGCTCAGACATCAGCACATGCTAACCCCTCCCCCATGGACAACCAGCAGAGAGGCAATTCAGATACTACTCACATAGTCAGTTCAGGAATGGAAGCTCTTTGTGGAAGATACAAATGTTATCTGAGAGGGTATCATTTTAAGTCAATTGTCAGCCATATACTTTTTATTATATTGATTATAAAACACCTTTTAAGACCTGAGAGATTTGCTCTCAGAAGTGTTAAATTTGGGTAGGGGTTGGAGAGGTCTAGACTATATCGGAGTCATCATCTTTGGGCATTGTCATCAGAACATTCATGGGTAAATTCAGAAGACTTAAAATAGTAGAAATGGGGATACAGAAGGATAGAAATAAGGACTGAAAAGTAAATTCCCTGTGCTTTGAAGTTGAGACATAACAGATTTTGCTATTGTGCAAATACTACAGAATCTTTTTAGTGAGGCATATGGCTTATTTCTTCATTGTGTGTATATGTGTGTGTGTACATATATCAATAATAGCAGAAAGTTTGATGTAGCATTTATCATGTTTGAATCTCTGAAATTTCCAAATCACAGGAGAGATTCCAGTTTGCTCTTTTGCACAACAGAATGTCTGCCCAAATTCTGTTGTAAATCACGTCTTGATTTATCTCTCTGTAGGACACAGGCATACTTACACATTTGATGTCAATTAATGCAGAGGTCTAAGACTTTCAGAGCTTCTTATCAGCGGCATACTGATATCAGAAGCCACATATAGAAGAATGAGACAAATTTGTCCAAAGTTTGTTTTTAGTATTTATTTATTTATTTAGGCCAAATACTTTATTCTCCTTCCTATTTGCAGAAAATTAGAAATGTGGTCTTTGGGATGAAAGAGAGATAGGTTGATGTCACTGCGCCTATCTCATCTTTTTCCTCATAGTGTGACTAGGGACTGAAAGCACACTGACTGCTGATGGGACTGTGCCAGGCAAAATAATTCCACTAACAGCATCAACATGAATGAAGCACTCATTCCTGGTCATGTCCTTCCCAAGTCCGTGTGTAGTAAAATCAAAACTATTAAAGTCACTGTGTCACATTCAAGTTTGTGTTGGGGGCAGGGAGCAGAGAGAGAGAATCATAGTTTCTCATCATAGAATATTCAACATCATAGAATACTGATAAAGTCTTTAATACATTGTGGATGGGTAGAGAAGTTACTTAATCTGATTTAATAATGATATTTGATTATTATAACTTCATAAATTATGATGCTTTTCCTTCTTGAACTGTATCAGAGAATTATTTCTCAGATGTATACCATACAGTCAGGTTAAAAAAAAAAGATGTGTTTCCCACCTTGTGTCTCTACAAACAGACTCACGTTCTGCAAAGTGAGTAGCAGAAAACAGGATGCTGTAAACCCTTGCAAGAGAATGGAATGCACTGAAGGAAATGGGTGCCTTTGCAGACACTTTCTAAAATACCCATGCAAATACTGTTGTTTACAAGCTTTAAAAAAAAGAAAAGCAAAAATCTACCCTGCTCAGTCTGGGCTGTTCAGAATCAGTGGGAGTTTTCTTGCAGGGTGGGGCCCTAAGTCAACAGAGCAGATGCTATTCCTAGACAAGGACAACAAAAGCTGTCAGTTGTATGAGTAAAATTTCATGCCAATACAGTTCCAGGCTATCTGCCAATGAATATTTATTTAGAAACTACCCTCTGGGAACCCTGATTAAGTGTGCATAGTTCTCAGGATGCTCCAGTTCCCATAGACACTGCCATAAACATGACCCCATACACACCACCCCATCTTAACCTGAAGATCAGCCCAACTGCATCAGCCCACTCCTGGATGAAGGTCTCTCATGTGCTCATTCATCTTCCTTTTCACAGCACACTAGTAGCTACTTAGCAGAGCCATGCCAAATAATGTCACTGATATTTTTATTTTGTACTCACTATGTAGTGTTTTGCTCTAAAGAGTTTATATTAATTATTCAATTAATTGTTATAACAATCTTATTAGATTGATATGGCTGTTAAGCTCATTTTATGTGGGGATGCATATGAACAGCAGATGGAATAATTTTCCCAAAGTCAGAGTTAGTAAGTATAAATCTGAGTCTAGAATTGAAGACTATTTGGTCAAAACTACCATGTTCTGGGGCCCTCCCTGGTGGCACAGAGAGTTGGTGCACACTGTGAAGTTAAGCTAAGTCTAGTCATGGTGGCTTCAGGGAGAGTTTGATCCTGGCCCCGGAGATGACCCACATGGCACGGCAGACCTCTCCTGATCCGCCCGCTGCTCCCCTCAGCAGTGTACTTTGTCGATATGGCTGTTCTGCTCCCCACTCTGTCTCTGGTGAATCCTCTTGCCACACCTGCACCTCTGGCTGTACCCCAGTTCTGTAGGCATAAATAAATAAATCTTAAAAAAAAAAAAAAAGTAAAAAACACTGCCATGCTCTGCTGGCCTTGGGTACTTACCTATGATAGACCAACAATGAGTGAAAAGCTGAAATATTAGTGTACAATATTCTAAGACCCTTAATGAACATAAACTTTATTTATTCACATGGTTAGAGACTAAAAAGAGGTCTGGTGAGATTCTGGCTGAAAGAATAAATATTGTATTTCTTAGGGATAAGACATTGCAATATAGGTTTCCGATCAGACACACACAGGAGAAATTCTCAAATATTACTTTTAAGGAATGAGTGTCTAGTCCAGTATTCAAGAAGCTTGAAAATCACCATGCCCAGCAAGTAAAAAGCTGAACAAAGTGAAAAATTAGCAACTCTTCTGGGATGCCTATGAGAAGTAAAATCACAGGGCAAATGGCTTCCCTCAAAAATAGCACAACTCACGGACAAATACAGAAAGTTACAACTGATGGGACAAGAAACCTACAGTGAAGAATCAGTTCTATGGTAGAGAGACTTGAACTATAATGAATGAAATGCTAATGTACTTTGAAATTTAAAAATCTCTAGAACCCCCAGTTAAAAAATGCCTACATGATCGGCCTGTTTTGCTCCCCACTCTGTCTCTGGTAAATCCTTTCACAACCCCAGCACCTCCGGCCTGTATTCCAGCTCTGTATGCATAAATAAGTAAATCTTTTTGAAAAATGCCTACATGATTTGCTCAGGTTGACCTCCAGGATTTCTCCTAGGTCTTCATATATTCCTCTGTCAGAATATAGGTGTATGGAACCTTAACTACAAGCTTGCCTGGTTCTGGAAGGCGTCAGATGAGAAAGCAGGTCACAAAGCCCATATGTGCAGCCAGGAACAAGTCTTCATTATGAGATAGCAAGCAATACACAGGTAGCAACAATGGCCTTGTCCAGCAGCAGACACCCGGGCTCAGGCCAAAGCAGTAGTCCCGCACACTGTGAGGGGCCATAAGAGACCGTGAATGGCTGTGAGAAGTGGCCCTCCCTCCGGGAGCCCCACTAGCTTCTATATGATTTATAGACAAAACTGCATAGGACCAAGTTTAGGCCTACTTTACAGAAGTATGGGTGTGCGTGAACGATACATCAAGGTTATATTATTGTTTACTGCTTCCTGCACATGTGGGTTCTCTATCAAAACTGTGTGTTAGCTATGAGGCCTCCTGTGCTGGAAGGTCACAGCAAAAAACAGTCCCAGAAACTTTGAGAAAACTTTTCCTCACAG
The DNA here is from genome assembly GCF_000260355.1 of Condylura cristata. Taxonomy (NCBI): domain Eukaryota; kingdom Metazoa; phylum Chordata; class Mammalia; order Eulipotyphla; family Talpidae; genus Condylura; species Condylura cristata. The sequence continues at coordinate 57,248,952 of NW_004567106.1, forward strand.
GCCCCACAAGAGGAAAAGCCACATTGTTATGTATAGGAAGAAGGAGTGAGGGACATCTTTAAATATGCCAGAATATTCTGACTTAAGTTTGTTCTCAGGAGAAACTACTTAACCAGAGCTTAGTCTGTGATAGTATCACTAGAAAGGAGTCCAGGAAAATATAAATAAGTAATTATAATCAGAAGCAGATCTCTTGCCACACCATGACTAGTCTGGTTCCTACTCTAGTAGTAAAATTTCTTCCTAATAGATAAACAAAACTGTCTGTATCTTAGAAATTATTCAATTTGAAATATTTAATAGTTGACATTTTAAAAGAAAAATGAACTGTCTTTCCAATAAAAGCCTTAATTTGTGTTGAAACAATTCTGATATTTTTCTTGTCAGACATCAACATACACAAAAAGGAAAGTGAGAAACACAAACAGAAATTACATCTTTAATAACAAAAAGTTTACATACAGTTGGATGTAAAAGTCAATCACTGTGGAAACTGGACCAGAAGAGCATGCATCATTCAGGTGAGGAGGTACTACCAATTTTTTTATTCAGCCAAGTTAAGATTAATCAACACACTTTCAAAAATGAAGTGGGGTGTTTGCTAAGCCAATGATTGGTGACAACTTACAAGCATCTTGCTGTGGCTGCTTTTCATAAATTAATATAAAGGAACCATAGGGTGGTCAACAGTTGACCTGCTAGTCTTTATATTTTCCTGACCCTTTCCTCTCTCTTAAAGAATGGTTCAGGCACTCATCTTGTACTCCCTCATTTTGCAACGGAAAAAACCTCTAGAATAAAAATTAGGAATAAGTGGAATTAAACTCTAACCACTGAATTGCATTCTCTCCCAGACTGTTAGCTCACTGAATTCTACTCCCTCGTCCCTCCTTATTTACAACTGTTAACTGGCTTCACTTGCATGCCTGGGAACTTGGAAAACTGATTGTTTTGTACCCCTAGCAAAATGTTCTGGGTTTCTGAGTTGATAGTAGCATCAGAGAAAAAATACCTGCTGATTGCATAAAAACACATGCTAGAAAAGTCTAACTTCTTGACTCCTGTCACCTAGTCTGTCCCTGTACTTCTTGGGACTAGGAAATATAAAGCCCATACTTCCCTCATATTCCTGGGCCCCTTAGAAAATTTTCAAGACAAAGCAATAAACAGTAAAACATAAAGCATACACTCCTGATATTTACTAGAGAACAGATTGAATCTTCAAACTTCCCCAAGGACTTTAGGAAGGGTGTGTGTGGAGAGGATGTCATCATGGAACTATAGAAGCTGAATGGAGAAGGTAATTCGAGGCAGAATGAGAAAAGACATATTTGTGTTTTTTTTTTTTTTAAAGGAAGAAAAAGGAAAATCTTCACAGTAATTATACCATGTGGGATGTAACAAAAAGGAAAACAAGTACTGATTAAAAATAATAATACATGGTTAAGATCATCAAGAACAAACTTCAGAGGAAATGAATTAGAAAAATGAAACAGGGAGAGCACAGATAGCAGAATGATTGCATTAATAATAATAGAGATGCCAAGGTACACATAGCCAATCTATTGTAGGTTTCGCTATAAGTGAAAACTGAGCAAAAGGAAGAAAACAATATTCAAAGGTATAACTAGACAAATTTATCCTGAACTTAGATCTTGAAAATTTAAAGGCTGCAAAATGCCCAGAGAATAAATGATGCAGTCAAATCAAACCAGGATATAAATTACTAAAGATAGGGAACTTCGAAAACAAAAACATTAAGTTATCTAGATAAAAGTATAAATTGACTAATGGAAAAATAATGAGCCTTTGGTAAAAGCAAAATGAAAAATGATAGATTAATTATTACATCTGAGCCTCAAATAATTTTATCCAGAGAATAAGAAAAAGGGCAACAGACCATATGGTTAGCGCCTTCAAGACAACATGAATCTCCTGAAAAAGACTTAAGAGGAGACAAAGTAGCAAAGATGTGAAGGAAAAAGCCATGCTCAAGAGCTTAGAGTGAGCCTCTGAATTTATGTAAACATGGGGTTAAATTTAAATATAAGTAGCTTTTTTCCTTACATAACAGAAGATAAAGTTTGTAACTGATAAATCTTGAATATACTTTAGAGCAGGAGTCCACAGAGGAGGGGCGTGTTGTTGAACTTGAGGGAACTGAAACAAGCAATCAGCTGCAAATTATATTTTCCTCCTTCATTGTGTTTAAATTGCCCAATCAAAATATTTTAGTACATACATATCACATGATATATGAGTTGTACATTAAGTGAGCTCCGTGAGAGCAGAGCCAGTTTATTTTTAATTTTTTCATCTGCATAGTTAACCCAGCATCCAATTGTTGGGAAAGAAATGTTAAATGTACAATGAATCATGAAAAATACATTTTGATAACAAGAGTGATTCTAGCTTGAGAAAAAAACCTTTTGTTCTCCATAAGGAAAATACTGACTTGTGCTTACTGACATAGACTCTGCAAGGAGATTCCCCTTAGTAAGAAGAAGGTATATTAAACACGAGATATAATCCAGAAAGGCAATAGCTAGCCAGACTTCCTGTTCTCAACACCCACCTCAGGGACACAGTGGCCAGGAAGACTCAGAAGTGCTTTTATGTCTTGTTCTAGCTGTTTGTTTTATCCAGCTACCTAATAATAACTTGACAAATATTAATATGAACAAATGGAAAAAAGGAATAAACACCGACATTGATACATGCATTCCAATGCTCAGATGTCAAAGTGGTACACAATGCACAATTGAGTCTTCTATATAAAAGGCTAACCTTCTAATTAATTCAGGTTTGAAAATATATCTATGAAAGTGGAAATTTGCATTAAACATAAAAATCAATTTTTTTAACTTTTGCATAAAAATAGAAGACTTCTCTCTTCTGGTGTCTTCCTTTATATCCTATGAAATCAACGTGTCTGATCAACTTATTCTGCTATTTTAACCTGCTTTTACCTGCCTAATGTCCTTACCCCTTGACCTGGCCCCAAACTCATCCAAGGGAGGTGGCCTCTGTTCACCTCTCTGACTTCTGTTTGCAAGCTCACTTTTAGTACTTGCAAATGTTGACCTCTCTGGCTGTAATCAAGACAGAGACTTTTTGAATAAGTGAACATGAATGAATGACTTGGCTCTTTTATGAATTCAAATCGCTGTTAAAGAAACTGATCATTTTTTAGATTTTTATAATGCTTGTATTAATTATTTCATTGTGCTTGAACCAACTGGAAACTTCTTTTAAATTGGCTTTGCAAACCCTACTGTCCCTTAAAGCTCCATGCAGCTTATGTTTCTTCTTTGCAACCTTACACTACAAGTGAGTGATAATTCTGTGTAACAATCAAGAAAGTAAGAAGGAGATAACTGCATGATTAGGTAGCCTGTGGACTGGAAGGAGACTCTTGGGACTGTGGATATGAGGAACCTTCTCTAGAATGCCGCTTCGTTCACATTGTAATGGCCTTAATTGTGCAACTTTCTTTAAGGTTTTTAGAGCAGAAATGTGTGAATAATTAGGACACCAAGATACTGAAAAAGAAACATCCCACTTAGTGTGAGAAGTGTGTTAATTTTGTAAAATAACTGGGATGCATTTTATGACACTGAGAGAAACATATTTAATTAAAACTTGAAATGCAAAATATATTCAATTGCTATATTAAAGCAAATTGCCTGCATTTTTATTGTGATAAAATATTCAGCAAGTGCTAATCTCATGGACATGATCTTAGGTCCCGATATAAATAACTTCCTTTTGCTTGCTACACTTACGCTGATAATCTAATTATAAGACAGAACATACTATGTACGTGTGTGTACATATATGTGTATGTCATATATATGTGTGTATACATATTCATATATATGTATATGTGCATATATGTGTAATGTCTAAGATTGTGTATTGGTCAAGTTTAGCTTACAGGACTAAAATAATATTTCATGAAATGAATAAGCACTAGAACTAACATAAATGTGTCTCTCCATATAATTATTTCCACTTGATCCTAGCAAGTTGCTTAATACCTGTCTGCAAAACTCAAACATATCGGCTTTATCAGAAGTTTTCATTCCACCCTCAATTTCATTGGTTTAAGCATTGGTAAAAAAATAAGGCTATTAGGCTGGATTCATAAAAGGTATAGTTTTCTAGTTATAGTAAGCAGGTGACAAGTTTAGATGATTACAGTATCACTAGAAGCAAAACCAGTACTTAGTACTTACTGGGCACTGACTGACCATAGGGCACCTTTCATGTACCTAGGAAGACTCACAGGCACAAAAGCCTTCACTCTTAACCATTACAATGTCAACATATATGTTTGAAATGGCATAAGGAGTAAACTAAATATAGCCAAACTCACAAGAAAATGATTTATGATACTGGTGATCATTCATTATTTGCTAGAGTATATCATATTTTATTAGTACTTTATATTCTAAAAAGTAATATTATCAGTAATGTTTGTTATATATTTTTAAATATTACTTTCACATTCTTTAATGTGCCTCATAATTTTATATATGGTTTTATTTTAAAGATTTATTTTTATTTATTCATACAAGAATGGGTACAGGCCAGCGGTGAGAGGACTCACCAGAGACAGAGTGGGAAGTAGAACAGACAGATAAGAAATACACTGCTAAGGGGAGCAGCAGGTGGGTCAGGAGAGATCTGCTGCGCCATGTGGGTCACCTCCCCGGCCAGGGATCGAACTCATACTGCAGTGGTGGCAGCTTGAGCTAGCTGAGACTTTAACCCCTGTGCCACTAGGGAGGCCCCAACTTTACATATAATTTTAATTTATTACATTTTAAGCATGACTGCCTGCAAAATAAAATTATCTTTGTCTCCTCTAAATATTGTAGACTAAGTAACATCTGGTGACTTCTGAGGGGCTCCGTGACATTTCAGGTCATCTTGTGACACATGTTCACATTGCTTGTGTATTCTTTCCTTCGTGTCTTTTGTATTCTTAGTTTCCTGCTTCTATCTTATGGAGTCTGTGTCGTTCCAGCTACTTTCCACGTGGACATAATAACGTAAAAAATACTCACAACCAAAAGTGCTGAGATTAAAAATGATACTTGTGGGTGGCTGGGAGCCATGCAACCCTGACGTGGACAGGCTGACCTCAGGGCACCAAACAAGCTAACAAAATATTCTCTGAATAAACTTAGTGCTTCAACTCCTGCCTCCCTTCTCACCATTTTTCGTGTTCAAGAAACTACCAGAAAAAAATAATATGCTTCTTTATCTGCTAGTCAAGAACTTAGATTAAAAAAATAATAATAATAACAAAAACATAATATATATATATATATATATATATATTTTTTAAAGATTTATTTATTTGTGCATACAGAACTGGGGTGCAGGCCAGAGGCTCAGGGGTGGTGAGAGGCTTCACCAGAGACAGAGTGGCGAAGTACACTGCTGAGGGGAGCAGCGGGCAGGTCAGGAGAGACGGTGCCATGTGGTCACCTCCGGGGCAGGCGGGGATCGAACTCATGCGGAAGTGGCTTTAGATCCTCAGTGCTGTGCTTTAATCCGCAGCGCCAGGAAGGGCCAACATAATGTATATTTTATAGAAGAAAATGAAAGCTTGTGCCGGAGAGAATAAATTACATGTTGTAGTAACTCCCAATGACATAAAACACAGATCAGCCCTAATTTCTCCACGTGTAAATATGCTTTTGGCCTTTCATTTATCCCGTTTGGGCTTACTTGTATGTATTTGTTATTGTTGCAGTGAAATGACTGAAGTCACCAGCAGGCTGTGCTCCTTAGTCTGTGACCTGTGTGTCGACGAAGCATCATAGGAATTGTTATTATGAAATGGTCAGTACTACTTTGGTATCTATCCTATTCATTTTCCATAACTTGCACTGAATTCTCTGGAGTCACAGAAAAGAGACTTTTTTTTTTTTTTTTTTTTTTTTTTAATGGTTTCTTAATTAAAATCAGGAAAGGAGGGTTTTCGCCCAGGGGATCAAAGGTACTTAATCTCAGAGGACTTCACCTGACAGGTTACCTAAGATGAAAAATTTCATCTTAGAGGGAAAAAGAGAATCTTAAAAATGAGTTTAAATATTTCTCTTTATTTTAATATCTGCATTTTCTTTCATTATAGAACACACTCCATGGCTGTTTAAATCAATGGCAAATGTTCGCTAACAAGTCAATGAGACATAATCTGTTCCATAGTGTCTTAAATCAGTAGACAAGAAACTCTCTGTGTGTGGATTTTCCACGAGAATGAGAATGTTTGTTTCCATGGGTACTTACTGCCAATAGTCCAACTGTCAGGCTTTATATTTATAGATGGATATAAAGCTAGAGGAAAGACAGTATCTGAAAGGAGAGGTTATTTATGTGACATTAGCTGAGGGTCTCAAGAAGTGATCTGGACCCCCCAACCCCACCCATGGTGGCACAGCAGGTTGGAGTGCTACACTGTGAAGCTAAGCCAAGCCATGGTGGCTTCAGTGTGAGTTCAATCCCAGCAGATCAGTCTGCCTGTTCTGCTCCCCACTCTGTCTCTGGTGAAGCCTCTTACCTCCTGCACCTCTGGCTGGTACTCCAGTTCTGTATGCATAAATAAATAAAAACCTAAAAAGTACAGACGTGATCCTGCAATACAGCGTCTCCCTCATTTTACTAATGATGGATTTTTTTCATTATAAGACTTGGTTTTGGTATAAATGAAATAGAAATTTCCTGCTGCCTAAATATCTGGTTTATAGGTAAATCTTAAAAGTCAAGTGCCTTGTATAGGATATGATCTACTCCTACTCCTGTCTCTGTCTCTTGTAACTTCATCATCCATCTCTCTCAGGTTTTTTCCCTCCTATGCAAAAGGGGGAGAATTTTATAATTTTAATGTACAAACACAGGTGAGTACTATTATTAATTATGTTGGGCCAATAGGTATAAACTAGGATGATTCCGGAAAATAGAGGACAGAGTGTCACTAGTCTTAAAATTTCCCAAATATGTTGTATGGTTTCTACTTCCACATCCCTGATCATGCTTTTCCTTCTAACTGAGTATCATCTCCCCACCCCACCCTGGTGCAATCAATATACCCATATGGCAAATTTGCTTCAAATGCTAGTTCAAATGAAGCCTTTCTGTGCTACTCCTGTGTCCAGTATGTGACCTGTCAATGCACCAGGGAGGAGGCAGATTATATGGTATCCTATTAATAAATGGGTGGAAACATATTCCACTCTGTGCATTAGCATCATTCATCATCTATTTCAGAGGACTAATGCATGCATTTGGCCTCCTGAGAGAGCAGTTTAATAAAAAGAAGGAAGAGAAAAATGGGCAATAGATACCTGCTGAAAAAAGGTAAAGACACATCATGTCAAATAGGAAAGAATTAAGTGAGACAACATTAAGCACAGTAAGAGACTTTTCCTTTTTCACAGTCACACAAAGGACTGGCCCCAACTGAAGCTAATTGGTAGGTTCCAGGTATTGGTTTATTTTTAGAATAAAGTATTTTGTTTTAATCAAATGAGGCTACTACTCATTTTGCATTTAGAATATATTACTAAATTAATTTTTCACTCCCTCTTGTTATCCGAAAGCATCTAAGGTAACGCAATTTCAAACAATTTAAAAACAAATGACTTCAATTCAACTGGCCTGCATTTTGTGCCTTTTAAAAAAATTAACTGTTATCACAGCTCAATGTGCTAAGTGTCAACCTTATCAAATTTTGCAGTGCCCAAGAAATGAATCTAATTGCTTCCTCTCTATGATATATTATACATAATTGGCTTCCTATCACAAAACAGCTGGAAAATATTCACAAAATCTGAAAGAAGTCCCCATTTGCATGCAGATCATGAGCTCAAATAGGCATTTTCACTTTAGTGCAAGTTGTGACAAAAGCAAAAATAAAGTTTGGAGTTATATAAGAAAACTGAAAAAAAAAATAGAAGGATCCATCATTAATTTTCAGTAATTTTGCAAAAGTGAATAAAGCACTTGCAATCAACTTTAAACTATGTCTTTGACATTTTATATATACCTATTCATATAATTCTAATTGCATGTCACTTCAAATGTTTCAACATCAATAGGAAATTTAGTACTAAATTTGGATATTTTCTGTATCACTTAGAAACCCATATGGAACATCAATGCCAATAGTGACAATTATTTACCTCTAATTTATGAAGCATTTGTAGTCCATTCAGTCTACTGAGTAAGAACCCAGACCCTTTGAATATTTAAATGATCCCCGTCACGTGAATCCATATGGTATCCAGATAGTACCGATTGGTTCCTCAGATGGTGATAGAAGGAATGAGATAAACTCAAATCTATGAAATGTACAAGTTATTGCTATGGAAGCAGAGTTGACTAATAATCCCATCTTCCCAGATGTCTTCTACATCTATCGCAGTGTTAGTTCCAAGATCGTGCTTCTCATTGATGATTTCTAGTCAATGTGGAAACAAAAGAGGGGCACAAAAGGAAGGCATTTCTGCCTAACCTGCCAGTCCTTAGGGAGGATCTTAGCTCAAGGACCCCCACTGGTCTGGCTGAATTTTCTTAGAACTCTACTGGGAAAGTTTATCAAAATAGAAGCTCTCTCCCACAACCTGGATTTACAATCTGAAATTGACTCTAGAACCCTAACAAAACTGTATAATGGTTTCTAGAAGCCTGAAGAAACTATGACTTTATCAAGTAAAGAAGAAATACCAGAAGTCCCAAGACAGACAGTGAAAAAGCAAAGCAACCTCTGACTTTTCTTCCATTGGTGGTCCAGTACATAAAAAAATAAACAAACAAAAACACACTGATAAGACAATCTAGATATAATTTAGTCCAACCTCCTTCCCAAAGCAGATCGTGTATATAGAGCACACACAACGATTACTAAGACTCTCTCTCACAATAAATTTAGAAAGTGTTATTCATAGTGAAATGCATGTGTTGCAGCAAACACAGCCACCCTCTGTCTTAATATTACTTTGCAATTAACACTTATATTGAGAATCCTTTAATAAATTAGATAACTAGCTAATACCAATCTTCTGTTTAGGTCAAGATTTCCCATTGATACACACAGGGACACATATTCTCACTCTCATCAACATATTTTCTTTCTCTTACTCTTTCTTACTTCTCTCTCTCTCTCTCTCTCTCTCTGTCTCTCTCTCTCTCACACACACACACACGCACACACACACAGAGGACATTTTTCAAGAAGTTAAATCTGTTATTCTTCTAGGAAAAAAAATAAGTGTTCCTGTGGCAAATTGATCTTGTAGTTTGCCAGCCAGAAGGTAATATATGTCATTCTCTGCTTACTGGCAAGATTGGGATGAATACAAATAGAACTGAGGAGTCTCCATTTCCTCCATAGATTCATATATCTTATCTCTGTCACATTTTGGAACCCTTCGGTAGGAACCTTACTGTGAACATGGAGGAAATGATTGAAGGGCTAAAGTACAATTATGGAGCCAGATAGAAAGGAAAGTTATGGAGTAGAAGGTGATAAGGGATTCAGGGAGATTCATGTCTCTCACTTCTAACTGCTTACTGGACAGAAATACAATCAATCATCAGAATCATCAACCTTAGGTCAGAGTGGAACTGCTCAAAGCAATGGTTGGAGATATCTTGTAGGAATCATGAGATCTTACAGGTTTTAAAGAGTTTCATAAACACCCCCACTTCATCTCCAATGACCCCTATACACACACACACATCAACTGTCCAACTACAGGAAAATGGTTGATAGAAACACTCAAAAAATGGTGAAGGACAGTGAGCTTAATTAGAATATACACTTGTTGATTTTCCATTATGGGAACCTGAAATTCACATAATATCATATCATAGTAGCACTTCAATTTAAAATAAGTAAATAACGATAAAACAATTTTCTCTCCTCCATTGACAAAGGTTGATATATTAGAATCTGGCTTTTTATTTATTTTAATTTTTATTTTAAGAAGTACATCCTGCTAAAAAAAAGAATACATATGTCTTGGTGAGCTGAAATCTCTCATGTTTATATCATAACAACTTTGAAATATAAGCTAACTTCATTCACATGATAGTTAAGTAGGTAAGCATGCACAACTACAAACACTCAGGGAACTGGAGAGGAGCAGATCAAAGTTACAGATGTCAGTGGTGTTTTATGTTCTGGACTTAAACTTGTTGTAATATTGACATCTGCATTTACAATTTTCATCCATCTCTTGCACTAATCTTATCCTAGCCTGTCAATAACAGTCTTTTCAAAAGATGATTAGGATAGAACTATTTGAATTAATTGCTTCATATTTTAGATGGAAAATTTTCTCTAAAATTTTACTTAACACTGGTTAGAAAAAAATATTTGGATGTGATGCTTTAATGTAGACATTTATAGTCTAGTGGATAACAGCACAGACAAAATGGAAAATCTACTATTATTTGTTTGTTTTTTCCAATTCCAACAAATTCCTGCAGTTCTACATGCCTCATTTTTCTTGACTGTAAATTAAAGATAATGACACTTCCTAATTTAAAACTTGTTACAAGAGCTAAATGGATTAATGTAGGAAAACACTTAGCCCAGTGACTAAACTATAGTAAACTTTATAGTAAAGTTATTATTCATTCCTTAGCTTAAAGAATGTGAAAACTAAAGACTGTTGTTATCAGTTCAGTAAGAAGGAACAAGTAATCACTTAAAAAAAATTCCGAATTTAAACTCTATCCTTCTCTCTTTTCTATATTAAATATATTATCTCAAATAAATGCAAATAAACAAACTGATATTTATAGAGGTTCAGGATTGTTTCACAGAGAGTAGGTAGAAAAATGAGTACAAAAGCCCAGGCCTTTCTTGCTTAGTGATTTTCTTACTTGGTGATAGTGATTTTCTTAACTATTTGACATCTCACATTGTCTTTCAAATTACCAAAGAGGTAAAGATAAAAATGACCATGCACTGAGAAACTTTAAGTGTTGCGTATTCTTGAGAATGAATTTCAAAGTCATAAATATATTTCTTTATGGTTTTTCCATGGCAGACAGCTTACTGCAAGGGTCAATTACAGTCTAAAAACAGGGTCCTCCCTGGTGGTGCACAGAGTTGGAGCACAGGGCTAGGAAACTCGCCGGCAGCCATTCTTCAGCATGAATTTGATCCCTGGCCAGGGAGGAGACCCACATGGTGCAATAGACCTCTCCTGTGTAGCCCGCTGTTCCCCTCAGCACTGTACTTCATCAATCTGCCTGTTCTGCTCCCCACTCTGTCTCTGGTGAATCTTCTTGTCGCTTTTGCTCCTCTGGCCTGTACCCAGGTTCTGTATGGATAGATAGATAGATAGATAGATAGATAGATAGATAGATAGATAGATAGATAGATAGATAGATAGATAGATAGATAGATAGATAGATAGAT
>NW_004567106.1:57260547-57289191 GCF_000260355.1 Condylura cristata
AAGTACATTGCTGAGGGGAGCAGCGGGCGGGTCAGGAGAGGTCTGCCGCGCCATGTGGGTCAGCTCCAGGGCAGGTGGGGATCGAATTCATGCGGAAGTGGCTTAAGCTTCTTAGTGCAGTGCCTTAACCCGCTGCGCCACCAGGGAGGGCCAAGGTTTTGTGTTTTATCTAATATGTCATTATTATGTATCACCCTTCTCTTCTGATCTAGAAAAAACATAAAAAGAAAGAAAAAAGAGGTGGTAGAAAGAATGATAAAGAAGCAGCAAGTCACGCTCCACTGGTGTTGAGGAAAAACAGCATCACCAGACCAGAAAGAAGACATTGCTGAATTGGTAGGAAGAGCGTTGGATACTAGGATCATCCTCAGAGAAGTTTATGGTGAAAATAAATAATGAAGTTGCTCTACCCTCTAGAGTCTTGGTAAAAGTGACAACAAGGTGTAGTTATTCTCTCCCTAGGGAAAGGCGCAGACTCCTCTGGTTCGATAGTCCTGGGAATTACCCCAGCCACCCCCATAATCTGGACCTCCTACGTGAGTAGGTGGGTCACATTGTCCTCATATCGACCAGGAGTAGTGAACACTCTCTATGGAGGTTAAATAAATAATGAATGAAATAATTGATGCATTTGGTGAAAGCACACACAGGCACTCACACACAAAGAGAGCATGAAAATAAGGAGTATTTCTGATTGTATTTCTAAGTGTCACATCAGTATGTCATTCTGAACAATTTATTCCAACAATTCCAACTGGAGTGATATTGTGAAAAAAAATTGTAACTTTTTTTGTGTGTATTTCAGGTATAATAAACATATCCTCAGTTCTTATATACATAAATAAATAAATCCTTAAGAAAACAAAGTTTCTGTCTTTACTTTTAGATCAACCTAAAACATCTGGGTGAATAATTACCACATTTGCATAGTGTGTTTATTGAACAGAACACAGGTATTCATGATTATCCTAGTGGAAAATAAGCAGTCATTTTCCAGAAGATGGAAAAATATGCTACCAAGGTATGCCTCTTGAACCAGAGTTGCATTCACAGAATCAGGATCTCACGAGCAGAGAAAAGTAATAGTGGTTTTGACTCCAAACTGAACACTTAAATGACTGATCCTGCTAGCTTAGTTGTCAATTGAGCTTCTCTTATCAACAGCTCTATACAAAGTGCTCTAAAGTTTACGGTACTGCAGATATTTGCTTAATGATGGTTCATCCCTTACCTGGAATACAGATTCCAGTACAGAATAAAAATATTAAATTTTAAGAGTTAGAACATATCATCTACATCTATATTTCCTGCCATCCACAATATGGTATAAAATATCATTTTTGTCTGGTACTTTTCCTGAGTCGTTGACTAGTTTCCTTCTTCATGCTTCTCTAAGGGTTCATGTCTGGCTTACCATTTTCTTGGGAAAATACAGTTCAGAAAGGGACACAGGAAACCTCTGAACAGGGACTAGTGTATGATTATGTGATTGTCTACAATATTAAGGAACTACCCAGTGCCTTCCTGGCTTAGGATTTACAGTTTTGCGTCCATGAAATAGCATTTATGACTTCTTCAAAATCCTAAAGAATTTGTGAAAATAAATGTGAAATTTCAATGTAGATTTGAAAGTGGCGACTTGCACTTGAAAAGAACATTTCAGAATATCCCTCTTTAAACATCTCTCCTCCAAAAAGTTTCCACTAATTGTAGCTACTCAAAATTGCTCCTAATATCTCTTTTCCTTAAGCACTGCTGTTTTAAAGTCTCAAAAACAGGTAGTTCTGATGAGTTCTCTCTCCTACACTGAACCTTTGGTAAGCACACAGCTCTTAGGCTTAATTCCCTAGGAAGAGTGTTTTTTTCTTCTCTAATGGCTTTCTGGGGAGACTGTTTATTTCCTGATAATCAATCTTCTGCTGCTACAAAACCACCCACCTACCAGAACGTCTCTAGTTTTTTTTCACATTTCTCTTGACATTTCTCAAGTTGGGTCCTGATGAAAATGCTCTTGAAGTGTCTAACATTCTGTCTTTCTTTCTTTTTGTATTTGTAGTAGAAACACTTAACTTGAGATCTGCTTTCATGAAAGAATTTTAAATACACCACACAATATCATTAACTATAAACCGAATATTACATATCATATCTCTGGAACTTCTGAACTTACTGAAATTTTATGCTCACTTATTAGCTACTCTCTTCCCTCCCCCACCTTGAAGTATCCACCATCCTGTTTTCTGCTTCTATGAGTTTGACTGTTTCTCAGATAACTCATATAACAGCAATCATAGTATATGTCCTCCTATGACTAATTTCATTTAGCACAATAACCTCAAAGTTCATCTATCTTGCCATATGTGGCAAGAATAAGAGAAGTCACTCAGAAGGGGGAAGATAAATACAAATGATGTCACTTCCAGGTAGGATGCTGAGGAATAAAAGATCAGAGAATCATATACCCTAGAAATTTGTAGAACTGAAGCTACCAGAGGGAAAGTGGGTGGAAGGAGGCACCATGAACTACCTGGCTCTTAGACAGTATTGTAAGCCAGTGTGACCTCAATACAAAAGTAAAATGTTATATTAAGATACAATGTTAGTAAAAATGATGTGTCAGCAATAGTCTTAAGTTCTCCCAAGAGATGCTCTATATTTGAAGGAGGTAATAAGTTAATTTGCTGTGTCTCAAGTCACTCTTGTCCATTGTCTCTGTCACCTCAGGAAAGGGTTCTGTTCACTTCCCTCAAGGCATTTCATAACTATCACACACTAAACATAGTTGTCACCATTACAAGATCTTGATTTTTCATTTCTTTCAGAATATCTTATTCTTTATTTTGACAGTGCTTTGCTTTTAGAGTTCTCTCACTTTCAAATTATGTCACATTTCATATCTGTGATAAAATTTTCAAATTGCTTAAATACATTATATACTTTCCACTGTGTCTATTTTTCTGAGATTTTAAATTTTTTGTTCAGTGAAATTTATTATGTAATACCAAATGGAATTCACAAAAATAGTAAGCACTCTTTTTTACTATAGTGTTTGTGTATTATGATTTTCCATTAATTATTAATCATTTTTAAAATTATACAATCCACTTATGTTAAAATGTCAATTGCTTTGTCTGATGACATATCTTCACTTGCAGTTAATTTTACTAATTTTAGCTTTTTTGTGTTATTTAACAAAGTTACATGTTTTAGTGAGATAGTTATGGCTGTGGATAGTTTGCCTAATAAAAACCTATACATACATTCTGGGGGGAAAAGAGTGTTCCTTTTGAAAAATATTCCATAAAATACATTTTTTCTTTATTCATTCAAAAAAAATTAGGTCATTAACACACCATGGCTATTGTGAATAGGGCTTCATGAACATTAGAGTATGAATATTTCTTTAAGACCTTGATTTCATGTCTTTGGAATAAATACAAAGTAGAATTGCCAGATCGTATGGTAGGTCTATTTTTAATTTTTCATATATATTTACTTTTATGTTTGTGTTTTTTACTTTTTTACTTTAAATAACTTTGGTTTACAATACTGTGTGTGATTTAGGGGTACAGGCTTACACCTCTTTGGAGGTATGTTACCATCCCACACCTACACCACACCCATCCCACACTCACCCCCAAAGTCCCATAACCTCAACCACCACCCACTGGTCCCCTTCCCTTTGCTCCCCAACCCCAAACTGCTGGCTTCTGTTCTACAATCAGATTTCTAGGGTTTGTTTTGGCTTCTCAACATATTAAAGATAGATCTCCCCTCTGATTCAGCAGTTCCTTTCCTACCACAAACAAGCAAACATGCTGATTTGAAAGGAGAAGGCCCACTCTATTCACAGCAGTGCCGCCCACAGGAGCCAAGTTACAGAAACAAACTAAATGCCCAGTGACAGATGAGTGGGGTAAAGCTGTGATTTACATCCATACTATTTGTAATTTGTGTTTGCTATGTATTTAATTTTTATGTATTTTTTGTTTGTTTTTGGGGGGTTACTTTTTTTTTCTCATCCTTTTTTTTGGGGGGGTGTCTTTTTTTTTTTTTTTTGTTCATCCATTATTTTAAATTTTTTATGGAATCTTGTTGTGCAACCATCCCAGGCCAGATAGTTTCACATCAGTTCTAACAGCTTCAAAGAGAATTTTGGAGAGCTTAGCATCATCATCACAGAGCTGAATGGTAAGCAAGGAAAACAAGCCAGCAGGAAGACAACTTGAGTCCCCCACCCACCTGCAGGTGCCACTGTCTTTCTAGCCCCACCCTCCTCGGCTCAGGCGCACACCTTTGCGCATGCACACACACCCATGCTCCAGGTGTCCACAATTGGGCCTATGAGCTCCGCACCCATACACCTTCTGCGTAACACAGTCAATGTCACAGGTGATAACCACAGAGGCTTGTAATGTAAAAAGCCTGAGTAATTTACCCTCCAGACCTCCCTACTCTTTTCCATAGTGACTTTTATAGTGCCCTCTCTCTCCCCCTTTAAAAAAATACATGTGCTATGAGACAATTTTATCAATACAAAACAAACAGAAAAGTGTATATAGGGCCGTCATCTATTTTTACATCATACTTCGCATTTATGTGTACAACGGATGCTCAGTGAGAAGCAAATATGTTAAACAGCAACGCTGTTCAAGGCCCTAGAAATGCATGAGTAAAAATAACAACAAAAATCCTTGATCTTGTGGTACTTCCATTCTATCACCAAAAGCAAGCTGGTAATAAAATAACAAAGGGAAATTTATGGGCTGTTCGAAGGATTTAGTGCTTTGGGGGGGAAATGGAAAGTAGAGAAAAGTAAGGGCAAGTTAAAGTAAGGGCAAGCGTCATTGAGGAAGTAGGAATTCAGCAATGATTTCAAGAGAGGGAGAACCTACTTAGGGAGATCAAATTAGAGATAGAAGTAACACCTACTCTGAAGTGCTAAGGCAGGAGAGTGTTTCACCGACAAGCAGCTCGGTGGCTCCCGGGAAGGCAGACAGGATTTATGATTTATGTGTCAAGTAAGTTATTCTGACTGTTAGCTTGAGAAGAGATTGTGGAGGTGTGTAACAAGTCGTGAGTCCTGCTGCAACCATGGCAATAATGAATGTGAGTGAAGATGAGGATGAAGGTGAAGGTGAAGGTGACTGCCTGATGGAGGTAGGAGAAGAAATGAGGGGTGCATATTCTGCACCCACTTTGTAAGCCTGGCTACTTAAAATAACAATTGCTGGCTTATTGGATTTAAGATATGAATGGAAGAGAGGAGTTAAGGGTTACTCTAGTGCTTTTGATCTACCCAGCAGGAGGGCTGAAATTGCCTTGAACTGAGACAGGAATCACAGGAGTCTAGGGAGTATTCAGGGAAAGATGGGGGGTCAGTTTGGGAGAGATAATGCAGTCCTCTCTTCTCATGGTCACCTGGGACAGAAAATGAACATGCGAACTGAAACTAGGAGAAACAATTTTTAAAACCAGTGGGAGAATTATGATTGCATCATGAGTTTTCAAAGATTTTATTGCAGCACTAAAAAATCTCATACTGTTATAAATAGGGAAATTAAAAAAATGTAAAAATATTTGGTGCACTTCCATTTAAAAAAAATTAGAAGTATTAAAAATCAACGTGCTGATTTTTGGTAGAAATAAGGTGTCAAGACTAAGTTGAAGAGTGTATGCCTTCTTTCTGTCACATTGCTAAGGGGAAGGATGCCCTAAGGGAACTCTGCAGAGTCTTGTGGACTCCACCCCCTACTCCAGTTCTCTGGACCCTACCCCCTACTCCAGTGATTGAAAACTACAAGTCCCAGCAATACCAGGGAGAGAACTGCAAGGACCCAAGGGCGGAGCTAACAGGGATTCTGGGACATTTGGGAGATAAATATGGTGCAATTGGCTCTCGCGCCCTCTCACTTGGGAAGCAGCTCTCCTGACCTGGTGACTCTGTGTGTTCAGTGAGCCTAGCCATAAGGTATTGCAGTTACTTTGTATCCCGCTCTCTTTCCCTGGGTTGTTTCCTATCCCTTTCCCCTTTTGTAAATAAACCCGTTATTGACCCTTTTGTGTGTACCTGCAGTAAAACTGAATTGTAAGTGCACAGGTGAGGCCCTATTGCCTACTCTGGGCTATCTGTAACAACATAAGTTATATGGAACAAGTACCTTTTCTAGCTTGACAAATTGTCCTAGTTCTTTCCAAGTTTGGATCCTTTGTGCTTCTCATGTTGTGAAATTTCTATACTGTGAATTTCTTTGTTGGCATGTTTTCTTCTGGGACATTTTCATCTTTTCCAATATGGCCACTTGCCTCATTTATTTCAGTAAAGTTGCCTTAAGGAAACCTTCAGCTTGCACCTCTAGTTTCACAGGAAGGGAGGATGTTTGTATTCATCAGCTATTTCTTCCCGTGTCTTGATTTTAATGATAAAAATTGAGAATTGAAATTATATCTGGAACACGTTCTATAAGACCTTAATTAAAGAAAAATATATGGGTTTTCAGAGAATGAACAGTGTTACGTTTTTTGACTACCTGATCCACTTATGGGTATATAGATTCCGGACACTACTTTCAGAGAAGTTATCCTCATGTTCTTATTTCTGATTTTATCATATCTCTTCCATCTTCATGATTCTTCCTTTCTTTGGTGGATTCCCTAGGATTTTTATAAGCTGTAGCTCCACTATCTGAGATTCTCTCCTGTGAAGTTACACCTGATCTTTCTCCTCTAGACAGATTTGAGGTTTTCCCTACTTCATTCATTTCTTCAACATACACCTGGCTTGTTTCAACAATCAAATATTGATAATAAGGAATTGTTAATAACAATAGATTGATACTTCCATCGATATTTACATTTTAATCAGAACCAACATGATATATACAATTCAATTCAATTCAAAGGAATTTTGTCCAAATGGAAGTATTTCTGCTACTATAGCTGTTTATTAGGGAAGCTATTACTGCTTAATTACCTGAGACAGTAGGCAGCTGGCCTTCTTAGCAACGATAGCAGTAGGTTCTTCCTTAGAGTGTCTCCAGTCTGAACTCTGAGAGACTTTGAATAAAATTATCTTTCCAAAGAATATTACTGTGAGGTCAAAAATATCATTTGAAGGCAACTTCAAGGTCATGTACTCCAAAGCTTTAAGGTTGTAGAACTTGAGATCCTGGTAGGTTAAATGGCTTGCATAGAACACAGAAATTTCTTTTTTTTTTTATTTATTTTTTTTTAAGATTTATTTATTTGTGCATACAGAACTGGGGTACAGGCCAGAGGCTCAGGGGCAGTGAGAGGCTTCACCAGAGACAAAACGGGGAACAGAACAGGCAGATCGACAAAGTACACTGCTGAGGGGAGCAGTGGGCGGGTCAGGAGAGGTCTGCCACACCATGTGGTCACCTCCGGGGCAGGCGGGAATCGAACTCATGCGGAATCGGCTTTAGATTCTCAGTGCTGTGCTTTAACCCGCTGGGCCACCAGGGAGGACCCAGAACACAGAAATTTCTTAGTGAATTTGTTTTTTAAACTGCATCTCTGCACGCCTTTCTCAAATGTAGAAAGGATATAAGAATATGGTTCAGATACAGAGCTTTAAGCAATGTCTCCATAGCTGTCAATGGAATTTTGAATGTCGTTAGCCCTTAAGATGTGGCTGCTGAGCAGCTGTCTATGAACTACAGTCATAGCTTGTATTAGATTGTCACTAGCATAGAGAGCCTTCTTCCCTCCACATTTGAATTAAACATTTTAATTATAGTTAGAATTTCAACAATCAATAGCCTGAACAATCTCTGTGACTAAGAAGTAGAGATGAATGAACCAAAGTTAATTTCCTGAAAAGGAAGGAAAAGTTGATATTGAGACCAAGAATCTAAGACATGTCTATCCAAGTAAAGACAAGGAACCCCCCACCCCCTAAACATAATGGAGAACAGTGCAAGACTAAGAATATTGACTCTCCTTAATGTGCAAAACAGTTACTGAGGGTATTTGTAGTATATGAATACAATTGTGAATTCTTTAGATTACAATTGTTAACCCAGAGCACACCACACAATTAATGAGGCCAAGGTCACAAGTCTATTATTCCTCTGAGGGCAAGTTTAATTTCATTCTGTTCATGCCCTCTGACTGAAAACTGCTATATCTCCGAGGGAGTGAGTGGAGCTTTCCACTGCTGGAAAAGTTGTAACTAGTTGCCTCATCAGAAACAAACACAAGATCATTTACATATTTGCCTTGGGTTCATATATTTTCCCTGAATAAATCATTTAACTAATTTCTAATTCATGTTAATGAGATGGTTTAACTTTCTTGTAATCAATCCTAATTGATAACTGGAATCAGCCTAGTTATACAAGGAAAACTATAAGCAATAATTAGAAGAAAAGAAATCAAATTCTGGTTTTTAAGCCTCAATATATATTTACTTATACATTGCTTCTGACTCTAGAATCACCTTGGCACATCTATTTAGCTCATCATAAAGGCAATATTGGCATTGTATCTGGATCAAACAGTTGTTAGTTATCTCTTTAAGTGACCTACATCAGTTGCTAGAGGAGGTAATCAAAATGAAAAGGAGACAGGAAAGACAGTCCCCAACACATTCCTTTACATTTTCTTCTATTGTCTAATTTTTCCATGCTTTCCTTAAAATTATATTAATGTGCCTTACAGACTTGGGGCATTATTTGAATAATTACTTTCAGCCCTACTTATTAGCAATACATAAATGCTTCCCAGTTGTAAGTTGCACCCTTCATGAAGAGGAGAGGACAAAACCTTGAAGCCTTCACTGAGACTTGTAGTGTTCATTGCATGTGAGAGCTGCAATTAATGCCTGTTTTGTTGGATTTTTTATTGTCAAATGAAGAACAAATATAGTACCTGGTAAAATTAGCATAATAGAAGATTGCATGCATCTGTACAACTGGTGTGAAGATGACTAATTATACGTTTGGATTGGGGAAACATAATGCATCTAAATATATTAGAAATATACAAATAAAGATTACCAAAGTATAAATTCACTCAGATAATTGAAAAGCAAGTGTTTAATGTAAGAACTATGTTTGATACTTCAATACTTTTCAAAGTACACCAAAAAAAATTGCCTGTCAACTGCAATTGTAAGGAAAAATTAGGATGCTTAAAAAAAAATCAGTGTTAGTAAATTTCAAATGAAAGAGTCAAGTATTTCTGCACCATGTAAAGTCCTTAGTATTCTAAGCTAAGCAAAATAAGGGGTTATTAAATTTCTTGAAATAAAATGCAACAATGAATTTTAAAATGGTAAAGAAAGGCTTTGGAAGGCAAATAGAGTAGTTAAAAACTCAAAATATTCAGAATTCTATGGTTTTTTTTAAATCTAGTTTTTTTTTTCTTATTTCAGTTCTCCCTCATTTAGTTTTCTAATTAGCTCCTTTTTTTTTTTTTTTAGCTATCAATCTAGATTTAGCTTCAGCTGAGAATCATTATAAAAAAGCTCTTTCTTGATGGCCAACTCCAATTAATATGTGTTGGATGAATGAAAGAATGCCAAGAAGGGTAAAGTCCAGGAACCTCACACATCTTTCTTTTTCCACCTTCCTTCCATATCTCCCTCATGAATCCTTGAATCAAATTGTCTGTTACCATGATTAATCTCATCCAGGTTAGGTCAAGACTGTTTTACAGAAATAATTAACTACATTAATCTAATTTGAAATCCCATTAGGAAGCATAGAAAATTTATAGGTGCAAAATACCATTCACCTTTTAAAAGTTTATCGAAAAGTAATAGGAAACTGCAGGTAACCAGGATATGAGGCAATGATATTTCACCTGATGACTTCCATCTCAGTACAAAGGGGCTTTGGGCTGAACTCAGCATGGGACAGGAGTGAAGTCATGGGGGCTATTCAAGTGGTGGGAAGTAGAATGTATTTCTTACATAAATCCAGATGCTCAAATGTTAAGAATTAATAAAGGGGTAGACTAGATGTCTACTCATTCAGTTGGGGTTATGAGGAAATGTTGGTCAAAATTTAATTATTCAAGATAAATAGTTCTGCAGATCTAAGTGCAACATGCTATGATTTTTATACTCTGTTGTGCACTTGGAATTTGTACCCTACCTACCAGGTAGACCTGAAATCAATAATTAAAAAAAAAAAAAAAACCTCCTTAAATTGATAAGGAGTCGCTATCAAAATTCATTGCCATATCACATACACATAAGATTTAAACAATACAACTAGATTCTGCAGAAATATAAGGATGACTGAAATCATTACTCCTATTTGACATATGTTGGATTGTCCTTGGCAGTGGAGTATGAAAGGAAAAAATAATTGTTTTAAGAATTTGAAAGATAGAAAAGAAATGCCTATGTTGAAAAGTGATATGATCATCTGTGTAGAAATCCTGAGAATACACAAATGAATTAATAGTGTTGAGAAGAGTATCAACAATATATCTGAATAGATAATTAAAATAGAAACAAGATCATTCATGCATCAGTAACAGAGCATTAGAAAGCATAACCCAAACCAAAATGTTTGTAATAACAAGAATAAATATGACAAAAGAAATTGATTAGAGAAGAATTTAAATAAAATCGAGAAACATCAAAAAACTTTAACTACTCTTTAGGAGCTTCACGTAGTCCGTAGTGAAAAGTCCAAGCAGTTAAGATGGGGATCATTGAGAAATACAGAACCAACAAAATGAGGAAGAAAATTGAAATCAACAAATATGCCAAGTACACTTTCTCCTTCTGTGGCAAAACCAAGATTTAGGAGCAAGATATGGGGAGCTGGCAATGTTCCTGTGTGCAAAGGGTAGCCAGTGGTGTACAACACCACTTCCACAGCCACAGTCAAGTAAGTCATCTGAGGAGGATTGGAAAGACCAATAGAAATGCTACAATCAGAAACATTTCCTGCAATGCTGCAGTGATGGGTTAATTGATGTTAAAAAAAAATGGAGTTTTATTTGTTTATGGATAAACTCCAAATTACAAAAGAACTAACTGGGCCCTTCCTGGTGGCAGCGGGTTAAAGCACAGCACTAAGAAGTTAAAGCCACTTCAGCCTGAGTTCTATCTCCGCCAGAGAAATGACCCACATGGCGTGGCAGACCGCTCCTGATCTGCCCCCTGCTTCCCTCAGCGGTGTACTTTGTCAGTGGGCCTGTTCTGTTCCCTACTCTGAACCTTCTCACCTCTCTTAAACACCTTTGGCCTGTAGCCCAGTTCTGTGTACATAAATAAATCTTAAAAAGAACTAATTTATCCAAATTAATTTATAAGTTAACTTGCAATTGAAACTCTAATGATCTGCTTTGAGCCATTTTATAAACTGGTTATTTTTTTTAAAGTAATGTTTTTTATTATGGTTAAGCAGAATGAACACAAACCTAGGTGTCTAAAAGTCTGGGTTCTATACTTTTATTTTTTGTGATGTATTTTTTATGCAGAACTGGGGTACAAGCCAGAGGTGCAGGGGCAGTGAGAGTCTTCACCAGAGACACAGTGGGGAACAGACCAGGCAGATCTATAAAGTAATCCACTGCTGAGAGGAGCAGGGGGCAGGTCTGGAGAGGTCTGAAGCGCCATGTGGGTCACCTCCAGGGCAGGGATCAACCGCACTGAAGTGGCTACCGCTTGCTTGCTGTGTGCTACATCCTAACCCTTTGTGCCATGGGGAGGGGGGAGTGGGACTTAACTGATTAGCATTTTTAAAAGATACAGCAAAGGATTGATTAAGATAAATTTGAAGAAGTGGAACAATGTAAGAATACTCACACCACTTATCTATCAAGATATCAAAGCCTTTATATATCTGTCATGAATGTGTGGCATGAATGGAACAGAGAGAAAGAGTTCAATGGATAAAGAAAGATCTCAAGACAGCTGGGTGAGCATGTATAAATTTTTAAATTTGATTTCAACTTGTAAAATAGGTAAAAGTCAGTTACAAGTAGATTAAAGTCTAATTTGTTTTTATTTAGTAAGGAGAAGTTTAGGGCCCAAAAATACTACTGTGACTTTATTACATAAGTTGATACAGCTAGTTATACAAGAACACTGATTTTTTTTCCCCAAATAACCAAAATTAGCCATCATCAACAAGAAAAACTAGATATATAAAATTATGATGTATTTGGAGAATAAAAAAATTACAGAAGTGAAAATTAACAAATCTGATAACATTTTGGATAATAAGATATACTTAAATATTATCAAAAAGAAGAATAAATGGGGGAAAGCAGTGAGTAAAATGGGTTAAGGAAGTTAAAGGTGTGAACATCCAGTTATATAAAAAAAGTTATGGGGTGTAATGTACAGCATGGTGAAATAAATTAATTGTCTGCATGAGTAGGATTTGGGGAGTAATTACTGACTGCTGAGAGGGACAGCGTTTTTTTCTGATATGATTATAGCAGAAATGGCATTCAATATGATTCCACTGTCTTTAAAACTGTGAATAGAAAATATTCATTTTTTTCTCAATTATACAAATATAATTGTATGGCAAAAACTGCAAAAAGAAATGTTCAATAGATTTATTTAAAAAAAATTAAAATCATAACAGGTACATTGAGCAATGAAGTAGAAAATGCCGGTGGTTTGGGGATGAACATTTCTGGCACACACTGGAAATTTATTCTGTTTGTTTCCTTCTCATTCTCCTTCATAACATTTGGCCCCTTTGCTTTCCTCCCTGCGGGGGACCTTGACCAGCAAGGCCAGAGAATTGGGGCCCCAGGTCCGGCGAACAAAGGAAGCAGTCACACGCGTGTAGCAGAACAAAGAAAGACCTCTTTATTGGGTTTTACCTCAGCTTTATACAGGAGGAGAGGGATGCCAGGAAGGGAGAAGGCCAATAGAAATGCAGCATGTTTTGGTGGCAGTTGGTCTCGCGAGTGGCGAAAGTGGGCGAGAAAAGAAAGAGGAAAAGGAAAAGGTGGGGGCAAGGGGGTTCTTCCCACATGCCTTTTGCAACCCGGATGTTTTTCTCTATCCGGACTCCATTTCACCTTTTTATGGCTGCTGACAGACTCCAGATGCCGGCCTTGGTCCCCAACACCTCCCCACATGATCTCCCAAACTCAAGAAAATGCAAAGTAATCACTGATTGGCATTATGAAACAACTTACTGTGTCCATCTCTCCTTGAATTGGAGTCCACACAATTTCAAAAAATTAGAAATCATTGCAAGGTACATGGTGATAATGATGATGGTCCATAGACATTAGCTAACTATAAGAAATTGCTAATGATTAAATTTTAGTGTACTTTAGAGAAATCCTAAGGTGGTATTAGACTTATTTCTGACAATTATCCCATGCTTAGCATAGGTTAGAAGATAACTAGTTTTAAAGCTCTTTAAGAAACAGAAACTTTGTAAATAATACAACTAAATTTTGGAGGAGGAATAGCTTTTAAAACTAGGTTTTTAAATCATAAACCACATCCCTTCCGAAGAAAACAGCTGAGACAATGTTAATTGCTATCTACTCAGCATACTTCAAATTATTTTTACAGCATTACATTATTGTGGTATCTGAACTGAATAAGTAATATTAAATCCCCATGGTAAATTAAGAAAGAAATCACTGTAATAACCCTTCAGATATAACTTCAAGGAGAAGAGATAAAATCAGTTATGCAATCCATGAATGAGTCAGATTTATTGCATTTTTAAAAGTGACTTTTATTTATGAATCAATGCTTATTTCCCAATATACACAATTATCTAGTGCATGGAAGTTTTTATCATAGATATTTTGGCATAGTATGTCAGGATCCATAACTGTGACATCTGACTGACTGTATTCTAATTCTACCAATTACTTGTTATGAAATGTTGGGTGATTATCTTTTTATACCCACAGTAAGGAAGATAATATTCATGTTTTCTGAGTTAAACAGATTAGTTCAGGTGCTGATTGTAGAAGTTGGTACATAAGTTTTAAAATAAATGACATCAACATCATCATCACCATCACTAACTTCATCATATACACTGGCCTTGTAATGGAAATTGAGATTCCAATTTTTTGCACATACACAGAGTCCACACAAGAGATCCCAAATTCTTCCATGACTGTGAGCCAGATGATTATTCTAAAGTTGAATTAGTTCATAGTTGAAGAATCTAGAACTTTAATTATTACCTTTGGAGTAAGATTTGAAAAATCCAACATATGGAAATCAGTAAATACCACTTTCTGAGAAATCTGTATGACCATATTATCACAAACCTTGGTTGGACCTTGTAATTTTCATTTATCAACACAATTCAAGATTGAAATATTAAATCTCAAGTTTGGAGGCTGGTGGCTTCCTTATTTTAAAAGAATCATTTAAATAACAATATTCCAGGAAAAAAAATAGAGAACACCTTTGATCCACTGATGGAAATCTACTCCAAATTAAATCTTATGCAAAGGCCTTAGTATACCTATAAATCTTTGGTGGTGTCTGACATGGTCATATCAAACATATAACCACCACTGTGATAAATACCAAATATCCTGTGAGCACAGGGAAGTCATTTCTATAAATAATTTTCAGATGCAAGTCAATTTTTATCAAGATGAGAGTCTTTATGTGGGAGATAATATTTGGCTAAAGCTTTGAGTAATTGTTCTAATTTGATAGAATTTTTTTTTTTTTTTGTATTTCAAAGAACTAGCTTTACAAAGTCTGTTTTACTTGAAGGAGGGACTTCAAAAGGTAGAATTTAAAGTTGACAAAGGAGTCAAACACCTAAGATTGGTTCCACATGCGCAGAAATTTGATTTTGTCAGCCTTCCAAGTCTGGGTCAATTGCTGAGGATGAGACTCACATTAATCAAGTTTGCAGAGTCTGAACTATAAATGAGAATATCAATTTATTAATTTACAACACAAGTAGATACACTTGCAAGCCAACTTATAATGATAAGAAATTTGCCTGCTAAGCAAGAAACCAGAACAAGAGAGGGGATGATTTTGCTGTAAATAGTCAGCATTGGGCTATGTAATCACTTGCCTCATCTCCAGAATAAATAAATTCCTGACAAAATTAATTGAGTATTTCAGTCTGCAGGTCAGGCTTGTGGAGGGCTTGTTTGTGTAATCAGATGGATGGGTTATGTTAATATGCATTTTACAAGAACCTGTTTATCTGTCCCTCTCTTACATGTCTGCTCATCTGCCTATCTGCCTACTGAAACATATCCTTACTGAGGAGAAAACATGTTTAATTTTTTTTATAATTTTTTTCTTACATCATCCTTCGTTTTGTGTATTTTTTCATCCCGGTTGTAATCCCCTGGACTTCCCACCATCAATTCACTCCTGTGCCATCATCATAGTCCTGTATATTCTTCCCACTCCAGTTTTGATCCCATTCTGTTTATAGTTGTTCTTGCTTGTTGTCTTTTCTTTATTAAAATTGCTTTTTCTTTCTTTCCTGATCCCTTACGCTCCTGCTATAAGTGAAACCATTGGGTATTTTTCTTTTTCTTTCTGGCTTATTTCAATAAACATGATCCCTTCCAGCTCCATCTATATTGTAATAATTTTGATTGCTGAGTAATATTCTATTGTGTATATATGTTACAGCTTTTTAATCCAATCATCTATTTTTGGACATTCTGGTTGATTCCACATCTTCCCTATTGTAGATATAGTAGCAATAATTATGGAGGTGCAGGTGTCCTTTTGAATCAATGTCTTTGTGTCTTTTTGGTAAAAAATCAAGGAGTGGGTCTGCTGGGTCATATGGAAGCTCCAAAACCTCCAAACAGCTTTCCATCGTGGTTATATCAGTTTTCATTCCCACCAGCAGTGTAGAAGAGATTCTTTTTCTCCACATCCTCATCAACATTTGTTGTTGCTGGTTGTTTTAATATGTGCTGTTTTCACAGGTGTGAGGTGGTATCTCATTGTGGTTTTCATTTGCATTTCCTTTATTATAAGTGATGTTGAACATTTTTTCATGTCTGTAGGCTGTCTGCATTTCCTATTTGGAGAAGTGTCTTTTTAATTCTTCTGCCCATTTTTTTGATCGAGTTCACTTTATTTTTGTTGAGTTTACCAGTTATTTGTATATCTTTGTGATCAGTCCTTTATCATAAGTACTGTGTACAAAAATTTTCTCCCAATCAGTGGGGTGTCTCTTTGTTTTGTGTAATGTCTCTCTTGCAATACAGAAGCTTTAAGTGATGTAGTGCAGGCTGTTTATCCTCTCCTTCACTATCCTTGCTTTGGGTGTTTTATATTTAAAGATGTTACTGAGGTGTATATCATGTAGTGTTGTGTCCACCTTTTCTTCCAGATATTTATGGTTTGTGATATTATGCCTAGTTATTTAATCCATTTTGAGTTGATTTTTGTGCATGGTGCAAGGTAGTATGCTGGCTTCATTTTTTTTTTTTTTCACATAGCAGCCCAGTTTTCCTAACACCATTTGTTGAACAAACTTTCTTTGTTTCATTACATATTCTTTGCTCCTTTGTCAAAGATTAACTGTCCATAAACCTGTGGGTTTATATCTTGGTTTTCTATTCAAATCCACTGGTCTGTATGTCTATTCTTGTTCCAGTACCATGCACTTTTGATTACTATGGCTTTGTAGAGTAACTTGAAGACTGGGAGTGTGATGCCTCTTGTATCTTTCATTTTAGGAGAGTTTTGGCTATCCAAGGTTTTTTCTGGTTCCATATAAATCTCATCAATATTTGTTCTATTTCTTTGAAGAATGTCATTGAGATTTTTATTGGAATAGAATTCAATCTGTGTCAGAGACCACTCCAGATGTCAAAGTCCAGCTCTGACAGGTGGCTGGTCTGGGGTCTTTTCCCCAAAGAATGAGGAGGCGTCGGTGAAATGAGCCATTGAGGCAGTCACTGACACTGTAACTGGGGCAAATATCTCCTGCCGAAAACTCTAGCAGTTCTTTATCTAAACAATTTCCAAGAGGTGAGATTACATCAGTATAGGCATTGAAACAAATATTTAACAATTCATTTCCATGGCTATTCCAAAAATTTTGTGGTTACATGCTACAAAGAAACATTTTTGATCATAGAAAGAAAACCACCAAAAACAATCAGCATCCCCATTTTTTTTTTTCCAACATGATCAATCATTCTAGTCAGCATCTCAAATAAAGCAGCAAATCATTAAATCCTCCTTTGAACAATCCTTTCTCAGGTTAAATCTAGATTCAGATCAGTTTTTTTTAAGTCCATCCAAACTGTCCCAGGCAGAGGCACATCTGATCATGTCTATCTATATTCCTAAAGACAATCTACACTCTTGAATTACGCTAAGGTACTTTTCCGAGAAAACCATTGTCAATTATTAAACATTTTTTGTAACCAGTTCTGGATGCCCAATTAGGCCACAAACAAAAGAGGACCAGGAATCACTAGATGGTCATATACAATTGCTATACAAGTACAAGGCAGTTCAGTAAGCATTGCTATGGAGATTCCCCTTAGTATGTCTTCTTGGGAACGAAGCATCTTCTCAGTAGTCTCCCCATTGCCCAGACCTTGTCATATGACAGCATGGGAAGCATAGACTATGTCAAATCTGTATATCACTTTTGATAGGATGGCCATTGTAATGATGTTAATTCTCCCTATCCATGATCCATGAGCAGGGGATGTCTTTCCATATCTTTGTGTCTTCTTGTATTTCTTTTTTTTTTTTTTAAAGATTTATTTATTTATTCATACAGAACTGGGGTACAGGCCAGAGATGCGGAGGGTGAGAGGATTCACCAGAGACAGAGTGGGGAACAGAACAGGCAGATGGACGAAGTACACTGCTGAGGGGAGCAGCGGGCGGGCCAGGAGAGGTCTGCCGCGCCATGTGGTCACCTCCAGGGCAGGCGGGAATCGAACTCATGCAGAAGTGGCTTTAGCTTCTTTGTGCTGTGCTTTAACCCGCTGCGCCACCAGGGAGGGCCCTTCTTGTATTTCTTTTAACAGTGTTTTATAAATTTCTTTGTATAGGTCTTTTACCTCTTTTGTTAGGCTTATTATTCCTAAGTATTTAATTCTTTTTGTTTCAGTTGTAAAGGGGTTTTTATTTGTTTGTTTGTTTGGTTGGTTGGTTGGTTGTTTTTGATTTCCACTTCTTCTGATTGGTTGTTTGTATGTTGGAAGGCCACTGACTTTTGTATGTTGTTTTTATATCCTGAGACCTTCCTGAACTGGTTAAATGTTTTGATTAGTTTTTCTACGGGTTCTTAGGGTTTTCCATGTAAATTATATCATCTGCAAATAAAAATAGTTTTACTTATTTTTGTGTGTCTTTTTCCTGTCTTATTGCTCTGGACTGGACTTCCGGTATTATGTTGAAAAGCAGTGGTGATAGTGGACACTCTTGTCTGGTTCCAGATCTTAAAGGAAAGCCTTTCAGCTTTTCTTCATGGAGGATAATATTAGTTGTAGGTTTGTCATGTATGGCTCTTATCTTGTTGAAGTATTTTCCTTCTATTCCAAGGATTTCCAGAGCCTTAAATATAATAGGATGTTGAACTTTGTCAAATGCCTTCTCTGCATCTATTGATATGATTATATAGCTTTTATTTTTCTGTCAGTTGATGTGATGGATTACATTAATTGACTTTTGGATGTTGAAACATCCTTGTGCCCCTGGGATAGAACCCACTTGGTCATAGTATACCATGCTTTTAATGCATTGTTGGATTATGTTTGCTTAGATTTTATTGAGAATTTTTGCATCAGTGTTCATTAGGGAGATTGGTCTGAAGTTTTCTTTTTTGTTGTTGTCTTGGTTAGGCTTTGGTATCAGTGTGAAGTTGGCTTCATAGAAAGTATTTGGTAGTATTCCTCTTTCTTGATTTTTTGTATGAGTTTGCACAGAATGAGTACTAGTTCGTGTCTGAACATTTGATAAAATTCATTTGTAATTTCATCTGGTCCTGGGCTTTTATTCTTAGGAGGTTTTTAATTACTGCTTCAATTTCACTGCTTATAATTGGCCTGTGTAGTTATACTATTTCTTCTTTATCTAGCTTTGGATGATTATAGAATTGTAAAAATTTGTCTGTCTCTTCTAGATTGTTGCATTTGTTTGCATATAGCTGTTCATAGTATTCTCTGATTATTCTTTTGATTTCTGCTGTATCTGTTGTGATTTCTCCTCTTTCATTTATGATCCTGTTTATTTGTGTTTTTGCCTGCCTTTTCTTTGCGAGCCTGGCTAGTGGTTTGTTTATCTTGTTCATTTTTTCAAAGAACCATCATTTGGTTTCATTTATTTTTTGGATTGTTTTCCTAACTTCTATTTCATTTATTTCTTCTTTGATTGTATTATTTCCTGTTTCCTACTGGTTTGAGGGTTATTTTGTTGTTCTTTTCTAGTTCTTTAAGGTAGGATATTAGGTTGTTTTTTGGTTGTTTCTTCTTTATGTGAGCCTGTATTACTATATATTTTGCTCTTGTAACTGCTTTTAATGTGTCCCCTAAGTTTCGGAGAGTTATATTCTCATGGTCCTTCTTATCAAGGTATTTTTAAAAATTCTTCCTTGATCTCCTCATTGATTCAATGGTCCTCCAGTCGTGTGGGTTTCAAGCTCCATGAAGTAGGTGTATTTCTTGCCTTCTTCAATGGTTTATTTCTAGTTTGAGTCCTTCATGTTCAGAGAAGATAGTTGGTATTATTTTGATCTTTGTGTATCTATTGATATTTGTCTTGTGTGAAACATGTTTAACTTTATTCTATGTTTTATATTGCTAGAAATTTCAGTTAGCACTATAGAACATTACAGCATTTAATTCATCACCATACACATGTAGTCTTTATTAAAGAGTAATATATGGACATTATTAAAATTTTTGAAAAATTCTAGAGTTCAAAATAAAAAATGAAATCTTCTACTCACCATTAATTTCGCTCTTCTCCTCAGCTGAGGCTATTGTTAGCCGCTTGGGATATATTTTTCCAGCCCTTCTTAGCATATATATGATTGTTAAGGTAATTAAACTACTTACAGTAATCTCCAACTTGCTTCTTTCACTTAAAAATATAATTATGCACAATCTTCCAATGGCAACACTCACAGATGTAATTCACTCTTCATTACTGGTTCCATAATATTGCACTGTAAATATGCAAACAAATCTATGTATCTAATTCAATGATTCCTATTGCAATGAAAATCCTGACTTAATGGACATTTGTGTTTTTCACTCCATTATTAAAATGAAAACATTTATACATATAGTAATTACTTGTTTAAGTAAATCTTATCACAGACCACATTTGCAATGGTATGTATGCTTTATAATTTGTAAAATTTTCCTATAAACATTGGAATGAAACTTCTAGACATTTCTGGGAAAAGTGCGTGGACAGTGTACTGATTTTCCCGTATTTTAAACAACATGGGTGTTTTTAGAAATGGTTAAAATATTTTCCAGTTTCAAAGATAAGTCAGCTAAATTAG
This sequence comes from Condylura cristata, assembly GCF_000260355.1. Classification (NCBI taxonomy): domain Eukaryota; kingdom Metazoa; phylum Chordata; class Mammalia; order Eulipotyphla; family Talpidae; genus Condylura; species Condylura cristata. The sequence goes on from NW_004567106.1 coordinate 57,281,013, forward strand.
ACTTTAATTGACATATTTTTAGGTTAGTGAAATTTTATGTGTATTAAAATTGGAAATTTTGGAAATTTCCAAAATTTTGGAAAATTGGAAATTTTATGTGTATTAATAGTTTTTTATATGGTGTATGTGTGAGTCTGTGAGAGTGGATGTGAACTTGCTTTGCAGATTTGCCAGTTTTATGCAGTTGTTCATTGTTTTTTTTAATAACCTTTTTTATAGGTTAAGGAATTATGTATTTTCTGTATGTTTTATGAATCATTTTCATAATTTAATTTGCTTCCTAAAAGCTTTCCTAATAGTGAATCATTTAGAGTTTTTATGCCATTTAGAAATTAAGGTGAGAATAAGGCCCTTTCCTTAAAAAAATAGTTATCCTAATCCAATATATTGTGGAATCTATTTTTCTGTCACTAATTTTGAAAACCTGTATTTATCATGTACTAAATATCCCTATAAATGGTTCTATTTTTATACTCTATTCTTTTCCATTGATTTGTCAACTCCTAAGTCATTATTGCATCATTTTAATTAGTGCAGCTCGGTGTATATTTAACAGGAGTAGTTATCACCATTACAAAAAGATCTTTGTTTCTTCATCTTCTTACACATTTATTTATGAACATAAATTTTAGGAAATTTTGCTCAGATTGAAATCAAGAATAAGAATGATGTGGATGGATGAATGAGATGGAGAACAATGATGTTAATTCAATTTAGATTACAATTTTTTTTTCAATATTCAATTTCTATTTATAATCACTTATGTCATTCTCAGTGAATTGTCACAACTACTTCTCTGCGAGCACAAATGTCACTTTATAGTTACTAACGTTTTCTCACCTGCCTCAAAAATAATATACTTACGTTTATATGTATCCTTCAAATTTCTGGTTAGGTTTCTTCCCAGGTGTTTTGTGATTTATTATTATTTTAAAAGGCACCTTTTCTATATAGAAAAGATAATTTTTGGTTCAAATTGACCTGATCACAGTACTCATTATTTTTAGCTAAATCTTATAATTAAATCTACTATTTTTGCTTATCGCCTAAATTCATGCATTTGGAAGTTCTCTCATTAATGCATCCTAATAATATTTCGTTATGTTCTGGCCTCTGTTTAGCTATCAGAAATGCCCAAATTTAAACTTGTTATGATGCATTCCCAAGAATATGACATGCACTATTTCACCCTCTACTAAGGCATAGATCTATGCATTTCACTTTCATATTTAAAAGTCTTTAAATAGTTCCCTTTAACATACATGGTGGGGGGTTGGGGGGAAGTCCAAGATTTTTAAATGTGCACAGCACGACTCAGTCATCATTGTCACTCCCTAATTCACATTTTATGCCCCATAAACACCCAATTGTGCTCCCTGAAGCTTCTGTCTCTGTACTTTGAACTTCCCATTATCTCTTCCTAGACGACACCCTCAATCATCCCTTCCTTCACTTGAATAGTTCTAACTGCTCCCTCTGGAGTAAGCGTGGTATGTTCTCAAAGCTGCCCAGTCCCAGGCTGGATTGCATTCAATTTTTCAATGGTCCAATGATACTGTGTACAAACCAAGTTATGATTGCATTTTGTATTATGAGTCTGTATCTAGACAGTTGACAGCCAAATATGTGAAATCATTGAAAACAGATTCTCTATCTCATTTATATTAGAATTCTTTAGATGTGAATTTGCTTAAATGAATGCATGTAAAGGTCATATATTATCAAAAACCTGTTTTGTATTAAGAACCCAATTCTAGATGCTGTATCTATAGCAGTGAGTAAAGTACACAAAAATATCTACTTTCATTGAGTTTACATTCTACTGGATAAATAAATCAATTAAAATAATGAAGTAAACAGGTAAGCTTATCAGCAGTGCATAAAACTGAAATAAATGGAGTGTGTCATGAACAGAAAGTTCCAATTTTGTAAAGAGTGCATTATCTCAAAATAGGTCAATCGATCCATTTAAATTTTTAAAAATCATTTAATTTTTCAGCCCTCCCTGGTGGCACAGCGGGTTAAAGCATAGCACTGAGAATCTAACGCCGCTTCCTCATGAGTTCGATTCCCGCCTGCCCCAGAGGTGACCACATGGCGTGGCAGACCTCTCCTGACCCGCCCGCTGCTCCCCTCAGCAGTGTACTTCGTCGATCTGCCTGTTCTGTTCCCCACTCTGTCTCTGGTGAAGCCTCTCACAGCCCCTGAGCCTCTGGCCTGTACCCCAGTTCTGTATGCACAAATAAATAAATCTTTAAAAAAAAATCATTTAATTTTCACAATTAAGAACTGATTGCTGTTTAGAGTAAATTTCAATCGAAAAGATAAAGTGTGATGAAGATTTTAAAGAAACGCTAGAATTAATGATCTGCTGATTAGGGTGGGTCGAATAACTTCTGTAAAGTTAGTAAATGAAGTGATTTGGAAAAGGTATGTAGAGTGGTAAGAGAATGTGGTAATGACAGATATGATAATGACACATGTTAGCATATGTCCACAGATTTAGGGAGTCTCAGAAGTGTCCAGAATAAAATTCATAAAGGTCAAATATCTAAGTTTCCATTTTATTGAGATAATCACTTACATGGAGATTGAAATCGAAGAGAAACCTATAAAAAAAAAAATGAGACTGCTCCTTCCCCACCCCTGGACATAGTTTGTTAAGAACTGGTACAGTTAGACTGGACGACAGAGAATAAGTGGGTAGTGTCCTAGGATGACATGACAAAGCCAATGTTCCATAGAAAAGAATAGCAAATAGTTCAAACATGGCCATGAAGTAGAATGATCAACTAATTCTGGTTTGCCTAGAATTTTCCTGGTAGTAACACCTTGAATCCCATGTCTCAAGAAACTTCTGGGTCTCACGTCAACCAAACCTAGAGCAAAGAGAGCATTTAGTCTTCTCCATGCTCCATGGTACCAGATGAGGAAGAAAGCACAGTCATACCTTTTTAGTTCCTAACACTGGTGTGGAGACCGTGACTGGAACATATCTGGAGGATCTGGAACTGTGTGAATCCATCTTAAATCCTAGAACACAAGGACTTCCTTCTTATGGCAAGTATTTATTAGAATAAGTCATTTCCCACAGCATCAGGAACACCCAGCTCTCTCCCCATTGCCAAGAGCAGGTGGAAGCTGGGAAGGCAACATGTCCTTGTTCCTTGCACAGATAAGTACAGTAGTTAGAAATTCATTGTTCTATATTACAATTGACCAAAGTAGCTGAATTAGTTAAAAATTTAATGTCAATAGACGACTTTAGGTCAACCCCTTTAGAATGTTATCTTGAAGGTAGCTACGCCTCATTGAGGATCTAGTGACTCATAATAGCAATGTATGAGTCTTAGGTCAGTTTGTTAGAGGTTAGCAACACCCAAATTTGTCCAAAGAGATTTGCAACAGAAAGCTATTTATATAATTTATAGCAAGGAGTGAATTTATGCACCATCTGGCAAATTTACATCTTCTTAGCAGTTGGGAAACTGACCCAAAAAGGTGAATTAAAATAAGAATCTACTTAATGAATATGGGATGAGAAGACACCTAATTGTGTGGCCTTCGACACTCATGCATCAAGTAGTGGTGGTTGGTGGGCTACTCTGTGAACAACTGAGATTGTCTTCAGAGACAACAGCTACCTGTACAATGGAGTGAACATTTCTGGTGACTGATGTTGACATCTTCTCCTCCATATGTTGCTTAAGAGACAATGACAAATTCTTCCTTTGTAGGTTTCATTTTTATAGATCTCACAGGGGCCATCATTTTCAGTTTTGTATTTGTGATCGTAGCATTACCCATTCCAACCTACCATTTCCAAGCTAACGGATTATTTTTCACTGATTGCATTTTAGGTTGACTGCTCCAAGGGGACATGGAGAGAGGCATCTTCAACTCATCTCTAAGTTGTCTTAAAATGACATTAGAGTATCAACCGCCACTGAGGAGCTTTTCTAAAGACAACTGAACCCCATGGATTGGCAGTAATTCCATACCATCAGTCTTATAAATTCCTGTCAGAGAGTAGCCCTGCCTGTCTTGTCCCTAAATTAAATGCCCTATCTTAATCAATGTAATTATCTCTCAGTAAAGAATAAATCCCCATATAAGCAACTCCCACCCCCTTCTCTCCTTGTTAATTGAAACTGAAGCCCTTAATAGTCTAATCCCAGGAGTCCCTGTAATACTCACGGGTGGCATGTGGGCAGTGCTTCTCAAACCTTGATTTGGGAATGATCTTCAGATCTTCTGCAGATTTATTAGAAGCGTTATAATACAGACCTAGTGAGATTTGACATGCATGGGACATGTTAGCATGGAGACCACATTTTTGGTAACCAGTGTTTGGGGCTTTCTGACCACATCATCTCTGAATATTGCTTTTCTCAGACTTCACTTAAGTTTAAAGGCTCCCACCAGGGGACTTGTGCTACTGCTGCTTCTCAGTAGCTACGTTTCTCCACAGCAGACCCTATTACTGGCTTTGCATTCAGGTTCTTGCTGTCTCTTGCCTTGGGGAAAAGTTCTTTGGAGAGAGAGATAACTTAGGATAGCATAGTGATTAAAAAGATGGACACTGTCATTAAAAACGGTGACCTTAGACAATTTTTTTCATTTGTGCAATATCTCATTTTCCTCAACTACAACATAGGTGAAATCATAAAGGTGATGATAATAACTGAATATCATAAAACAAGTACGAGCTTTATCAGTAGCAATGACAGAATGTATATAAAATCCCAAACATGGAGCACTTAATGTCATTTTAATGTTATTGATATTATTAGTTCACTCTGTGCTTTCTCATGGGATCAGTATCAGTCTGCCTCCCAATACTTTTCTGAATTCCAAGGCATTTTGTTCACCTGACTTTCACTTAAAGTGAGGACTTATTCTCCTGTGTGTCTATTCAAGAGGTGTATAGTAGGAGTTGTTAGTACTTCTTAGATATAACTGAATTCATACCTCAGTGAAACTTGAGGGAAAATCCTTACGAATCCTGCTGATATTTTCATTCCCTTGAAAAGCTTAAGTTATCTATACATATTGAATGAGAAATTCTATAATTTTCCCAAGGTACAGGTAATAGACTTTGAGTTACTTGGGGAAAAAACAATTCTTTGCTTAAAACAGAATTCATTGTTCAAAATACACTTTTGTCAGCTGCTAAAAGACAGTTGGGTGTTAAGTGAAAGAGGTGAGTTAGCATGAGATAATTCTACTTCTTAGAGTGTTTGTCTATGATTAGGGTGATTTTTTTCCCCTGTATTTAGCAGCTGAAAAAGAAATTCGGGCATGGCTTAATTAATCCTTGAATCCTGTCAATTTTACCCTCCACTGGGTAGGCACTAAGAATGTGTATTTAATAAAGCTCTTTTTTATCTTCTATCACCTGCTGATTTCTGCAGGAGACCTACCTAACCCTGCAATTTCTATTCCTATTTTAAAATTATGTATAACCAACATCTAGGTGACTCCTATTAATAGACATTCCCATGTGCAGGAACAAAGAGTTATCTTTGCATTTCACAATGATGCACACTTTTGTTCTCACCATGGGTAATGTGAAGTTCACAGATTTGCTTATCTGTGTACTTCCTGAAGAGCTTCCTCTTCATCCTAGGAAAGCAGCACCATCTGGGATCCACAACATTTTAGAGAGAAAAAAGATTGTTTCCTAAAATTCCAATCATTTTGGTTTTTGTTATTTCTAGTTAGGATTGCGGGCATTTTCATAAGGAAGCAAACATTTCTTAGAAAGTAAGAAATCCCTCATCTAAATGGATAGTCCACATCATAGTTAGTAGAAGACTATAGGGTGTAGAGTAGGAGTGGTAAAGCTGGCTCAGTTCATCGAATAATTAAGGCAATCTTAAAGCTGGTCATTTCCCTGTCACAAGTTCTCTTTCTGACTTTCTGGGCAACAGATCAAATATAGGAACTGTCCACTCAAGCACTGGTAGGCAGTCCAACAAATCACTCACATGCAAGATAAAGTACCTTTTACTCTGTCTTCACCTCGCAGGCAGATTTATACTCAAATCAGCCTAGCAATGAACCCTTAGAGAGGAATTTTATCCCATCTCTATGGACAGTGGTGTGATAGCCAGCTAAAGTCTCTCCCATTCTTTATAGGCAAACATGAACCTTGTGTTTGGATCTTACCACCAGTTCACCAGCCCCATGTTACATCAGGGAAGAGTGGAGGCTCATAATTGTCCCCAACAGCTGTCAGTGAGCTGCTCTGCTCTGTCCTTCAGCCCTACTCAATTGACTGCCTCAACACTAACTAGAAGATTTTATTTATGAAACACATTTTAACTCCATTTTTAAAAAAATATATATTTACACATACAAAACTGGGGTACAGCCCAAAGGTGCAGGGATGAGCAGAGGATTCACCAGACACAGGCTGATCTATGAAATACACTGCTGAGGGAGCAGCAGGCGGGTCAGGAAAAGTGTGCTGCACCAGGTGAGTCACTTCCCTGGCTGGGGTTCAAACTTGTGAGCTGGCTGTGTCTAGCTTCACAGTGCTGTGCTTTAACCTGTTGTGTCACCAGGGAGGGCCCTGAACTCCATTTTTAACAACATGCAACTCGGCCATGTTTATCCTCAATTCATTAAAGGAACTATTTTCTCAAAATTATCTTAAGTGAAAAAACTATTCATGATAGATTTTCCCAATCATGTACCTAACTGTGCACTTTTTTCATAGAAATATTCAGGATATTTTTACCAGCATTTAAGAAAGTCTACTATAAATATTAGTATTCTCTCCCAAAGAAATGTGATCCTAGCATCACTAAAAATGTCAGTCACGCCTGTAACTGTGTTGTACACAAACAGACTGGTTGATTTCTTGACAGATTTGTCTGATGTCAGTCCCAAAATGATCCAGCTGGTGCAATTGTCAGCACGGTCAATGTATCAAGTGTTGTCAGGCCCAGCTGAAAATGAGCAGACTTTCTTAGCATCGCTAACAGTTACCTGTAAGCTGCCACCATCACCAACGATAGCTTCTTGGTGTCTGAGAAGTGAAGACACAGGACTTAGGTTACACGTCTTGAAGCAACTAGAGAAATGCCACATAGTCTATCAATTGAACTTGCTGTTTTCTCATGTGTTAAATAAGTGGTAAATATATTTTTAAGTATTTATGCATACAGAACTGGGGTACAGGCCAGAGGTGCAGGAGCAGTGAGAGGCTTCACCAGAGACAGAGTGGGGAGCAGAATAGGCAGACTGATGAAGTATACTGCTGAGGGGAGCAGCAGGCGGGTCAGGAGAGGTCTGCCTATGCCATGTGGGTCACCTTGGGGCAGGGATCAAACTCATGCTGAAGTCGCGTTAGCTTCATTAGTGCTGTGCTTAACCTTCTGCACCACCAGGGAGGGCCCAAGTGGCAAGTATTTTTAGTACTTGTGTGACGCTTAATAAACGAAATTATGAGCAAACAGTTTGTGATATCCCTGTAATGTAAGAATGTGTGTGTATGTTCAGCACATTGGAATTAAAACTATTTCCTACATTGTTGTGAATTGTTTGATTCACTTGATTTCTTTTCAATTAAGTACACAAACACACACATACACATTTTGTCCTGGTGAGAATATCCTGTTTGCTAGAACAGGTTCATTTGAAATCTGCTAACGTAAATTTCTCAGTATTTAAAATAAAGTCTTTACCACCTCAACATAAACTTGTGTATTGCCTTTCACATTTTCTCTATTTCAAATCTTTTTCTTATTGACAACAAGATTAAAAGTCAATGGTAATGATGATCTGTATTTTGTTTGCTGAATATTGAAAAATATGTTGCCTAGAGTTGTTGTGAGCTCAATAAATGCAACTTTTGAGTGCTTTATGTACCTCGTATGGGCACAGGCTTCAGCAAAGTTAACTACACGAGTAAATGAACACACATGTATAACACTGATGTATAACACTATGTATACGTACACATATATATGATGATCATCATCATCTCAGATCATCATCTCAGATCATCCTAAAAGGAGTGAAAGAGTGAAATGCCTAATTTCCAGCTGATAATTCAATTCAACTAATCATTAGTTTATGTGGGGGTGTGGCCATGGGGAATGATGGAGGGGAGGGAGGAGGGAATGATGGAGGGGAGGGAGGAGGGAGGAGGGAATGATGGAGGGGAGGG
>NW_004567106.1:57289600-57315152 GCF_000260355.1 Condylura cristata
GGGAATGATGGAGGGGAGGGAGGAGGGAATGATGGAGGGGAGGGAGGAGGGAATGATGGAGGGGGTGGGCATGGGAAAGAGTTAACAGAAGACACGGCAAGGTCAGAGCAGCAGGCTCACACAGAGGAACAGTCTTCTGCTGCACCATACGCGGGTCAGCTCCCGGCCTGGGGGATCGAACTCAGGCCCACAGCAGTGGGAGCACTGAGACCTAACCCCTAGGCTATCAGGGAGGCCCTAAGGCTAGCTTGGCTAAATGTAGTCTTAACTACTAAAGAGGCTCCAGGCGCACTAACCGCACTAACCAAGCTGCTCCCTCTAAGTCAGAGGGAGAGGAGTTCTGTCCTCCCTGCATCCCTCCCCCCACCAGTGATCACCAACCCCACCCTCCACCCCAATGGAGTCCTGCGGGTGCGGAGGGAAGATGACGTTCTGTGGCACCTCGATGTTCTCACCTGTGACATGAGGTGGGCAGAAGTATGGGGGCTCTCCAGTTCTAAAACACAAGTATTTTTTCTCATTGATGAGTCACAGGTAAAACCCACACACTTTAGAAAGTAATCAAAATAGTACTGATCCTGAAAAGGTTTCATGAATTGAGGACGCCACAGGCCAGATTTCATGTAAAACACTCAACAGCCCTAGCAATGAGCCTCTCACTGCTTGGATGAGGGATGTGGTAGTGCGAAATGCCTCCTCATCCTCGCTGGGGTCCCTTGTGGCAATTCTAGCGCCCTCTGTGGGACACCGAACAAATGACGTCGCCAGGAACGGAGCCAGCATGGGTGAAGCTGAGAGCTGGTGCTCTCAACAGGAAATTATGGTAGCTTTTGAACAGTGGAGAAGGGTGCCCCAAAAGGCCAGCAACCCCACGAAGCTCAGAAAGCTCAGTGTTATACATGACATAGCAGGTGTAGCTCGCAAGGAACTAGATGTTCGCCCCACTGCGTATTCGTTAGTTATGGAGACTACTGCGAGAGGACCAGGGGTTCTCTCCCCTAAGAAGATGGGCTGCTGTGGAGGGAAAAGCTGGGCCCTCCAGGCCCCAGGCGCATGTCCTGAGCCTGGAGGAAAATTTGCTGCCCAGGGGGAGACTCCACTTGATTGTGAAGAGGGTGAGGGCTGAAGCACCAGTCCATAGAGGCCCGGTGGGGGCAGGAGGCCGAACGCAGAGCATGTTATCCACTGGTTCCCCACCAACTTGCACGGCTTTTGGCCTTGGTAAATGCAGGGGCAGGGTGTGCTCTGTTATAGGTACTCTGCCGTCTACAGAGACGTTGCAGGAGTCTGCATGTCCGTGATCGCTATGGAGGCCAGAGTGTCGAAGTGACAGTAGCCCTGGGGATTGCGTGATTACCCGCGAAGGAGTATAAAGTGTATGTGCTGCAAATCCCAGAGTACACCCTGGGGGGGACGGGGGTGGACGTACTGGTGGCTTGTGGCTGGAAAGCACAGTGGAGAATTTCTCCTTCAGGTGAATGTGGTAAAGTGGCCACGGAGAGATGTCAAGCCCAATAGCAGAACTGGAGAAACGGCATTGTGAGTGCTGGAGTCATATTAAAATAAGACCAGAGAAAGTCACTTGGGGGGGGGGGGAGGCTTCTTTACTGCCCTTTAAATTGGATCTGACCTGGAATGGACAGAATCACCGACATCCCAAGAAGCCAAGAAGAATGACAATATTCCATTTAAAAGACGTGACTAGAGTACTTTTGATTTTTTTTTTGAGTTGTTGGGTTTGGAGTGCAGGTGCAGGTCCTTGGGTTCACTCTGGGAAAGGATTCACCAGAGCTCCCCTTTCAGTGGCACACGCGGAGTTCCCAGGGGGAGTTTCCCCATGACGTAGAGATATTAGCTATACCCAAAAAGGCAGGTTTAGTATAAAAGTGGGAGAAGAACAAAGGCCACTGGCAGAAGGGGCTGCCCTGAAAGGGACAGGTTTGCTGAGGGCCTTGAGGAAGCTGCCTCTATTGAGGGAGGTCAGTGCAGAGAAGACAGCAGGTGCAGATCACTGGCAGGCAGGAGTCTGCTGCCCTGGGGAGGGAGAGAGCTGGGAAAAGAAGCGCCTGCATAGCTAGGAGGGCCGAGAAGGCTGCCCCCTGTCGGTGCAGAGACTGTACTGATACAGTTTTCTCTCGGGAAGGGGCTCACTCCTGCCTGGGGCGGCTTGTCTGTTGCTGACTTTGAATAAGCTATGTGGCATTTGAAAGGCGCCGGGTTTCTACTGTAGCCTCAATCTCCATATCTTCCCCTTCAGGTCTGCTCCCCTGAAGGGCAGCATCCCTACAGCAATCTGGTACCTGCCTGTGGTCTGGTGCTTTGTGATCTAGGCATCGGCACCTAAGGGTTCCCATACCTGTTATTCCCTCTCCTCCCACCTCCAGCTCTTGGTGTTTGTGAGCCAGGGTTCTCATCTTGTAGCTCCTCCTTTCCAGTTTTACTATCTTTAACTTCCATTACTTTCACCTGTTTTACATTGTGATGCCTCTACATGAGTCTATCTTGTTGTAACTGATCCCTCCACCTGATAGTATTTACCTATGACTCCACCTGAAAATCATCTCATCCATTAACTCATCCTTCCTTTTTTCCTCTCTAAGAATCCCTTTTCCAGGGTGTCTCTCAGGGACACATTTTGGGTTTGTGATCTGAACCTAAGGCTCCTTTAACTGCAATTATTTGCTCTTCCCAAAGAACTTACAACTAACCTTGTTGCTCTCTCACTGTCCATGAGCACGTATGCACAGGTATGAGCCACAAGTTCCAGATACTGTTCTGATAGAGGGATGTATCTTTTCTTCAACCATCACAGAGATACTATCATTAATGTGAAATAAGTCACAGAGAGTTGACATACTTGCTCAATAATATCCAAAGAGTAAGTGGGAGAAAGAGGAATCAAAAGCTATCAGGGTGTCTTCAGAGCTCCTGATTTTACTCCCTATCCACACTGTCTTTTCATCTTTTCTACAAATTCTTTCTTTTTTAAGATTTATTTATTTATGCATACAGAACTGGGGTACAGGACAAAGGTGCAGAGGTGGTGAGACGCTTCACCAGAGGCAGAGTGGGGAGAAGAACTGGCAGGTTGGAAGTACACTGCTAAGGGGAGCAGCGGGCAAGACAGGAAAAGGCTGCTGGCCATGTGGATCACCTCCAGGGCCGGGGATCGAACAGTCACTGAAGGGGCTGTGGCCAGCTTGCAGTGCAGCATCCTAACCCGTTGTGACACCAGACAGGGCCAGATTCTTTCTTTTTTAAGATTTATGTATTTATGCATACAATAACTGGGATGTAGGGCAGAGGTGTGGGGAATGACAGGATTCACTAGAGACAGACGGGGAGCAGAACAGGTGTTTCTGATGAAGGAAAGAATAAAAAATGCAAAGGAGGCATCACAAGACTGACTGACGCAGAGTTGCAGGAAGAAGGGGTTAGCACAGCTGACCTACAGCACAGTTATAGAAATTAAGTTGCCGGCCCTCCCTGGTGGTGCAGCGGGTTAAAGCACAGCACTGAGAAGCTAAAGCTATTTCCACATGAGTTTGACTCTCGCCTGCCCCAAAGGAGATCCACATGGCGATGCAGACCTCTCCTGACCCATCTGCTGCCCCCCTCATCAGTGTACTTCGTTGATCTGCCTGTTCTGCTCCCCTCTAAGTCTCTGGTGAATCCGCTCACCCTCCACATCTCTGGCCTGTACCCCAGTTCCATATGAATAGATAAATAAATCTTTGAAAAAAAATCACTTAAAAAAAAAAAGGAAAAAGAAATTAAGTTGCCAACATCGATATTACAAAGCACGAGACCTAAGCAGGTATCAGATATTGTAGGAACTGTCAGGAGATTGAGCCCATTGTGGAATGCCCTGTCCCTTTCGGATTCTACACAGTTCATTCAAAGTCAACAAACATAGGCTCAAAAGGAGTGAAGCCCTCCCAGGGAGAGAAAGTCTATACGAATGCAGTGTCTGCCCTGACATGGTGCAGCAGGCTTCCTGCCCACTCCCATTTGTGGCTATGCAAGTTATCTTTTATTCATCTCTCCTTTTTCCTGACAAACCTGCTCTTTAAATAGAACTAGCATCTCTGTCTCATGGAAAATCTGTCTGGGAAACTCGCCACGTGCCCCTGGAAGGGATGCTCTGGTGAAACCTTTCCCAAAGTGAGCACAAGGACCCCTCACTCCAAATCCACTCAATTCCAAACACTATGTCAGATCTACTGAAATACACTGCTGAGGGGAGCAGTAGGCGAGACAAGAAAGATCTGCTGTGCCATGTGAGTCAGCTCCCTAGTCAGGGGTCGAACTTGTGCTGCAGTGTCTGTGGAGAGCTTCATAGTGCTGAGTCTTTAACCCCTGCGCCATCAGGGAGGGCCATGTTCCACAAATTCTTTCTGAGAATGTGTGCATAGGATACTGCAGTATGTGCTAATGGTCCTGGTACGAGGCTGTTCATAGTTTCATAGTCCCATGACGGATACAGCCAATGGGGAGGGAAAGTAGTGAAGAGTGAGAGACTAGATTCCCAAAGGCAAAGGGATGTGACAGCTGTGGTGGCTTAGGAATCCCTGATGTAAAGGCAGGAGTGACATGGAATGCTCAAGCCAGAGCTGTGAGAACTCTAATTTCTGAAATTAGCCCTTTGATACTGATTATGCAATGTCGAATACTACATTTTTTTTTTCCCATTGCTCTGTAAAAGTCAAAATCACAGAATCAACCTCCTCTAGGGAAACCATTTTGACTGGCTTTGAGTTGGTGTATGAACTCCCATGTTCATCTCTCAGCTCCCTCCTTAAGGAAACCCCCTTCATTGTCCTTCCATGATTTTTTGGAAAGACTTGCATATGACTGTCCTTGATACCATAATTGTCAGGTTTTCAGGCCTAGTCTCTCAGCCAGGAACAGATCCCAGACTGCAAGGACAGAGCTGAGTCCCGGCTATGGGACCTCCATGGGATGATACCTCACGAAGCCACAGCAGGAACTTTACAGGCAAGCAATCAAGGAGGCACATTGTTTTAGCGAAAGAAAAAGTTTATTGAAGATAAAGGAACAGAAGTCAAAGTTCCACCAGTCTCTGTGATTGGTTAGATCTCTGTGGTCTCACTGTCTTAATGTCTCTGTGCCCAGAACTCAGTCTCTGTGTCCCAGCCCTTACCTTGGAGTCATTGTTCTTTATTGTCCTTGTTCTGGAATGTTCTATCGTCCCTAGTCCTGGAGTGTCTGATTAGTCCCCTTTGGAATTTGTTATCCTTACCTCTGGAACATCCCTTAACTCTTCTGAAATCCCTGAAGATGCCTAATTATCCCAACTTGCCTTAGGAATCATCCAGACGGAAGGATGTGGTTATGCTCATCATTGGATCCTCAGCACAAATGTCAAAGAGCCATGAAAGCATTTGACCCTTTATTTTTATGCTCTCTATTCTCAGGAATAACAGGATATTTCCTAAGACTTTGAGTTCTTAATCTAATCACAAAATACTACTGTATCAAGGGGGAAAAAAACAAAATCTCTTTCTTTGCTACTAGAATTTGGTATCCAAAAAAAAATAGGCAGTGCATTAGCTATTCTCCATCTGTGCTAAAGAGATAGTGAGGGTGAACAGAGGTCAAGAAAATGAACACTGCCTGAAATACCTCTCTCTCTGAACCTAATAAGATACTTTTACTCTTCACATATACAGGAAAGTAGTCTTGTCAAGTTACAAATCAAGAAAAGATATTCTAGAAAACTGAGGTTGCAGGTGCTTCCCCAAATGATTGGCTTCTGATACACGATTAACCAGTTTACCCTCTTACTAATCTTTGATTCCTAAACTGAACACCTTACCCCAAGTAATTGGCATAAGGTGAAAAAGATCTTTCCCCTAGCTATAAGTATCTATTATGTTAAGAAACAATCAATAAGGTCTCAAGTAAATTCAAGCTCACAATTGGTATTTACTTAGCCTCCCCACTGGCCAGAATGAGTGATTACATTTTCAGTACTATGAACAAATACAATGCTAAAACATCTTCCATCTTTCAGTTTTCATTTATTTTTCTTCCTTAGTGTATTTTTTAAACCCTTAAGGACCTAAAAATAATTCTAGCACATTGTCTTCTTCTACTTTCCCAGAACTTGCTATTAAATGCTTACGGGTCTGGCCCTCCCTTGTGGCAAGCAGGTTAAAGCACAGCACTAAGAAGCTAAAGCCACTTCAGCATAAGTTTGATGCCCACCGTGACGTGATCCCCATGACACAGCAGACTTCTCCTGAACCGCCCTCTGTTCCCCTCAGCAGTGTACTTCATCAGTCGGCCTATGCTACTCACCACTCTGTCTCTGATGAATCCTCTCACTGCTCCTGCACCTCTGGCATATGGCGTAGTTCTGTATGCACAAATAAATAAATCTTAAAAAAAAAAAAAAAAACAACCTTATGGGCTGCTTGTATTATAGGGCAGGGAGGGGGGAACCCTGAATCCCCCCCAAACCTGCCTGCTCTAAATAGATTCTGCCATCCGCCACATCAAGACAAGATAAATATGACCTTTAATGGAAAGGAATTTTAATACAATCAGTGTGCAAATACAGAAAAGACAAAAAAATATAGTTTCTCAATAAAACATGCGAAGTTACCCATCCCCTCGTTGGTAAAAGTCCACCCTAAAGGGATTGGCCCAAAGCAAGGCCTGAAAGCTGCCACAAGTCTAAAGCACCCTCTGGCCAGGACCCATAGAAAAGGGTCAGAAATGCCCAGGTGAGTCTGGGAGGAAAAGAACAAAATCAAAATCAAGATAAACACTGCCATAGTCACCTCCCCACAGGTCTTTCATCCACATCTGTTTCTACCAATCCAGGGCCAAGAAGAAGCAAGCAGTTTCTTCTCTGCTCCCTGTGCCTCCCTCAGAGGCTCCCTCTCTTTCTGGGTCTCCATCCTGCTTCGGTCCTCTTCAGTCTCCTCTCCAGATACCTCTCTTCTCTCCTCAGCTCCACCCTTCTTTTGGGTGAGGCAGGGAACCTGGAACCTCCCCTTTTCCAGGGTCCACCCTCTTACACTTGAACTTGCAGGCTTCACTGCCTGCAGGCTGAGGCTTCACTCAGTGCCCTGGGAGCTAATGTCAGAGACAAGTCCGGTATCATTTGTACTCTGTGCCAGACTTTACTGAACTTCCTGGCTCTAGAGATTTCTCTGTGAAACAGAAACCTGAATTGTATTTAGCCTGTTGCCTCCAACTGTTTTTGTGTTGACTTGACATATCCTGCCTTTTATTTATAGTGTTATTTTCTCTGTTTCATTTGAAACAGGGAAAATTTGACTCCCTTGGCATTATTTTTTTTTCCTTTTTGTAGAAGCATCAACATAACTACAATGTTGGCACCTTGCCCTCCGAGTCTCTGACCAGTGTATATACAACTGACCTTTGTTACTTGTCATTTGTATTCTTCTACCTTTATAATACCTAGTGGAGATATTCTGATCACTGTCCCTTTGCTGAGAAACCTGCAAAGTTGGTTATGCCTTGGTTTATTAATATCGTTCTTTAGCTCTAAGATGCTACCATGAGAATCTTAGCACTGAAATAGGCTAACAAACCTGTGGAAATTACAGTTTACAGATAAATGAACCAGATGCTGGAGGAGGGGAAGACTTCCTCAAAGCACCCCCTAGTGGCTGTAGAGGTATAGCATTCATGGACATTATTCTCCACATGGCTTCCTAACTGTCCTTTCTGTTGACATTATAATGATGCTAACCAATCAGAAGCTAGCAAGGGTGCAATTGAACTGAGTGACATATTAATAATTTTAAATAATAGCACATACTCGTTTACAGAAACACTGATCACCTGACCTGACAGTAAGGATAGATAAAAGCCTACCAGTGAGGAGGGCAAGCCCCCCAAATCTAACAATGCCTCTGATAATGATAGTAATTTCAGGTTTTCAGACCTAGTCTCCCAGCCAGGAGTGGATCCCAGGCTGCAGGGGCAGCGTCACAGACCACCACCTCTTGGTGTCTCACAAAGCCGCAGCAGGAACTTAGCTGATGCTCAGGCAAATATGGGAAAAGGCAGATTTGTTTAGAGAAAGTGTTACAGGGCACCCCAATGTGAATTGGGTTGCCTGTCGGTGGGTCCTCACCTGTACGCTTAAGATTCAATCGTACTGTGGACACACACAAAAAAGCTCAATAATGGATTTATTTACAAGGAGAAAGGTAAAGGAACAACCCAGGGAAAGAGGGAGAGACATCCACGTTAGCTAGAATGTCCTACCAGTTCTGATGACTTGGACTCCACCAACACGCTGAAAACCAGTCGAGAGCCAACGACCAGCCGTGAACCACCAGGCCGAGAGACCCCCAGAGCCCACATGTCCGGTTTTATCCCAACCTGGCTGCTCAGCTCCGCCCTCACGCCCCAGCGCGCTTCTCCTTGGTATTGATGGGATTAGTAGTTCCAGTATCTGGAGTGGGGGCGGAGTCCATGAAACAGGTACTTGTTACAAAAGTTTATTGAGTAGAAAAGGGGCAGAAATAAAGCAGGATTTGGGGTGGGGGTGGGTGGGGGTGGGATGCATGGAAGCTGCAGTGGAGTCATGCCTCAGGGAATATATGTCTTCTTTCCCTAATTATTCTAAATCTCCACCCTTCTCTTTGTGATTGGTTACTTCTTGGTGGTCTCACTTTACCTAAATGTCTCTGTGCCCAGAACTGTCTGCCTTAGTTCTGATCTTAAGAGTCCTTTTTCTTCATCCTCCCTGCCCAGGGATGTCCTGTCGCCCCTAGTCCTGGGGTGTTTGATGAGTCCCCTTTGGAATTTGTTGCCCTCATCTCCGGATCCCTCTTTATTCCTCCCAGGCTTTTCCTATTCCCTTCTGACTCTAAGACCTCTCCCCTTGCCCTCTGGCTCATTAAGACACCTCTGAGGTAGATAAATACAGGAGCTGAATAAACCAGCATAAGAGGTTCCTTTTTGGTTGCTAAGCCAGCACCTGCATCTTCCCTAAAGCTGTCTCCAGATCTGGTGTCTGCCAATGTCCGCTCTTCTCAGTCCCCAAGGAGCTGACCTTGAGCTGTCCTGCCCGCATGTCACAGTGGAATCATATTCTTGTTTTATGGTGATGTGGATTTCTCCCGTACATCACATCATGATTATATGCTATTGACCTCAGTCCTCAGTGAAGCCTCTCCACCCAGGCAAGAATCAGCCCCGGGAGATACAGGGCACAGTACAATCTCCCTTTCACTCTATCCTCACTGAGCAAGCCAGAGCCCATTAAAACATCTGTTGCATCGTCTCTCTTCCCTCACTGCTTCCCCAGCTCGCTGCTGTGCAGGCTGAAATCCTTGACAAGGCCGGTAGGTTTATCCCTCAACACTCCCCCGCTTCCCTGTTGCCTCCCCACATCCATTCTCCCATGAATTATGCTCTCGGAGCTGTCTTTTTACGAAGATACAGGAGCCTGTTTCAGTGGCCAGAAGTTGTTTTGTAAAACACAGGAGTTGTTTTGTAAAGTACAGAAAAGAAGCTTTTTTTTTTTTTTTCCCTCAGACTACAGAAGTAAAACACTGCTTTTCAAAGGAGATCAAAACACGGATTGTAAGAACCAGGAACGCCCTTGTTTTCATCCCACCTATCTCCGCCTCCTCAGGTTTTATAACCTCTGGCTGCTGTTTTCCCAATCAGCAGAGCTGGGCGGCGAGAACCAGCTGGGGCGGGTTTAGATTGCCCAATCATCACTTACATCCTAGAGCACCTGAGAATTCGGAAGAAATGACCAGACAGTTTTATGAAGCCCTCCAAATTCCCCTCAGAGCACTGATAAGCCCGCCCTGAAATGAACATGAGACCCATGAGGAGGCATAAGCGCCCACGCAACTGGGTATTCAGAACTTGCCCTCGGCCTCCCTGACCTGCGGACCTGCGCAGGCATGCCCTCCACTCGCCCTTTAACGCCCAGGTCCCATAAGGGAGGAGAGCAAATCGTAACTACTTCTTGCCTTCACACTTGACCAATCGTGTATTAAAACATCTTTCCCTGCAAATGCTGTTGTCACGGATTCTGCCCGTCAGTACACAACAGGGAGAGTCCAAATTAGGCCCACTCTTACTATTCCTACTGGATTCCAAAAAACGCTAGCTTACCTATTTTTTTGTTGGTTTGTTTAAGATTTGTTTATGCATTCAGAACTGGGGTACAGGTAAGAGGGGTAGAGGGCGGGTAGGGTGAGAGGATTGACCAGAAATAGAGTGGGGAGCAGAACAGGCCTACTGACAAGTACACTGCTGAGGGGAGCAAAGGGCGGGTGAGGAGCGGTCTACAGTGCCATGTGGGTCACCTCCAGGGTGGCTATTGAACTCATGTTGTAGTAGCTTTGTAACAGGGTGGTCCCTAGGAAAAGGGGAAGTTCCAGATTCCCTGCCCCATGTTGGGCACCAAATCTGTTATAGGCCTCCCCAAATCTGTTACAGAACAAAATCTGTTACAACAGGGAGAGAGGGGAACCCCTGAAGCCCCAAAACCTGCCTGCTCTAAGAGGATTCTGCCATCCGCTGCAACAAACAAAACATATAAAACTTTAATGAAAAGGGACTTTCATACAGTGAATATACAATATGGTACACAGAGAATATAACTTCTAAATCAAACACCTGAAGTTACCCATCTCCTTGTGGGCAAAAGTCAACCCAAAAGGGGTTAGCCCAAAGCAAGGCCTGAAAGATTAAAGCACCTTCTGGCCAGGACCCATGGAAAAGGTCAGAAATGGCCAGACAAATCTGGGAGGAAAAGAGCAAAATCAAAATCAATATAAACACTGCCATAGTCACCTCCCTACAGGGATCTCACCCACATCTGCCTTAACCAGTCCAGGGTCAGGAAACAAGCATGGCTTCTTCCTCACATGCTCCCATCTCCATGTGGCTTCCTCAGGTCTCCTTCTGGCTCTCCATCCAGCTTTCCTTCTCTTCTTCTCTTTTTTTCTTGATTCCTTCTCTTCTCTCCTTTTTTCTCTGCTCAGCTCCATCCTCCTGGGTGGGGCAGGGAATCTGGAACTTCCCCTTTTCCTAGGGACCACTCTGTTACAGCTTCAGCTTCTTAGTGCTATGCTTTAAGCAGCGGCACCAGCAGGGAGGGCCTGCCTACCTATCATTTTATAAAATACCAGAAGGACTTTCTACTGAGGGTCTTCACTACCATTTCCAAACTCTCCCAAGAATGCTCTCCCTGGATATTCTCTTTTTTCCTTCAAATATGAGTGGTAATGTTTTATTTCTCAGTCTTCCTTGGCATACGATTTAAAATGGCAATCACTACCCCTTCCTATTGGTACACGGAGGACTGAGGGTACACCCGCCCCCCAAACTTGTGTGCTCTGAAGTGATCCAGCCAGCTGTGCTCAGAAAGAGAGAGCACGCTTAGTATAACAGAACTTACATGGAATTAAATGTTCATGGAGAGAGTAGAAAGTCTAACAGTTTCCAAATAAAATAACTACCTTTTAGAAACATAGGTTGTGAACAATTTGTTTTGTTGTGAGTGAAGTATATGATGTAAAGAAGTTGTTTAAGTGTAACCTGAAACTTTATGTGGAAAAAGTAACAGCTGTGGGACACATAGCTCCAAGGACTGAGGAGGCCACAAACAACCTTTTGCTTATCAATGAAGAGCAAAATCCCCCAACAACCGCCAAAATGGCTTTTAAAAGCCAGAATTCAACACAGAGATCTGAGCACCATCAGACTGGCTGTCACCACATCAGTCTGCTCTGAACCTGCTGCTCTCCAACCACATCCTCCCCCTTTCCCTGCAGAGGCACCCACAGAATGCTGGAGCATCTGGGGATATCAAGGACCTGCTTGCAGATCAGCTCAGGGGACTCCCTTCTTTCATTGAGCGCTGCTCAGGGTTGAGAGAAGCCTCCTGGTTGTTACCACATCTCCTATTGGCTCTGGTGGCCTCTATGGCTAAAAGAATTGTCACATCGGCCTGAGACTTTGGGGGATTTAGGGTTGGCCTTCCCCAGTATGTTGAGTTTCTGTTCAGCATAATGAAATCTTATTGGGGAACCAAAACTACATCAGTGCTGTCTGTAAGTTCATGACACTATCCATCTCTTCTGGTTGGATATCCAGTCTATGGGTTGGCCCAACGTGGCACTGTTAAGAACCCAAAAGTTGCCACAAGTCTAAGGTACTTTTTTTTATGGTTAGGGAACCATAGGAAGGAAATAAAAGGGCCAGAGCAAAATCAAAGTACAAGATAATATAAGGACTGCCATTGTCTGTCCCCCACCCTCCCCACACGTCTCTCACCCACGTGTCTCTTGAAATGCATCTATGTGTCTTTGATCCACAAGTCTCCTTCCATGTCCCCCAAAGCGCCAGTGCAAGTCCAAAGCTTAGGAGTGAGTGTATTGCTTCTCCATGAAGAGTCTACCTGCTTTCTGTTACAGGGCCTGGCCACTCATTTCCAGAAGGAGAAGGGACCATCCTATCTTTTACAGAAATAGTTCTTCCATATTTCCATAGTCTACAGCCCCTATCTTCCTCTTTCATTTAATCTTTCTGTTTCAATATTGCAATGACAGCATTGGCACCCCAGCTAGAACCTAAGTTCCATCAGGATGTGAAATTTTATGTTTTTGTTTTGTTATTATTGTATTTCTGTGTGCCGACAAAGATAATGTGACTTACAGGAGCAACTCAATTATCATTAAGAGATTAAATATTTTAAATTATATATATATGCATAGATGTATAGATGTGTGTATATATGTATATATGTATATATATATGTATATATGTATATATATATGTATATACGTATATATATACATATATGTGTATATATACATATATATACACACACACACACATGCACATACATTTTACATCATTCTTCATTTTGTACAGTTTTTCATCTTGGTTGTAATCCATGTGGACTTCCCACCACCAGTTCACCCATGTGCCATCACCATAGTCCCCTGTGCTCCTCCTGTCCCAGTTTTGATCCTATTCCCTTCTCCACCCCTGTAGTATGTCTCTGATTCATATTTTTTGTTGATTTTTAGTTTTTACTTTATTACAATTACTTTTTTTTTTTCCTGATCCCTTGCACCCCTGCTATGGGTGAAACCATCTGGTATTTTTCTTTTTCTTTCTGGCTTATTTCACTAAGCATGACCCCTTCCAGCTCCATCCATTGTATCTACCAAAAGAGACAAAAACATTAATTCAAAAGAACACTGCATCCCTGTGTTTATTGCTGCACTATGTACAATAAGGAAGATGTGGAATCAACACAAATGCCCAAAAATGGAAGACTGGATCAAGAAGATTTGATACATGTACTCTATGGAATATTATTCAGCAATCAAAAAAAACACACTCATGCCATTTGTGGCAGCAAATAGTAAATAAATTTACTCATGCCATATATTGATTTGGATTAGATTTTTGTTAAAAAGGAAAACACAACTTAAAATAAGGTTAAAAAATGGCATTGTTACAGACAGAAATCTTGTTTTAAAAGAATGAGCTACTGTACAGTTTATGAAAAACAATACTTGGCAAAGTTTTAGGGGAGGGAATTTTTTCAAGCAATAAGAAAATTTAATTGGGAATATCTCTACTGAGGAATGTGAGAAAAAAAACTTACTGAAACTTACCAATATGCATGGACAAAACAACATTAGAACTATTATATAGCATTTCTTTGATTTCTCCTGATACAGAATTATTGAAATCTTCAACAATGTGACTAAGGAAAATGTAACTCCTTGTTTTTCTTCCAAGCCTCACTAAATATGAATTAAAAATATTCTTTTATTCACAGAAGCATTTCTTTTAGCTACCATTGTGCAAAAGAAAAAAAAATTACATTGTAATATTCATCAGCTATGAATTTGTCACCTCTCCTATATTTTTCAATCATTACTAATTAATTGATACAATCATTTTTTTTTTTTTAAACATCAGGAGTGTTCAAAGAGGAAAATAAGACTAAGTACAGGTACCTACTAGATGAAGAAGAATTGCTTTCTAAATTGCAGCGTTAGTCAGTGAATGCTGTAAACTTATTCTAATATTCCTGGGGGCCCCAGCTCTGGGCTAACAGGCTAGACAGCCAGATCTTTTTCACAGACTGTCCTGTATATGGCAAATCTACTGCCTGAAGATCAAGTCAGCCTTTTAAGATTAAAAAGAAAAAAAAATGTTTAGCATGGGCACCCAGACTTTACTGCAGTATATTCATTCACAAGAAAATAAAATTAAAACCTGTATGGTCTTCCACTAGCATCAGAACATCTTTAGGACAGGACAACTTTGAACTAGATGTTTCCACATCAAGTCCACTTACATTACTTAATTTTTCACCATTCTTATGTTCATAAACTAAATTCTAAGTTGTGTTTATTAAAACAGCCCTCACAGAGTAAATCGGTAGGGCTGCCTCCCAGATTCTCATTTTGGACACCTAATATACCCTTTGTTGAACTATCATTGAGATTTTAACTTCACTTAACAATGCCCTTCCTGAGGAACTGGTTTCTGCTCTGTGTCACAGCAATGGGATGGGGCATAAAGGTCTGCCTGGATTGCAACATCATGCAGCTTCTAAGTCTGAATCCTCTGAAAATACTACTCCTGTAACGTTCACTGAGTCAAGAAGCAAAATGCAGCCTTCTCTGTTGCAGGCCAAGATTTTCCAATTAATCCCCAGATACGGTTTCCATAATTTTTATTTCATTGCTTAGTTATAAAATAGTAAGGTAATTTTTCTTCCAGTCTCATATCTCTTTTATGAATGAAAGGACTTAGGTCTATTGCTTAATAACCTGGTGGGCTTTGAAGTAAACTCCCTGACTTAAAGCAACCAAAAATAAGAACTCTAGCAGGGACTTCTGAATTCATCTTTTAAAAGTGCAGGAACTATTGCACTCTGGAGAAAATAAATAGCAGTCAAAGGATGTATGGAGGACTCCAACATGGATTAGACATGTTGGAAATAACTAAAGTTTTCATTTAAGAGTGACTAAAGGAAAATAAAAGGATTTGAGTTGTTTGCCTTAGTAAAAAAGCATTTTAAATGGAAAAAAGGCAAATCCACCACATATTTATAAGCTTAGGTAAAGAATTAAATTGAATTTTATTACGCTCTGTGATAGGTCTTTCCATGAACTTAGACTATATTTCATTGGATTTCATTCTGAACCCATCTTTTGACTAAATGAGTTATTCCAGAATAAAATATTTCACAGTAGCATCAGTTCTACCTTTCTCTAGAAGGAATGTATATTCCTCTTCAATACCACAATGAATAGACACTTTTCCTATCAATTCCTTGGAAAGAGAACTACACTGCTTAGTTGCATAATAATAATTTCATATGTTGAATATCCATATGTTAAGCACTATTGATGCATTGAATTATTTAACCCTTCTGCTGCGTACCAATGAGGGTCAGAATGGTTAATGGACTTGCTGGCAGATAGAAAACTTGATGGAAAAGCTAATGTTGGAAGTGAGAACTGTTGATCGGTACTGGTTAGTATTCAGGATTAAGTTTTAACCAGGCATGTACATCAAAACTTTCATGAAAGGTTTTCCAAAACCACCAGACACAAACTTATTTAGGACCGGGACCTTGAAAAAAATTGCTATTGTAGCTAAACTCTGCCACTGTGGGAGAGACAGGTCTCATTTCTCCCAAAATCCCTGTTTACAAATAACGCTGAAGGCAGCATTCAAGGCCGTGCGTACATAGAATATAAGTTAGGATGTCTGGCTAGAGTTCTACTTGTTCTATCCAGTATAATGAGTGTAAATTATGCAACTATTTTCCTTATCACAGAGAAATGGGCAGCGTCAAGATGTTAGGGCTAAATATTATTTGACTTATACTGGAAGGAACCAGCAGGGAAAATGGTAACTTCCAAAAGAAATTGAAAGGTCCTTTCCTTGAGTAAAATTCTGAAAAATCAGAAAATGCTACACTGGTTTTCTTCCTGTAATCAGAACTCTTAATTAAAGTGGCCCAGGATCGTGTGACTTACATGGTCCAGGAAGGTCACTGGTGAATGGAACGGTGGAGAGAGGACACAGCTGGAATTTATTGACTCATCACAGAAAAAGTCATGGAGCTGAAATCTTCCAGGGCAGGGGAACTACTAATAACACGAGAATGAAATGAAAAATCACTTAAGTAAAACAAAGTGGTTCACATCTGGTGGCTTCTCTGGGGAGAAGTAATTCCAAACTAGAGTCTATTTCTGCATTTATTAATTTATTAAACAAGCATTTACTAAATGTCTTCTCCACACTTGTATAGTCCCTAGGATACAAAGGTGATTAATTGGCCTCTTTTTTAGGGAGAGGGGAAAGAGCCACAAGCAGTTGTGGTCAGTTTTTGAATTGCTCATAATTTGTCTGTTATTTTGTTTTTTGTTAATTTGGAAAAGCTTTTCTGTCCATTGTTGGAGGTAGGAAACATACCAGGAAGTAACAAAATAAAGCTTAATCCCATCTGAGATGAGAGAAATGTCTTTCTGTTTTTCAAAATGAAGGGGTTAAGATTTTGTGATCTATTGTTAAGTTCTTTTTATGATGGTTAATCAAGCTTTTTTGAATGAGTCAGTAAGACCAATAAGGGAATGCAAGAAACAGAATAATAAAAGCAAGGTATTTTTTCTTCTCCTTTCTCTTGTAATATATTAGGAAGAAGTGGCAGGGGAAGAGACTTGGGGTGTAGAGTTTTCATGAGAGCTTCTGGAGCCTGAGAGGTGGCTCAGGAAGAACTTGGAGGGTAAATTACTCTCAAGACTAGAACTACATATGTCATTTTCTGTTCTGTGTCTAGATTGTATGATACCATGATTGTCAGTAAAATCAGACATTATTAAAACAGGAGGAAGAAGAATGTTCTCCAAAGAGCGATTTCTGGAATAGAAATAGGTTCTGCCTACATTGGCATTAGCTGGACAGGCACTCCAATCAGCCTAATGCAGATCTTAACAAGATATTTCAAGTGATCTATCTGCTCATAGAAATGCAGAAAATATACTAGTCATTTTTTAAGAGCCACGAGTTCATAAATTGAGGCCAAAAGTTAGGTATTTGTAATATGGCCATTGTTGAACTTGATAACTTTGGTTTGAAAGGAACTCATTTTAAAAGGCACATTAAAAGCAGAGGAGGAATATTTAATAAATGGTATTAGAACAACAAGACTGCATTCTAGAAAAAAGCAAAATTAGAGTTATTTTTGAATAACTTATATTTGAGGCATAAAGAAATGGATCAAGATATAAATATTAAAAATCATAAAAAATACATAATAGGCCCTCCCTGGTGGCGCAGCGGGTTAAAGCACAGCACAAAGAAGCTTAAACCACTTCCGCATGAGTTTGATCCCCGCCTGCCCCGGAGATGACCACATGGCGTGGCAGACCTCTTTCTGACCCGCCCGCTGCTCCCCTCAGCAGTGTACTTCGTGGATCTGCCTGTTCTGCACCCCACTCTGTCTCTGGTGAATATTCTCACCCTCCCACCCTCCGCATCTCTGGCCTGTATCCCAGTTCTGTACGAATAAATTAAAAAAAAAAAAAACATAATAATACATAGAAGTAAAACAAAATGTTGATATATTTGATGGCAATATTTAAAAAAAAATGCATTGACAAAGCTCCCCAAAACAAAGCCAAAAGAAAAGGAATCTATTTCTTTAGGGGAGCTAAAAGGTTGCCATAGCAATAACAAAATGTTTACTACACAATAGAAAAATGGATATGGGCCCTCCCTTGTGTCGCAGCGGGTTAAAGCACTGCACTGAGAAGCTAAAGCCACTTCCTCATGAGTTCGATTCCTGCCTGCCCCGGAGGAGTCCACATGGGGTGGCAGACCTCTCCTGACCCGCCCGCTGCTCCCCTCAGCAGTGTACTTCGTCCATCCACCTGTTCTGCTCCCCGCTCTGTCTCTGATGAATCCTCTCACCCTCCACATCTCTGGCCTGTACCCCAGTTCTGTATGAATAAATAAATAAATCTTTAAAAAAAAAAAGAAAGAAAAATGGATATGTGAATAGTTGGAAGAGAAGAAGGAGGAGAGAAAGGAAGTTTGAATGAAGAGACGGAAGCAAGAAAAGTCATAGAATGAGAACCAAAAATAGCTTTTGAACACAAGAATCATTTTCACATTCACTCATTCCAAGAGATTCAATTTATCTACTGTAAAGTAGACAAGATAATGTCCAATAATAATGTATGGGCAAAGGTATGTAGAGGCAGGACTTTAAGACAGAGGATATAAAGGAAAACAGCCTCTATGAAGTCCAATGTACATCCCTTCTGAACAGCTAAGGGCATTTCTTGAGATTTGTCTCACATATTCACTGAAAACATGGAAAGATACAGAGGCAAGCATATGCACTTTAGTACTAGAAAAAAATTACTGGGCAAGCCCTCTATATATTGATTTGCAATAAATTCATTTCATAAAAATTAATAAAAGGAATATATTTATTACTAGCATTCTATTGCTGCCATGGTAACAAAGTAGCCCAGATTTAGAGACTTCACACAAGCAAATGTGTTATCTTACCGGTGTAAGCCACTTGCTGGCATGGGTTCACTGAAGTAACTCCATTGTTGTCGTGGTTGTATGCCTTTCTGGAACCTCAGAAGCTTCTGTTTCTTTGCTTTTTCTGGCTTTGGCAGGTCACCCTCATTCCATGGCTCATGAATCCCTCTCTTCAACTTCAAAGTCAGCAATATCACACTACTCTCCAAAACTTTTCCTGTGATCATACTTCTCTTCAACCTCTAAGGGGAAGGTTCTCTGTTATTAAGTATTCAAATGTCATATGAGAACCATCTGAACAACCCAAAGTAATCTCCCCATCTCAAGGAACAGACCTGTAATCACGCCTGCAAAATCGCTTTGTCTCTGCCAGGAAACATAATGGTTACTACACATATCCATGTGAAAGAAAGATGCTCCTTTAAAAAGGAGGATACAGATGCTCCCTGGTGGCCAGCAGGTTAAAGCACAGCACTAAGAAGCTAAAGCCACTTCAGCATGGGTTGGATCCCACCCAGGAGATGACCCACATGGTTGGGCAGACCTCCGGTGACCTGCCTGCTGCTCCCCTCAGCAGTATACTTCATTGATCTGCCCGTTCTGCTCCCCATTCTGTCTCCAGTGAATCCTCTCACTGCACCTGTGTCTCTGGTCTGTACCCCAGTTCTGTATGCATAAATAAATCTTAAAAAAAAAAAAGAAGGATATAGTTGATGAACAAAACAAAAAAATAGCGCTGAATTCCACGTACAGTTATTATTGGTTGACTGAAAGGAACAAGAATGAGGTAAGTGAGATGTGGAGATTACCATGGGTTCTCCTTTGTACCTTTTGAATTATGAATCATATAAATTATAATATAAAACCCACGTGTTTACAGATAAAACCAAGATCCTTTGTAGAATATAAAACCAAGATAGGTGTAGATTGATTTCATTTCAGGCAGGGCCTATGATTCATAGTATAGTATTGAATGAGTAATAAAAGTGGCTTCAAACACTCCAGAGTCCCTGTGCAGAGGTAGTGGTGGATGAACTGAGGGAACAGTGCAGGGATGTGGTCACCAATACAAGGCAGGAATAGCAGGGCTGTATCATTGATCTGTTCCTGCTGCTAAGGTCTCCCTGTATTTTTATGTCAACAGTTCCACAGGAGCCCAAAGAGAAACCAGCATCACAACCAGCCACAGGAAAGAAAAAGGAGGAGGAAGATTGTTTACCAGGTTCTGGATCTCTGGTGTCTCAAGTTCCCCCATGCCTGAAGGCTTCATTAATAAGCCAAACGTGTATCATCACAACATGACTTTGTTGGGGGATTTCACATTTTAATATTAATTTTCAATTCAATGCAGTAGAAGGGGGAAGGTAACAAACCTTTTGGCAAAGGTCAGGGACACGTAGAGTGTACTGGACCCAGTAGGAGAGTGTTGGGGACCGAGGCCGGCATCTTGCGTCTGTCAGCATCTTGCGCCATAAAAAGGTGAAATGGAATCCGGATAGAGAAGAACATCCGGGTTGCAAAAGGCATGAGGAAAGAGTTTCCTGCCCACACCCTTCCTTTTCTCTTCTCGCCCATTTTCACCCCTCGTGAGATCAGCAACCCGCCAAACGTGCTGTATGCCCATTGGTCTCCTCCCCTCCTGGCTTCCGTGATTGCATCATCCTCCCTCCTGCATATAAGCCGCTGTGAAACTCAGTAAACTTTTCTCTGCTCTCTCTCTCTCTGTTGCTGCATGTTCACGATCGCCTATTTTGTACGCCGGACCTGGGGCCCCTAATCTCCGGCCTTACTGGTCAAGGTCCCCCACAGGAGAGTCCACCTGCTAACTGTCCACCTGCAGAGGACTGGGGGAGCTGCCATTTCTCAAACAAGTGTTCCTGGGGGCTCCCACCTGTTACCAGCACCACCTGTTAATTTTGAAGGGCCTCTCAGCACAGCTGCGCTTTTAAATGTCCTTGTCTTCCACATAACTGTTATCAGTGTTCATAAATGTTTGATTTGTAATAGATAACTTAATTCACATGGTCTCAGTTGCCCCCATCTTTCCACCAGTCAAGGTCATTACAATGCTAATATATGTAACATCTGGATCAATCATCATCATTACAATTTTAATAAATATGAAAGATCTTCTGATGATGAAATATGAAAGAAGTTCTGATAATGAAAGTCAAACTACAAGATGGAATTAGAAAAGATGGACACTGGGGGTTATCTGAAACATACACACATATTACACATGTGTAAATACACATGCATAGCACATCACACATGTAATAAGCACAGACACTGCATTATACTGGTATATGTGCATGTGATGTGCACATGTATTACATACATGTAATAAATACATCACTTTTATTAAGTTGTATGCGGTTTCTTAAGTGTCATTATCCTAACAGGTAAATTTGAATATAGACTAGGGAATACTATCATATTGAAAAAGCTAGTGATTTGTTGTAGAGTATCATGGTGCAGATACAGACATAGCCTACTGCAATTGCTGCTCGGGTTAACATGTGATAACGATTTAAACAATAGTTATTAAAATTGCATGAGATTTGTACTAACTATCTGGGGACATGTTTTCATACTGGTTTGTTGCCTACTATTTGTGTGATTTAAAAAGATTATTAATCTACAGATTTCTCAATTTCTCTCTTTCTCAAGTAAGAATATATCCCAAAGTTATTTTCCAGAATCGTGATCATAAAACACATAAAGTAAAAATTTACCAGCAACAAGCTAACGATACTGACTCAGCAGCCATTTATTTCAAATAATGCTATCTTTCTATACCGATTAGTTTCCTTATTTAATGGTTGTCTTTTCTGATTATAATGCAACATCTATAAGACTGCCTCATATTGTCTTGGTAGCTTTAGTAACTCAAGAGCTAAGGACAGTTTCTGTCCCATAGAGAGAAATGAAAAATTGTGAATTAAATAAATGAATAAACAAGTAGGACGTTGGTGATATAAACATAAATGCTACATTCCTTCATTTGCTGGGGCTCACATTAAGCTTAATTCATGAAGTCTAAATTTAGCAAATTTTGTGTAGATGTGTTCAAATGAAAATTCATAAAGATGGAGTAAAATGAGCTCATTAAAATAAATTCAAATTCAAAGAAATAATAGACAAAAAGAACTTAGAACAAGTCCTCTTTTATTTTTGAAATAATTTTATTTTGAGTTCAATTTCTTATTAAAAGTCTATTCAACTCCACCTTACTTAAAATAAATGTATTACCTGGTTCTTAAAAAATTACTCACTATCTATAAGCTACTGACTTCTTAATATGTATGATTCTTTTATGCTCTAAATTCAAGAAAGATTTAAAGGTTAATATCAGACTAACATAATATTTCACTTTGAGCCCATAATTAATATTTTTTTAATAAATTTACTCTTTCTGTGTAAATAGCTCACGTCAATATTCTGCTGGGAAGTTTACCAGTACAACAATCCCATCAATTCTTTAAGAGATCATGCTTTGTTAGGCATATAAAGGTTTGACAGTTTGATGAATAAATAATCTTAAACTCCGAAATAAAGATCTAAGTTAATTAAATAGAATAACATAACATTGAAAATATAAATAATGTAAACCCACAAGTCTGGGTTCTAAACTTTGACTCTAATCTCATTTTTCCTCTGTAAACCTCTATTTCCTTATCGGCAATAGGGAAAATGTTAATACTCATACAGCATACTTATATTATATTTATATATTTATATGTGTTATACAATATATATATTTATATTATAAAATATAAAACTACATCTATACTATAAAATATAAAATTCAAATAAAAAAATGCACATAAAGAACTCTAGTTATCTGAGTGCTTTCTTCCTATCAGACACATTCATTTACTAAACCCTCACTATGATTCTTTGAAGTAGGCACAACTTCTATAATCCCTAGTTTATACACAAACAAATTGAGGCCCAGCAGGAATACAGACTGTCCACACC
This sequence comes from Condylura cristata, assembly GCF_000260355.1. Classification (NCBI taxonomy): domain Eukaryota; kingdom Metazoa; phylum Chordata; class Mammalia; order Eulipotyphla; family Talpidae; genus Condylura; species Condylura cristata. The sequence continues at coordinate 57,312,158 of NW_004567106.1, forward strand.
AACAGTGAGGTTAGGGTGCAAGCTTCTTCTTCTTCTTTCTTTCTCTTTTTTTTTTTTTTTTAAGATTTATTCATTTCTGCATACAAGAACTGGGGTACAGGCCAGAGGTGCGGGGGTGAAAAGATTCACCAGAGAAAGTGAGGAGCAGAACATCTGCCTGTTGTTGATGAAGTACATTGCTGAGGGGAGCAGAGGGCAAGACGGGAGAGGTCTACTGTGCCATGTGGGTCACCTCCTTGGCTGAGGATGGAACTCACACCGCAGTGGCTGTGAATAGCTTGATAGTGCTGTACATTAACCCATTGTGCCACCAGGGAGGGCCCAGGGCACAAGCTTCTTTATGGCAACATTATTCTGCTTGCCACGCATACTAAAAGATAGAATGCAATGCATTTGGTGACTGATTATGTAAGAAAAGAGGAATCAAGGATGATATACAGGCGATAGCTGGTGGAAATAAATAAGTGGGTTATAAAATATGTCTAAAATAATACACAATGAGCTCTGAGCAAAGGGCTGTGTATCTGTGAATAAGTAATGAATAACTGCCTGTGAAAATTGGTGAAGTTTTCCCAGAGGAAATGGCAGTTGCCCTGGGCCTTGTAGAGTTGCTAGATGTTTACCAGGCAGTGGAGTGTCGAAGAGAAATGAGCAACCAACTGGATGATACCAAGTAACACAGTGCAACTCTGGTTTCCTCTTTGTTCTGGCTACTTGTGAGCTATGTTAAAATGGACTTTAGTTGGTCTTGAATTCAACACTGAAGCAAATAATGAGCTATTCCAGAGACACTAAGACCAACATTACACATTCCATATGCTCCATTTCACTACAAATGAGCAGCTTTATGACCTGACTCCCTTGAGAGTCTTCAAATAGAAATTTAATTAGAAAGCATTAGAGAAACTCATCCTGAAATAACAAAGGCAGTGGTAGGAAGACATTACCCTGTTGAGAGATTGGTAGATTCACTTCAGATATTATTAAGAAAATGGACAAATGAGAATTATTTCTGGAGGACACCAATTCTGTAGTCTCTCAAGAGGTCTGAAATATGTCAACTTAGTTTAGACTGACACATTTTTTAAAATATGTTTCATTCACTAAAAGTTTGTTCATTTCTGCATTATCTGTAGAAACACATTAAAGAAAGTAAATACTGTGGAGCAGATACAGATAACAGAATTCCCTGAAAATGAAGGTTGCCCTTTCTATAATTAAGAGTATTTTATTGTAATTTAAATTTTGCAAATTGTAACACTGATAAATTTGAGCTAAGTTTTTGGATTCATCAGTTATTATAAAGCTATTGATAATTTGATCCTTTAACACTATTGATAGTTTTCTTAGTTTGATATTTTTGGAGTCAGGTATTTATTATGCAGAATTCCTTGTATTATCTATTCCAGAGTCATACACTCTATTTTCAGAGTAACTGATTTGTGCAAGTAGAAGAAATGAAAGATAATGAATTAAATCACTTGTCCTTTATCTGGTGGGCTTATGTGTGCCCCCACTGCTCTGTAATTATTATTCTAAACAAAATTTGTCAGGAGTTTTAAATTCCTAAGCATATTTATATGAATATCTGAAGCTGGCATAGCCATATTTGAATCAAAATTGTTTTTCATCTACTGAACCAACATTGAAGATCTGGGTTTGACAGGAGAGTTAAAAGGGAACACAGAGTAGGAGAAAGTGGTTCCTAAGATGAATGGATGCTTATAATGTAGAATAAAGGCAAAAGGGGGAGGAAGCCATAGTATGCATGCATAAACAGATGTACAGATGGGACTTACTGATAATTTGGAATTATAAATGACCTTTCCTATATCTGAGTACTGGGTGTGAGACATTGACGATACAGCAGTGAGAGTGTGTCCCAGCTTTCACTGAACACTAATTCTATGGTGGGGAGACAGACAATGCTAGAAGGATATTGGTATTAGGAGAAAATGAGAAATGAGAAGAAAGCATCTCTGTCATAGTCACAGAGGCTTTCGCTGATAAAGGAACCTATCAGCAAAGACATGAAGTAGTAAGAACGGTGTCCGAAGCTATTTGAGAAAAGAGCACTATAGGCTGAAAGAATAGTTAATATCAAGATCTGTGGATGCCTCAAGCTTTCCATAGATTCAGAAAGCTGCAGGAATAGAGGTGAGTAAGTGAAAAAAGTGAGAGAAATGAGATCACAGGGTTATCAGAAGACAAGATGATGGAGGGTCTTGTTGAGGGTAGTAAGGACTTTTGACCCTAGAATGCGAGAGTCCCTGACTCATTTTATAAAATGAGTACACATTATCCTACTAGTCATCAATTAGATGAGTCCAAAATATGCATACTTTCTACTAGGAGCATATAGAGGAACATGTTTGGGATATATTTTTGGGAATAAATATAGTAAAAACTCAAACATGAGCTTATTAAATATTCTCACAGACAGAAAAAATTCATGTAGAAATAAATATCATAAAAATAAAATTGTGAACATACTCCTTGCAACTTAGTTAAAATACCACCAAACTAAATATCCCCAAATAAAAAGCACATTCAATTCATCATGATTCATTCATACAATGAAATACTAGGAAGTCATTTAATTTATAAGTGTATATGTATCAAGATGTGAAGGGGCTCATAAATTATTCAGTAGGAGAAATTGATTAGCAATATGTCTGTACATCTCATACAATTTCATAAAAGATAAATAACAGAGAAAATTTCATAGAAATGTATTTTTAGCTTAATTTCTATCTTTTTGAAGAGCATACACCAAAATGCTAACAGTGTTGTATCTATTAGTATCATAAAAAGTATTTTTTCTTTATACAGTGTCTTATACTTGAAATTTGAATACATTTTTGTAATACAAATATGGTAAGACTGCAAAAGTAATTAATAATGTGAAAACTAAACCTTTTATTTATTTTTTTTTTTTCATTTTGCTTTTTTTTTTTTTTTATCTGTTTATTTTTACATCATTTTTCACATTTTT
>NW_004567106.1:57316947-57349014 GCF_000260355.1 Condylura cristata
ATAAGGATAGTTTGACTTCTTCTTTCCCTATTTGAATTCCTTGTATGCCTTTTTCCTGTCTTATTGCTCTGGCTAGAACTTCCAGTGTTATGTTAATTGCTGAAAGACTTTAAGAGTATAATTTGAAAAATGCATGTGTGTTTCAAAATCATAGATCATTGTTGAAGTTTAACAGCCTCCTTTCAGTCATGGAGATGAAATTTTAATAGGTGCCATCATTGGTAATGATCCCATTTTTTATAGTTGAATGAGTTTTAAAACACATTTTGTTAAATAACTTTTTCATCTATGTGAGTGAAGTACTAAGGAAACACCTAACACAATAATATATGTCAGTTATTATGTAATAATGTCATATAGGTTTTATTAAAAATTCAAAACAGCAGGGAAAAAATCAGTTCTCATTTAGAAGAATGCTATAGAGTCACAAGCCCAACTTTAAATAAGTTCTGCTAAGTTTAAATATACTCTGCTTATTTGTGGCACATTTTGTTTAGCTACTGCTGGCAGTGCTAACTCCAATTTTTAGATGAGTAAAGTATCATGACTTTTTTTAGTGGAAAAGAAAGGAAAGTTCATTTAAGGTGCAGGGAATATTATTAGAAACTACAAAAATACAGAAGTGGGCAGAGATCCTCAGAAGGTCATTATTCAGATGTGCCCTACTATTTAGAGAAAAAGTGGGTGTAGATAAAAAGTGGAAAAGCTACTGGAGACCCTTGAGAAACAGCACCACAGAGTACCTGAATGGGGTAAGTCTAATGAGGCTTTTTGAAAAGCTAAGATCTGGTCCAGTCCTGAAGTTCTCTTTGATAGAAGGCTGTCAAAGAGCAGTCAACAGACCACTACCACAGCCATTGAAATGAGCAAGACCTAACTTTTAATTTAATTTAAATGTACAAGACCTAGCTTTTAGATGAAGTTATTTTTGTTATATTTCTTTAAGTGTTAACTTATGAGCCCATGTTCAAGCTCTACCAAGCTTCACAAATCCAAAAAGTTTACAATATGATAAGCTGGGGGTTAAGTACAATGCTATGTTTTATTTGCAGTAAAGCCCCTTGATTATGCTGGTATTATGGGTGAAGGATCACAAGTGCAGTGTTAGTCCTCCCATAAAAGAAATACATATTTTGTAAACACATAGCTTATGCAGTTGACGGACAGTTTAGCTGAAACTCTGAGACAGTGATTTTGCTTGTATTAGGATATGGCTTCTGATTTTTCTTGGATAAACACTAATGTCCATCTTCTTGAAGAAAATCCTTCGAGATTTTACTTAAGCTCTCTTGATCTGCTCTACATTAGTGATCTTTTAAGAAAAATCGTTCTCTTTGAACCACTTCTTTGAGCCACTCCCAGTGAGTAAAATAAACCTCATTTCCAGTGTAGAGCCAGATACCACTTCTTAATCTTACAATTTGCTAAATTATGTTGTATATGAATAAACATGATAGCACAGATTACAGTTAAACAATCAAGAATATTTAATCAAAAAGGCACAGAACTTTTAATGAATTTAGTCTCATTTCATGAAATATTTCTACATTTTCATGTAGAGAGAAAAAGAGGGAATTTTGAGTTTTTCAATCTTGAGTAGATTTATGTAATTCACGTGTAAAATGCAGAATAAACTTGAAGTTTGAAAGTAAAAGAAAAAATGCTTATTTGTAGTTTTTGTTATGATACGATGAGCCCTCAAAATAAATAGTATTGCCCAAACTCTGAATGAGCAGTAGCAGGAGACAAACAAAAGAAAACACAGAATATTATCCCATCCTGAGAATCAAGAACCAAAGATCTTTAAAAGACAAGTCAGAGTCTTCTAAAGGACAAGGAGGTGCTTCTACTTTAAGTCTCTAATATTGAAAAAGATCTCTGTCCTTGCAAGCTCCAAAGAGTTGCATATCAAATTCGGTGCCAGAATAACCTTGTTAACTGCTTGAGAGAGTCAGGTCAAAAATTTCACCCTATCCACCATTAACTTTTGCCATCACCATGACAACTTAATGCTGGTTAAAAGGGCTCAAAAGGCCTGTTAGCAGAAAATTAAGGTAATGAGTTCTTCATTTTCCATGTTGAAGTAGTTCCTAATCAGTTCTCTCAGCTTTAACCACTCAATCATAATATAGTTTTAAATAGATCGGCTGTCTTACTCAGTAGCAAATGGGAGTTCAAATGAACTCTATTCTTGGTTGGACCATTAATAACAATAATTTCACTACATTATCAGAGACTTTATATGGATCCTTCTTGTCAAGAATCACAATGTATTTCACATTCATTGAAAAACATATAGCATGTTTTTGTCTAGTTATTACCCACCTTATTTAGTGTCTTAATTTCTAAGTATGTCAAATATGTCCTCTGTATTAACTTTGCTCAACTTTTTCTCACATGAATTTTTATTGAATATTATTTGTCAATGCACGGATTTATTTTATATTAATTTCTCTTTCTCTTGAGAGATTCTGATAAAATATTTGAGAGAGTTGAATTTCTTGTATGAGAATCAGTAATATGTGGAACCTAAAGAAGTAGAACTCATAGAAATAAAGAACTCATAGAATGGTGGTTACCAGTGGCTAGGAGTTGGTGGGATATATTTGCCAAAAGATTCAAATTTACAGTAGGAAGAAAAAAAAATCCTGGAGATCTAAAATGCAACAGTAAGATGATAGCTAATAGCACTGGAAGTTGGCAGTTATCATTCGATGGTTTCCATAGCTCAGTGATTGAATAGTGCTGCCCTGAACATGGGAGTACATGGATTTTTCCACACACAGCTAGAAGTGGAATTGCTAGGTCATATGGCAGATTTATGCCTTCTACGCGATTTCACTCAGATATGGAATATAATACAGCTAAGCAAATAACACATACACAAAGCAAAACAAACTCTTAGATACTGAGAATAGGATAGTGCTTACCAGAGAGAAAGGGTGTGAGGAGTCAGTGAAGTAGGTAAAATAGGTAAAGGGGGGTAATTAGGTAAAGGGAATAAAAGGAATCTAGACTTTGGCAATGGTCGTGATGAGGATGGACAGGAGCTGAATATAATGCTGCACACCTGGGACCTATATAATTGATAAAACAATCTTCAAAGCAAATTTATTTTAAAAAAAAAGTATTTTTTTCTTTTCATTTGTTATAGTTTTTCCTTACTATATACAAGAGCTCCTAACATAGGTGCTTGATCTATGTAAAATGTAAGCATATTTCCTTCAATAGAAAAATACGAAACAATGGGCCTCCCTGGTGGTGCTAGGGGTTGAGTCTCAGCACCATGAAGCTATCTGCAGCCACTGCAGCATGAGTTCGACCCCCGTCCAGGGAGTGACCCACATACACAGCAAACCTCTCGTGCTATCTCCTTAGTCTTTATCTCTAATTAGGAGAAAATAAGTGGTAGAGGCAGAATCACATACCAGATTGAATCTCAATTTAATTCTGAAGCTGATCTATCAGATTCCAGACCCAGAGGATCATTTCTCCAACCAGTCACCAGGCTGTGATTTTCCTCACTCAGAGCTGCCTGCACACATTTGACCAGCAAATTAAAGAAGGTCAAGACGTCACTCAGGAAGTGAATGGGCTTTTCTAACAGCAGCTTTATTTGAATGTTCATGCAGGGGGAGCAAGAAGTTAGCAAAAGGCGAAATATGAAGTCAAGTTATTTTGACCCAAATTACTACTTAACTTTTTTTCATGTAACATTTTTAATTTTATGGTTTTGGGATTTAAGATTGTTGCTGTTAATGAATTTCCTTTGCTCATTTTCTAATAGACATTAAGCATTTGTATTAAATTGTATGATCTAAGTTTTACCCTCCAATTTTAGCTAGAATATTCTGCCTTGATTTTCAATGAATGTTTGCTACTATTTACATTGCTGGCAAAAAAAGAAAAAAAAATGTATCTTTGTAGTTTTGTGTCTCTTCCAATTTTGGAAATATGCCTTTAGGAATATAAATAACTGCAATCCATGATAAATATGATAAAGCAATTTGATTTTGATGCACAAAGAGATTTTACTAAACATCATTAAGAATCTTGGTTGCATTCTAACTAATGGCATAACATTTGTATATTCACAAAGAAATGCAGATTGAATTTTTTTTTTCAGAAATCAGCTCTAAAAGGAAGGAACAACACTATGTTAAATGCTATCATAGAACAGTAATTGGACAATCTAAAGGGTATGTATACATGTACTCTCTTCCCTTGTGTTCTCTAAGAATTAGATCCAAACCTGTACCCAATTATTTTGTATTTTCTGTCACAGGTTAAAGCCTTCATAGTGGGCTAGAATGTTGTCACTGAAATATGTGTTCCAGGCTTGTCCCTGGTGGCACAACTGGTTAGGATGAAGCACTGCAAGCTAGCCGCAGCCACTTCAGTATGAGTTCGATCCCGGCCCCTGGAGGCGATCCGCATGCCGAAGGAGACCTCTCCTGCCTGCCCGCTGCTCCCCTCAGCAGTGTACTTAATCAGTCTGCCTGTTCTGCTCCCTGCTCTGTCACTGGTGAATCCTCTCACCAGAGGATTTTGTACTTCTGGCCTGCACCCCAGTTCTGTATGCATAAATAAATAAAGCTTAAAAAAAAAAAAAAAACAAGGGGGAAAAAATACCTGTTCCAGTTTGCACAACAGTGTACAATCATGTCTGATTGAACATGCCAGCTCTAGTTCCTATTTCCTTTAAAACAATGAAAATCATCCAGAGCTGTCCCTAATGGCAAGAAATCAAGTGTTGCTGATAAAGCAAAACTGAAATGACTGGGGAAGTCCAGAAACTACAAGTGAAATTCAAAAGGATTTGCATTTGCTGTGCAGTTGGCTGATGTGGGAAATCACATTAATGCTGACAACTGTTAAAAAATAATGATAGATGGAGACCAAGAATAAGCAGGTAAATGAAGCAAGCACACCAGAGTCTCTAGCTCCTAAATAGATGACAAAAAGCTCTGACATGGGCTGAAATCCTTCCAATACTAGGAAATAGGAGAGGGGTGAGGGGCTGGAGGAAGCTGATTTAGAGACCTCAGAAATTTGAATCCTGAGTATGTTTTCTATCCTCATTAGTAGTTTATCCATGCAACTTGCCTTAAGTCACGGAGGAAGTGGTATTAAGATACAAATCGTACATTTTTTTTTTTTTTAGATAAAGGTTAGAACTTATAAGCTTATAACAAAACTACTTTGAAAAGGAAATTTTCATTGGTATTTTTAAAAACAAGTTTTATAGAAAAAGTTCCAAAATAATTGTCAAACTTCAATGCTGTTTTCCACTCCATCCTGAAACCACCTAATGTTGACAAAACACTGAAATTAGAAATCTTATCTTACAGGTGTTGAAATCAGCATTTTAAACTTGGTTCATATTAACTACCTATATGCCTGTTTCAAACAGTCTTTCACATGAAAGACTGGCAAAAGGAAAAATATATATTTGGGGGAACAAATATGTGGCTTTAGGAATCTATTCAGCACTGCAAGAGGAATAATGAGCTTCTACTTCTTTTTTTAAATATGTATTTATTTATACATACAGAACTGGGGTACAAGACAGAGGTTTGGAGGTGAGAAAATTCACCAGAGACAGAGTAGGGAGCAGAATAGGCAGATTGACAAACTACACTGCTGAGGGGAGCAGTGGGCAAGACAGAAGAAGCCTGATGTGCCATGTGGGTCACCTCCCTGGCAGGGGATTGAACTTGTGCTGAAGTGGCTGTGGCTCACTAGCTTCATGTGCTGCATTTTAACACACTGCATCACCAGGGAAGCCCCAATTATGAGCTTTTTCAATTAGTTCTAAGTGGAGTGTGTTGCTAAGACAGTGTATCAGGTGACAGGTATATATGTAAGTAATAACCATCTTAATCAAATCTATTTAAAAAATAACTTCACTGGAAAATAGCATATTTCTACCTGCTATCTGGATGTCTGTGAAATGTCTACACATTTCTCAACTTTAAATAACTCTAGCCTGGCTCCCTTAGTCCGAAGCAACCTTGCCCAACTATCACAGTTTTCTAAACACTTATTTTCTATACATGCCATACTACAAGAGTGAGAGTGATACTAATAATCTAATGTGCGGTCACAGCTTTACTCAAGAGGATAGTCAGTAGTGTCCACGATTTGACTGACAGTATAATGTTACCATTGCTGCCATAGGTACATTTAATTCTATCTTCATTTTGATCTTGTAGCCAACCACCTTACCAAGCAAGATAATTTCAAAAATTCTATTTTGTTAAATCAATTCTGTTACCTGACATTTTTCTTCTGTGAAAACAATTCTATCATTTGGTGACACTTTTGATAGTCTGGTTTTCCTTGACCAATCATCTATCTTGTTTTGTCTATTTAATTTGTATTACATTTGCCAATATCTACAGTAAAACATAGAGTGGGTTTGTTGATAGTTGTTCTCTTACATTATTTCTGAGTAATGAGGAAGTTTCCAACACTAAAGCTTTGTTGCAGAATATTTAGGTTGATGACTAAGCAAGATGGTTGCTTTTCTTCCTCAGTGACTAAGCACTTTTATCATGAATAGGTCCTGAAATGTATCATGTACTTTCCCTATAGCTTTTGATACAATAGATTATTTTTCTTTCATCTGTTAATATGATGAATACCACTTACCACCTTGTTTTTTTTTATTTTTTTTTTAAATCACCTTCATTTTCCTTTAATAAAAGTGGCTTTTATGGTGCTTCTTTTTTCCTATAATTTCCCAGGTTTGTTGTTTTGTACTTTGGTAAGAAATTTGCAAATAAGCTTTTTTTTTTTTTTTGGATATTGTTTACTTTTAATTTATCACCTGTGTGCAGGCCTCTCATGCCATGTGGGTCACCTCTGGAGCAGGGATCAAACTCATGCTGAAGTGGCTTTAGCCTCTTCGTGTGGTGCTTTAACCCATTGCGCCACCAGGACCCTGTACTGTCCTTTTAAAAAAAAAAAATAAAGTATTATTTTATTGAGGAAACAATGTTTTACAACCTTGCAGATGAGTAGGGGAGATAGATTCACACCTTCTCTGATGTATGTTATAGTACCATGTCAACGACCCACCCAATCTACCATCAAGTTGCTCTTTACGAGGCAATTTTGGCATAGCTATGATAATGGACTTGATAACCTTTCTTTGTGGTTTTATCTCTACATGATTCAATGCTGTTAGATATATTCAAATTTATTTTTTTAAATAATTCCAGTGAATTGAGTGTATTATCATTATGTGGTTTACTTATGACCCATACTAAGTCCATCATGGATTAGATCTCCCCCTTTATGTCAGGTGACTTGGAGCTACATATTGCTGCAATATGGTCAGAACAATTATCATTAGACCAAGTTAAATCTCAGCGCTATCATGCAGCCAGTCACCGCAGCATGAGTTCAATCCCCAGCCAGGGAGCTGACCTATATGCTGCCACAGACCTCTTCTGTCTCTCCTCAGCAGTGTATTTTAGTCAATCTACCTGTTCTACACCCCACTCTTTCTCTGGTGAGTCCTTTCTATCTTACCTCTGGCCTACACACCAGTCTTTGTATACTTAAATAAATAAATGTTTTAAAAATTATCATAGTATGATTTCGCTGGCATTTCTTGAAGGAATAGTAAAGAGAAGAGTAAGGGTCTCAGTAGTCTCGGCCTAGAAAGTGCCGATTCAGTCTTTCTGCTCATATTTCAAGAACCGGAATGAATCCTTGGCCCTGAAGTTTACTGGGGAAGGAGGAGTTGGGAGAGATACGCCCATGTCATTCTCCCTGGATCAGACACATGAAATTCCCATCACTGAACCTACTGGTTTTGAGGCCATAAAGAGGAAAGGTGGGAAATCGCACATTGTTTTTGACAACGGTCACTTGAATGTAATAGACATTATCCCCATTTACATTTTATTGGTCAGTGGAAATCATGAGACTGTGTTTATCTTTTTTTTTTTTATATTTTTTTAAAGATTTATTATTCATATGGAACTGGGGTACAGGCTAGAGATATGGAGGGTGAGAGAATTCACCAGAGACAGGGGGAGCAGAACAGGCAGAGGGTGACGAAGTACACTGCTGAAGGGAGCAGCGGGTGGGTCAGAAGAGGTCTGCCTCGCTATGTGGATCTCCTCCGGGCAGGCGGGAATCGAACTCATGCGGTAGTGGCTTTAGCTTCTTAGTGCTGTGCTTTAACACGCTGCGCCACCAGGGAGGGCCCGACTGTGTCTATCTTTAAGTAGGTTGAGGAAATAAATCTTGATCTGTCCCAAGAAGCATAGTTCAAAGTACTTACTGAACTTAACTAAATATTAGTATATTCATTAGGAAATAATGATTATATCAGAAATGGACATAACTGGGTTTATTTAAATTTTCATATACATGCAAGCAAATTTATTGAGTGACTAGATAATGAAATAAATGACTATTACAGTGTGCCAGCTGAGTGGGTGATAGTGTCAGAGTTATATGGAAGAGGAGAGAGAAGCCGTTTATCCTCATTAAGACAGAGAACAGGATCCTCTTCATCTTTAATTATAGAAAGTGAAGTTAAAATAACAAAGTATATAATCTTGTATCTATTTTTTATTCTTTCTTCTTAGTGAGCAAGGGAAGAATCATATTCCTCTTTAATTATAGAAAATAGAATCAAAATAATGGGTTGTATAAATCTCTACATGTTTTTAGTTGATTGTTCCTGCTTTTAGTAGTTTGGTTACGCAAAACTCTCTAAGAGATTATAAATAAGAGGAAAACCCTAGTTCCTTCAGTTGACAAATGGAAGAGAAGTGTGTAAAAAAAGAAAACTTTGGCCCTCCCTGGTAGTGCAGTAAGGGTTAAAGCACAGAACTAAGAAATTAAAGCCACTTCAGCATGAATTCAATCCCCAGCCCGGAGGTTACCCACATGGCATGGCAGACCACTCCTGACTGGCCCTCTGCTCCCCTCAGCAGTGTACTTCATCGATCTGCCTGCTCTGCTCCCCGCTCTGTCTCTGGTGAATCCTCTCACTGCTGCTGCACCTCTGGCCTGTACCCCAGTATGCAAAAATAAATACATCTTAAAACAAAAAAAGAAAGAAAAGAAAAGTTGACCCACTGTGTCCAAGACCACACCAATGTTGATTGGTTATACTTCTGGTTCAAAGTTCACTTTCCCTATGACTCTTTGCAGAGGGTCTTGTCAGTCTAAATGTGTATCTGTTAGTTACAGTGGGGATGAATTTCATCTGGCCATTCCAAGTACATCACTTTATACCTGTTCACAGTGAAAAGGTTTCAAGTAGAAACACATGCTTTAGGGAAGACTTCTTCATACTAACTGAAAACCAAACACACCTTTCAAAAAGATTCAAATTAATTTTGACATGAAGTATGACATCCTGGACCATTCAGATTGCAATTAACTTTGACACAGCTCAATTGATGATACCTTTCATTGTAATTATACAGAGACTATATTGCATATTAAAACTTTCAGGATGTTAGCTATCCAAAATGTAGGCCTCTTTTATCACTAATTGCAGAAGGATATAACTTGACACTTGCACAAAATATTTGTTATTCATACACAAATTTATAAATGTCCCTGTATTGCATATAGGGAAAGTTTTAGTAAATTCAAAATTAATCATTCAAAATCTCTCATTTTTTAACTGACACTTTACTCTCTAGACTTATTTTCTCCCATGTGACTACATAGGCAAATATATGACCACACTATTAATATGAAACTAATGAGGTTTAAACAAGCAAATTTGTTTAGAATCTTAGGAAAGTTCCACTTGCATTTCCTGTCATCCCTTTAGCAATATCTTCCTGAAGTTTACTCTTGTCTAGCTGTCCCTACTCATGTTAGTATTGCAAATTATCATTCAGAAGAGAAATATTTTCCCAGTATCTTCTATAGCAAAAAGAAAAAAAAAAAACTTCATAAAATCAAATAGCCAGGACATATATTTTAATCTATTTTACCTAAACTGCATTTAATATTATTTTAAAAGACTTATTTATTTATGTATATAAGAACTGAGGTACAGGTAAAGGTGGAGGTGTGAGGAGGTGAGAAGAGTCACCAGAGACAGAGTGGGGAGCAGAACAGGCAGATCTACGAAGTACACTGCTGAGTGGAGCAGCGGGTGGGTAAGGAGAGGTCTGCCACGCCATGTGGGTCAGCTTCCTGGTCGGAGATAAAACTGTGCTACAGTGGCTGCAGATTGCTTCATAGTGTTGTGAACTATGTGCTAAAGCACAGCAAAGCCCCTTTTCATGTCTTTATGTAAATAATACTCTTTGATTAGAGTATGAGGGTTTGGCTTTATCCAATTAACATGACTGTGAGGAACAGTGAATGGTACTGACTTTTGGCCAACCTAAGGGTGAGAGAGTAAGTGAGTTATAATGTGCTATTGAAAGTTTTAACAGTCAATGGCAATATTAGCAAGTCTTTGTCATTTACTGAAAACCACATGGACAATTTTCACATAGCTTAATCAGTTATACCTCCTGGCTATAGCTATATAACAAGAAGAGTGTAAACACCCTACAAAAGCTCATTGGTGCTTCCATGAAAACACACACAACTGGTGTTCATAATCGAAAGGAGAAAAGGACATAGGAGGACACACCTAAAACAATTCAGATCGCTCTGTACTTGTCTGTGCTTTGTTTTGATCTTCTGCTATGCTGTCTTGAATGGTATAAAATAGGGTTCAAAATAAAATTTAACTCTGTCAACAGCACCATCATTTTTGAATTCTTACAGCAACTCTGTTGAAAATGTTTCCCTTTCTCATCCTTCAGTGTACTAAAGCTTTACACAGTTCCACCCTCTGCAGCCTTGTGAGCAATTCACTTATCTGATCCTGACTCACTTTACTCTTGCTATACCACTGAACAACCACGCTGTGGTTATGAGCAGGTTTAGCCCAGAATTTTCAGTTTGAACCAACCACTCTTCCACTTACCAAGTATGCTTAGAAACCAATGAAATTTCTGAGCTTTACTTCTCACACATGTATAGTAAGTATATTTATACTCCTAATCATAGGATTATTGTAAGAATTAAATGAATAACTACATATAAATTTCGAAAACTGTGATCAAGTAGCTCCTACTATTACTTTTTACAATTGTCATCCCCAAACCTTATGTTTGGACTTCTACAGCTTCCACTACTACTATAAACACTGTAGACTGAGAAGTGCTTGCAGTAGCCGTTGTTGAAGTTAGAGCATTTCACAGTCTCCCATGTTGTTCCAAATTGTACTTATGCAATAATATGTGCCTGACTTTTTAAAGTCAAATAAAGTTACATTTTTATAATGAAATGATGATTCCAATTCAGTTTTCCTAGCTATATGCCTTAGTTTTTGCCCTTCACCTTGCGTGGCACATATGTTTCTATCACATGTAAGTGCTGTTCATTCTAGGCTGTTTTATCTGTATTTGCAATGTAGTTTATAACTCGACTTCATTTTTAGAAGGACAACTCTGAATTGCTCAAAATGGGCAAAGGTGAGTCGATGGGAACTAATTTGGGAGGAAAAAGAATTTTCTTTCAAGAACTCAATAACTTCCCCACTTACTGTTAAATTGTGCCTGTGCGTTGAACAGTTAGGGTTTTTCTTTCACATTTGCCTGAAACTATAAAAAATTTTCATGTATTTGGAAAGCTTTTTTCCCTAAAATAAAAATGTATGACTCATATCTAAATTCAATTCTTAAGGATTGTGTGACAAAGCAAACAATACACTTCTAAGTAATGTAAATGATCTTCAAGTCCACACCACTTTTTATTATAGTGCATTGTAAAGACTATGCTATTTATACAGATTTTGATTTTTAATTAATTATACTGATACAGTAATGAATTTTATGCACTGGTGCCTTTATTTTTCTTGCTATAGTGGCTTGCCTAGATATAAGGCAATAAATTTAATTCATAGCATGTATGATGTTATTCCTTCAAACTTATCTTCCATTCATTTTTTAAAACATAGTAGTCAAAGTAATCAATTCAATGTAGATACATTTACATGCTCTTTTCATTAGTCTTTAGACATTTAAAACAATCATGCACTGTTGAAATTTTATCTGATACTTGCTGAGAGATTCACAAAAAAAAAAAAAAAAACAAACAGTATATCATCATCTAACAAATTTTCTAAGGTGTTGTTAGAAACATCTACTCTCAATCCACTTGTATAGCAAACTCCTAAGTAATTTAATCTATTGATTACATATTCAAATCTTCAGCAATCTTTCTCTTTCTCTCTCTTTTTTTTAAAGATTTATTTATTTATTCATACAGAACTGGGGTACAAGCCAGAGATGCGGAGGGTGAGAGGATTCACCAGAGACAGAACGGGGAACAGAACAGGCAGATCGACAAAGTACACTGCTGAGGGGAGCAGCGGGTGGGTCAGGAGAGGTCTGCCCTGCCCCGCCATGTGGATCTCCTCCTGGGCAGGCGGGGATCGAACTCATAAGGAAGTGGCTTAAGCTTCTTAGTGCAGTGCTTTAACCCACTGTGCCACCAGGGAGGGCCCTCTTTGTATCTTTTAACAGTATTTTCTTCTAAAATAACAGATTGTAGTTTAAGACTACATTGTTTTTCAGGTATTATTTCAGAAAGTTTTACTAGTACTATAAGTAATAACACGTTTCTCCAACATCTGATTGTTCTTTCAAAATTAAGATTCTCAAAAATGTCTTTTAAATATTTTCCACTATACTGAAGTTCAGTAACATTTTATAAAGTTTCATATTGATCATTAAAAGGTCACTGAGGTAAGCAGTGTTCAAAATAATTTTAATAATTTATCTAAATATTAAAAGTAAATCTACTGCATGATCAAGCAATTCCAGTCCTAAGTATCTATCTAAAGAATGCAAAGATACCAATTCAAAGGAATACGTGTACTACTACGCCTCTAAATCACATGCAGTGTTGTAAACCAGTGTTATAGTAATAAAAAAAATGTTTAATTTTTATATATCTCCACAATAGATAATCTATTTCTTAAATCACTGACACTAGTGATTATATATGTATATGTGTGTGTGTGTGTATAAGCATTCAAGGTGAAATATATATATACACATATATTTCTTTTATATATATATATATACATATATTTCTTTTATATATATATATAAATATATATATATATATGCAGTATGCTTAGTTTAAACTGTATTATATTAGCCATACTACTTCATATGATGTTTAACATCTAAAGGCAAAATTTTTACTTCAGGTGTTTGTAAATTTAAGAATAATGAATGTAAGTTGGGAGACTGGGCATTGGTGGTGGGCTTGGTAGGAAAACATACATTGTAGAAGTTTAGATCTATAATCCCAAAACAAACACATTGATGCAAACCAATTTTACCTTAATATAGACATAATTGGGAGAAATGAATAATAAATGCAAATCCACATTACAAATTCTATCATTAAATGTGAATATTTGGGGGAAAATTCCCTTGTTAGATCAGTATAGCTTATTACTGTTTTGATATTTTATGTTGACTCATCAAATGCAGACACTAAAACACAGTATTAGGCCTGCCAACCTCATGTACCAAAATAACCCTATATATTTCATTTCAGTTGCTTTTATACTGGGGTATACATAACCGTTTTTCCAATGAATGACCACAAGGCCAGTCTGGAGATCCATAATTAAAATAATTAAACTGGGGCCCTCCCTGGTGGCCAATGCATTAAAGTGCAGCACTATGAAGCTAGCCCAGGTCGCTTCAGCATGAGTTTAATCCCCTGCCAGGTAGCTGACCCACATGGCGCAGCAGACCTCTCCTAACGCACCCACTGCTCCCTTCAGCAGTGTACTTTGTCAATCTGCCTATTCTGCTCCCCACTCTGTCTCTGGTGAATCTTCTCACTGCTTTTGCACCTCTGGCCTATACTCCAGTTCTGTAGGGATAAATAAATAAATCTATGGGAAAAAAATGAAATTGGGCCCTTGCTGGTGGTGCAACAGGTTAGGACACAGCATTTCAAGTTAACCACAGCTGCTTCTGTGCAAGTTTGATCCCCAGCCACCCCGGAGGTGATCCACATGGGGCAGCCGACCTCTCCAGGCCTGCCTGCTGCTCCCCTCAGCAATATTCTTTGTCAGTTCTGTCTGTTCTGCTCCCCACATTGTCTCTGGTGAATCCTCTCACTGTCCCTGCACCTCTGGCCTACACCCCAGTTCTGTATGCATAGGTAAATAAATAAATCTTTAAAAAAATGAAATTTTAAACAAATTAAATTGGATTCTTACTTCATATATACAAAAATGAACTTAAAATGCATCGAAGATGAAACATAAAAGCTAAGACTAGATGGTAAGTCTTGTGACTTTGAGTTAGGTAGCAATTTTTCAAATACGACTCCAAGGTTATAGAAAAGTAATAAACAAAATGGTAGAAAAATTTTGCAAGTCATGGGCGGTTGGGAGAAAATGGACAGAACTATATATAAAAAAGAATGATCTGGCAATTCCTCAATGAGTTAAAGGCCAAGTTACCATATGACAGAGCAATTTCATTCCGAGGTATATACTCAGTACATTTGGAAACACATGTTCACAGCAGCTTTATTCATAATAGTTCAAAAGTAAAACAATATAAATATCAGCTGATGAATGGATTAACAAGATAAAATATATTTGTGTTATGGCATATTATGCAATCATAAAAAGGAATGAAGTATGCTACTAATACATACTACAGCACGGCTGAAACTTGTTACTTAGGGAAAGATACAAGACATAAAAGGACAAATTGCACAGCTCTATTTATTTGACCTGTCAAAACAGACAAATCCACAAAGATAGAAAGTGGAATAGTTGGGGGAATAGGCAGGGGTAAAATGAGGGGTATATTGATAGGTTTAGTGGTTTTTGTAGGGAGAAGGTGAGCTGGAATGTGTCTGAAATTAGATGGTAATAGTTCCACCATAGTTCAAAAAATATGAAACATCACTGAATCTATACTTTAAATAGCTTAAAAAAAAAAAAAAAAACAACTAGCATCGTAATTGCCATTCCATCTGCTGGAATGCATTTTCAGGCTTACCTTTGGGAGATATCCCAGTACAGAGCATCCTGTTGCAATGAAAGATGTTCCTAGGTATACTGGGCCATTAAGTCCCTCCACAGAAAATATAATTAATCAGCTGGCCAGAGAAAAGTGACTCTATGAAAGCATCTGTGAGGACAGAGAATGATAATGTGGTCAACGTCCACACATATAATCACTTAACCTATTCACAAGGGAAACATAAAATAAATGCAAAGTGCTGCAGAAAGAAGACTCTAAACAAAAACAGTATTTTATTTCTACCTTATTAATCTTTATTTATTTATTTATTGTGTTACCATCATTTAGTAACTGTAGATGATTGAGAGATAAAGGATCACACCATGAGATTTTAGTAAAATGCAATCATGAAATAAAGAGAAGTTTAGCAGTGAGACAACAGCATGAACAAACATAAAAGAGTCATATTGTGTCAAAGGATATGAAATAATATATTCTGAGATCATGCAAAATAGATGCAATGTCTCAGAATGGATTATAGTTCCAAAGGAACACAATAAGTGCAAATCAAATTTAGCAAAGTTTTTATTAATATTTTTATGTTTATTGTTGTTATTGCGATTATGTTAGGCAGAACATATTTTGATTTAACAACACTCCATTTCCTTTGTAGAATGTCATTCTTGAACCTGGGGTGTGGAGGTGTGGGGGTGCACTGGGGGGGGTGGCAATCAGCCACCAATGACTCTCTACAGAATAACTTGAAATTCTGTAAATGTGAGAATCTTGAAATTTTGTTGCATCCTAGAACTTTTAAATTTGGATTCTCATCAGTTTTCAGGAAAAACATATTCAATCACTTTAAGCTCTCAATAGAAAAAATTACAGACAGCTGGGCTTTCTTACCTTATGCTCAATTCAACATTGACAAGATCATATTCTATTTTAGGGAAAAAGCAATTTCAGTGCTTGGCACCTCTTGTTTCCTCTCTCTACTCCCCAGCTGTTCAACTTTCCAAAAAATTATTTACCTTCAAAATCAGGATGAAACCAATTGACTGAATACCTTAAAATTTACCCTAAGAAGTTAAACTCCTTACATAGTAATATTCAAGAAGATAGAAGAGAGAGTGGTATAAGTTTGTACTTAGGGGATAAGAATAACTTAATGTAAAAGCGTAGCTACTGAGGCAATGTAGGATACGAAGGCAATTCCATCACATGGCCAGTGTAAGGAGTGATGAAGTTGTGAACGTAAAAGTCATAAATGCAGGTAAGAAATAGTGTGTGTGTAGTTTGGTAAATGACTATAAAGACAATTAAATTTATAACCATAGTCTACTGATTCCCCTACACAAACACACCCAGAGACATCCTCCCTTAGGACATTTCTTAAAGGAGGAATAACACATCTTACTTCAGTATAAGTTTGGACAGTAATTTAAGATGTAAATCTAAAACTGTTAGGCTTTTTTCAGGTCCTCACATTGGAATACTTGTTATTAGAAAACCAGAGAATAGTTAACTTTCTATAATCAAAGGGAATGAATGGTTACCAGTGAGCTTTAGTGGTTTCATGGACATAACTTAGTGAACTCAGAAGACTAAAGAAAGTCAGACAAAGGACATTTAGTATGTATGTACAGATTAATGAGAACATATTAATTGAACTACTAAGTAAAAATATTTTGAGCTAAAACTAAACCTTTCTGCCATGATTTCTGGTCAGAGCATTTTTACAGTATGATGAATCTTGAGCCCCGGTGGTTGTCATTCATGGGGGGTGGCTTTCTCAAAATCTGCAGTTCAAGGCATTATGGAACTTTTGTCACTACCATCAGGGGTAGTCATTAATTCATAAATGCCTACTTTGGGAAGCAAAAATGACAGTGTTCTCAGGGAAAGTCCAGTTCTTTGTAAGGTGATGTACTCCTATACACACAAACCCTCCCCCCCACACACACACAAAATCTAAAACAATAGGACTACACTGAAATAAAAAATACTCACTGTAAAAAGATTTTTATCAGTATATATGTCAAATAGAGTTTAGAACCCTGTGATGTTATAGATTTTGCCTCGGTTTGTTTCTCACAATAAATTCATAATTAAGTGCTTTTCTAGGGACCTTTTATTTTTCACTATACTTAAGTGCTTGGATGTTGAAACACTGGAAATATAAGTGTGTCTAAGATAACTTGATCAGTTGAAAGGCATTTTAAGTCTCCTTCCAAGATAAAAACATTACTGCACTATTTTTGTATCTGCTCATCTAACAAATCAAATTTTGAAAGATCATGTTATAGCACAAAATGGTATATTGTGGTGAAGGAAGCAAATTGCCTTGTAACTCAATGTAGACTGAAGGTTTTAGACCAGAGACTACTTTTGACAATGTTTTGTTTTTTTTTTTAATTAGGAAAATATCTATAAACATGAGGCTTGCAATCTTTAATATGAATTAATTATGGACTACTTCCTCCTGGTACGTATAGAAGTAAGTCAATTTTAAATGAATAAACATGATTTTAGGAACATAATTCTGGCATCAAAGTGCACATGCCAGTTTTTATAATTACCCTTGTTTTAATGAGTTTGGTTAACCAAGTGATGTGTCCAAGATTGCTGAGGACCAATGATAGCCTGTTATTTTCCCTTGGCTCCTTGATGTCATGCATCCCTAACCTTGACCTGTTATTATAAATGATTATAACTGATGCCAAGTAAGGTTTGGCTAAGAATTTACACCCCTTAGTGTAAGTGCCACCCTTTGAAGTGGGGGAAATTAGCAAATTTCACAATAGAAAATGAATTTATGGACTCTCAAACCTGATCAACTGAAGTTCCACTCCTAAGTAAAATCAGACATGGGGAGAGGCTTCTGTGAATGAGAAAAAAATAAACAGAATGAGAACAGAGAGAAAGGAAGGGAAGACCTGAATGAAAGCAAAGAAGGGGAAATAAAATAAATCCATAGTGCTGTAACAAAAGTTTGAAATTCCAAATTCTCTACCTATCAGAGATTATGGAACCAGAATGGCTAAGGCAAAAAATAGTAAAATTACTCAGTTAGAGAAAGAAATGCCTCAGGAATCTAGGGGGGGAAAGTAAGTGATTTATAAGAGCAATGATATTACATTCTGTGGTAGATTGTCTGCAAAATGTGGTTTCTTAAATCTTATCCCCAGAGCTCTCCCTAAGATAGTGCTCTCTCACTGAGCTTGGGCTTGGCCATGTGACTTGTCTTGATGAATGGCACAAAATTAAATATGGCTAAAGCACAGACTTAATAATTATTGATTTTTGATCCTATAACCCTTGGGATGAAATCTGGGCGAGGATCCTAGATTCTGAGAGAGCAAATGACCCAGTCATCCTCATCACCTCAGTTCACAGCACCAAAATCTCGATGCATGAAATGAGATCTACTGGCCAAATGCTGGACTATCTGAATGCTAATAAATCTAATAATAGCAATAAATTGAAACCCAATGTTTTGAATAGGAGTATCTATTTCTCCAAGATGTAGATGTTGAAATCTTAATATACCCACATAATGGAATTAGGAGGAGGGAACTTCAGGAGATGATTGCGTCAAAGAGGAAGGCACTCATAAATTAAGTTAGTCTTCCTATAAAGAGATACCCAGAGAGAGCAATTGACCTTTCCACTATGTAAGGACACAACAAAAACTTTAACCCATAAACATAAAAGTCTCTCACCAGAAATCAACCATGGAGAAAAATATCTGTTATTTATAAGCCACAAAGTCTTTGCTATTTTGTTATAGCAGCCAGAACACACTGCCCATCAAGCAGGTTGGTTCACTGCCCAATTTATACTCATCAAAACTCATGAGTTTATAATAGTGTAAAAATAATTAATTTAGACCATATGTATAATCTGCTGTCTTGATAGCCAACTGGCAGCCATTAATAAATGCCCATCAATATCTATGAATTGATAGTGGTGAAAAATAAAAAAAATAAAAGAGCTGTTTTGGTATGCATCCATAATTGAGGGAAATAGAAAATAAAAGGAAAGAATAAAACATTGATCCTGACTTACCAATATTTTGTGTCCCAAAATGACAGTTGGGGGAGAGCCTCTAGGTATAGAATCACACCAGCTAGTAAATGAAAAATAAATGATAGCAATAAGAATATGACCATTTACAACTCTCATTAAATTAATGAATCTAGTCATGGAATTCACAGCTGCTAATATCACCCAAAGAAGGACAACCAAATAGCATGTGTCTCCTAATAAAAGAACACAATACAACTTGAAGTGTAGCCAACGGAACTGAGCCTAAGTCTAATCATGCCTCTGCAATGAGCTGCCAAGTTGTAGGAAAGACAGAGGACAAAAAGAATTCAAAACTACAGGTCCAATAATGGACCTCGTTCTTAAACACATAAATTCTAAAGAAAAGTTAAGAGTTGGAAGGGGAAGCTGTAGAATAACAGTGACTTAAAGAACATCCAAAACTCACTCAGCAACACCCCCCCCCCATAAAAACAGGCCTGATTAAATATGGTTTCCAGGTATGCACAGGTGAGAATTCATGCACAATGAGTAAAATTGTTCAGGAACTTATTATGTACATGCAGTTTGTAATATTCTGTTCTAGTCACCAGAATATTTAGGTGATAGAACTAGAGAGCAAAGAAGTTACCACTTGAACATAAAGACAATGTATACCTTCTGGGTTCTGGCAGTGCTCTATTTCTTGGCATGAGTGGTAGATACTAAGGTGTTGGTATTCAGATAATTGACTAAGATATATGCTTGTTGTGTATATTTTTTCTGTGCTAATTTACATCTCAAAAACAAAAGAGAAAGTCTTTAGACTAGGAAAGTTTCTCTATAATCAGATCCAGAAATTAGATAGGGAACTATCATTTTATTTTTTAACTTAGTCCCAATGTAGGTGTCCAAAACTGAATTCTTATTTTTTCAAATTGATTACCTGCATTAGTTTTTCTGCTGCATCTTTAATAATCAAAACAGAAACTATTTTATGGTAGATGATATATTTTTATTTAATGAATTGATATCTACTTTAAAGTTTTTAATATCTCTTGAGATGTTTAAATCTAAATAGTGATGTCCTTTAAATGCTACCTGAGAACAATATTATCCTTTGCAAAATTTAAGAGGTGCTGACCCTGTAATTTGAACTTTTCATCATAATAAGATATCCATTAAGATGCTTTCATGAATGTGCAGTTCTTATTTTCCTGATAAGTTTCCAGGTGATTTTATTATATTACCTTTTGCTTACATAAGTAAAAAAGACTAAATCATTGCTTTTGTAAGATCTCGGCACATCAAATGAATTTTGGTACAAAATGTCCCTGATTGAAACTTAAACAAATGACAACAGAAATCTTGGCAAATACATGCATGATAGGGTCCAAAAGCAATAGGAGGCCAATGATTGATGCGCTGCAATTACTTACATTTAAAAATTGAAAATGTCTTTTACAAATGTAAATTTGTAAATTTTATACTGACAATGATTTTCCTAATTTTATACTGGGAATGATTCACTGTCAAATGCTTATATTTTGTAATCAACCTCCTATATCATTTTATAAATAAAACTTCTATGATAATATGTGTTTCCTCATCTAGCAGGCATTACTATTACAACTACCATTTCCAGGTTACCATAAATAAATAAAAGCAAGGGTTATATACATTAACTTTCCCCCTTTATATTCTCACACAGAAGTCTAGCCCAGAACAAAATGATAAGAGATTTCAATAGAAGGACATATACATGGCTTGATCATGTCCAGTGTTTCCATATGCCACCTCCTAGAAAGTATGGTTCAAGTTCATAAATGGACAGTAAGTGAAAAATAAATCAGAGAAGGGCATCCCTGGTGGTGCAGGAGTTAAAATCTCAATACTATTAAGCTATTTCTAGACTCTAGCATGAGTTCAATCCCTGGCCAGGGAGGTAACCCACATGGCACAGCAACTGCTCATGTCTCACACACTGCTCACCTCAGCCATGTATTTCAGTACAACTGCCTGTTCTGCTCTTGCGAGTCCTCTGTCTCTGGTGAGTCCTCTCACCACCCCACATCTCTGGTCTAGACCCCAGTTCTTATATGCATAAATAAATAAAAATAAATCTTTAAAACAAATAAAGGAAGCATCTTCTCATAAAATATTAGAAACATGTTTTTTTTAATTAAAAAGGAAAAAAACCCTATTAAGCAAGGTTTTAAAAATCACCAAAGCTATTAAAAAAAGTGTACTGAATAGTGTGTTCTGAGGGGACCAGGGAGCCTGAACGCCAGAGGGTGGAGCTCGATACATGAAGCTATCATCACATATATGAAGACCATGGCCACCACTAGTAGTTGCTAGCCTTTGACTTTTTTATTCTGCTTGATCTTCCTCTTGCGATTTGTCTCCACCAAAATTATAAAAATGATAGGCTCAGAGAATGACCGACATGGGAAAAGTGGGCCAAGCTGCCCCTGGATGACTGGATCACTGCCTAGTTTTCAGCTGTCTGTACCAAGTCATGCAACTTCTGAAGTGGAAAGATACCACTGGTCTCCCAGAATATTCAACCTGTGTTTCAAATATGTTAGAAACCTTTCTTTTATATCTCTGAGGCAGGCACAATGTGCATCAGGAATATTGCATTAGATGGCAACTTCCTGGATTGTTTACTTGCTAAACAAATATGTTCATAATTCTATTTTGAAAGTTACTAATGAGATCTTCCTATTGCATTTCTCTTCGATCTTCATCTAAAGCAGTGATTTTTCAGGATCTTAATTATATATCCACAGATTACTTAAAT
This sequence comes from Condylura cristata, assembly GCF_000260355.1. NCBI lineage: Eukaryota > Metazoa > Chordata > Mammalia > Eulipotyphla > Talpidae > Condylura > Condylura cristata. The sequence continues at coordinate 57,338,839 of NW_004567106.1, forward strand.
AAGAAATATTTTTCTTTGGACTTGCAAACAAGGACATGAGTTTCCAGGTTTGTTTGTATTGGATATTAAAATCCAGTACATTAATGGTTAAGTCTGGAAGACTTTGTCCATAGAACAATAAGTACAATAAGTTGTAACTCATTCTCACTTAACCTGTATAGATAAATTTCAGGTCAGGAAAAAAAAAAATCCTATAGGTGATTATACCGTTATACAGTTAGGAACAAGGGTTCAAAGCTCATGAGCTTCAGGTTCTATTAGTAAAAATACAGAGAATAAACAAATCCCTTTTAATCTGAAGCTTTATATTCCAGCAATGGGGTCATTAAAAATGTTTCTGATGCCTTAGTTTTCTATGAAAACAAATGTTTCCATTGAACTTACCTATTTCCTTTGCCCTGGTTCTTGTGTTTATCTTTTAACAAACAATGAGAGTTAACTGGATATATTGAGCTATAAATTTTATTTTGTAAGTAAAAGACATTTATGAAAGTTACACACTCACAATTTACAGTAAAAAAGCAAGTAACATTTTTTCAAGAATTTTGAAAAACTACAAAAGTAATGATACATCAACAAATCACACAGACTACAGGAGAAATAAAATAGAATCTGAGCAAAAATTACATATATTAAAGTCTAAATATAGTTTTGTCTTACCATCATAGTAAGGTTTTCTTCTGTAAACTAATATTCTTTCCATTTTGGGAGAAATTTATCTACGTACCTTATAAAAGAAAAGAAAAGATGGTTGTTGAGTTTTCTTAATACGCAGACATTTATATTAATTCCATTTAAATGATTAATTCACATTTGCAACCCCATGCAAACAAGATAAACAGGAAAACTGGTGTTGGGTTATAGAAGTCCCCAAAGGTATAATACATTTTCTTAGCTAAAGCAGTCACTCTTTCCTTAGATGTCAATAGAATGAATCTCTGTGTCTACCTCATAATCTCACAATAAGTGATTTATGCTATCAAAATTTAAAGAATCCTTATATAGCTTCCTTTATAAGTTAATTGAAGTATTTAACTTATTGCTATCACAGCAATGAATGGGTTTTCCAATGATAACTTCAATGAACTTGAGGAACAAATATAGACCTAGCCTCTACTATAAAAGCATAACTCCCGTACTCATAACTTCATTTTGTCCTTCCCTTGGTTGTTAGACCTTTTTTTTTTTTAAAAAAGATTTATTTATTTATTCATATAGAACGGAGGTATAGGCCAGAGATGCGGAGGGTGAGAGAATTCATCAGAGACATAGCAGGGAGCAGTACAGGCAGATCGACTAAGTACACTGCTGAGGGGAGCAGCGGGCAGGTCAGGAGAGGTCTGCCTCGCCATGTGGATCTCCTCTGGGGCAGGCAGGAATCTAACTCATGCGGAAGTGGCTTAGCTTTCCAGTGCTGTGCTTTAACCCGCTGTGCCACAAGGGAGGGCCCAGTTGTTAGACTTTTTTAGGAGGAGAAAAAGACACAATTTTTCTGGAGCTGCCATTATCTGACTCAGCATTACTTAAAATAGCACTAGTATCCACCTCTTGTCCCGGGCACAGGGAACACTAATAGAAATATACATGAGTGAAGGGACTGAAGTCTAATTAAGAAAAATGTATAGACAAAGTAAATGAAAATTTTATGGAGGTGATATAGTGGGATGTAAGACAAGAAATCAAGGCCATGATCTATGATTGGTTATCATTAAAGTTATTTATACCAATAAGATAAAGAAAGGGCAAAACATTAGCTAAGTGAAATGATATATATCTTATGGGATAAATCACCTCAGAAGAACAAGTTATTGGATGACCATCAATAAAGACAAAATCTGAGGATAAAATCTTCAGAAGTTAAATACCTGATTTGCAGAGAAAAAAATAAGTCATTCACCCAGAAGTATAAAATGGTGTGTTAAATTTATTTGAATGATGAAGAACAATTACAGACAAAAATATTTACTGCTGAGAAATCAAGAAGTTGTTCCCCAAATTATTCAGATGGACTGGCTACATTATTTTAATTCATTGGATTGATTAATCACTTAGTTTTGATTTTATCAGTACATCTTGGTATCCAAAAGCCTTAAGCTCCATGGGATCTATTTTAGTCTCATTCTCTTCAAACTAAATCTTTGAATTAATTAATCATAATGCTTACTGCGTGTGCTCCATGTATTCTGTCTTATAAATAATAGCATCTGTGATTCAAATGTATTTTTTCACATAATTCAGTATACAAAACCTCAATAATTATTTTTCAACTAACTCAATAAACAGTAATGTATTCATTAAACATTCAATAACTATAGCCTAATTCTTCATTCACTTAAGCATGACACTGCTAAAAAAAATCCAAAGTTCAGTTCCATTTAGACCTCGTCAGATATTCCCGTCTAACCCACATTCAATTTCTCTAGCCTCTAGTGATCATCCTTCTTTAATACCCAAATTATTTCACATTCAGAGAAATCCAAGATTTTTCCCGTCTTATTTTGGAACAGCCCCGACATCATCATCAAACAGCATTCGTGTTTTATGCAGGCTGGTGGTCACTTACTCCCTCTCTTCCCTGATAGTCCTTGCTTCAACTGTCCAGCAAAGTTCAGACACTGCCTCCCTCCCACCCCTTGTCATCAAAAAAGACAACACAAACTTCTCCAGATTCTCTACAGAAGTTATGAGAAATTGCTATTATTTTAGCAAAATTCACAACAATGTAAGAAACTAAAACTTTATTTAAAATGAATATAACTTCAAATTTTAAAAAGTAAAAATAAAAAGAATGAATAGGCTTCTAAATCTTTCCTCCAGGCTACAATATTGACCTTTACATTAGAAAATCAAAACTGTTCAGGACCCAACTCATTGCCTCCTCTCCCAAATTTAGAGTAAAATGTGACTTCAGAATGTCATATTCTGGAGTATATGGAGAAAATATGATGAGTTTTAAGTGCTGTTTTTATTAATTAGTCATTGAGTTCAATAAATACTTAGATACCCCAGTACAAAAACCATGATTTAGTAGCTAATTAGTACCCAGTTAGGCCTAAAATTAATAGTGTGCATATGAAATCATTAGATAATTCCACCAATTTGTATGCAAAGGTCCAACATACCAGTGTTTATGGTTATTTTCACCATAGCCTTTCTTAGCCCCATATGTTGGAGAAATGAAAATGACAGACTACATGAATAGTCTGTAGTTGAATATTGCTGGAATAGATAGAGCTGTAAGTCAGATCATTTATTAGCTTACTGAATTTCACCTTTAAATCACCACTGTGGAGAGACTGGGAAATGTGCAAAATAACTGAATTATTTTAAAGAAAAAAATAGAAAACCCCTGCACACATAAGATATTGAATTGTTAGTTTAACCCTCTCCCCCACCTGAAAGTACAAGGAAGTCATTTATTACTTTTTGTACAAGTCAGAGAAGTATTATTTTTTAAAATTTTATATATTTTTGAAAGGATCTTAATTTATTGTTCTAGTCCCTAGAAATAGCACTCATCTCAGGGATATACAAATTTCCAATCAAATAAAAATGACTATTATCAGTCATTTGGAAAAAATATAAAATTTGGTTTTCATCCAAAGTTCAAAATTTGGATTTTTTTAAATTTGAAATTCCTTCACAATTAGCTTAAACTATGAAGACCAAGTCCTGATATTCATGATTTGTGAGATCCCTGAAGAGATCAGGTGAAAGTGGGATCTATTCTATAGATCACTTATTTCTATATCATCATTAGTACGTATTCTTATAAATAATATTGAGAAACTAAATAAACTAAGATGCTAATAATGGGATGGAAAATTATAGAAAGAAAAGCTAATTTAACAATGAATAGATTCAAAGACTTTATTAGTTACTAAATATATATACATACTTCTCAAATATCTAGTTATTTGTTTTAATTGAGTCCTTAAAACAGGCTTATCTTTATATGTGGCTCAATTCCAGTCTTTCCTCTCTAGCAATCTGTTGTAGATTTAATATACATTTATAATTTTTCTTTTCATGGCTAGTCCTTTCATCTGCTCAACACAAATTTCCCTGGGAAATAATTATCCAACTTTGTCCAAATCCTGTAGCATGTTGAACAGTTTATTACTCAATAAAAGACATGCTGGGGTTATAGCTAGGTTGGTGACAGGGAGTAAACTTCTGCCATCAGCAATTATTTTCTTAATGCATACACTTAATTTATTCACTCAACTCAAGTTTAATAAATGAGAAAGATGATATTGTTAGGCTTATTTTCTCCACTCAGAAATTAAAGATTAGAAGAAGAGGACTGTATCTGCATCATGGGAGGCATCATTTACTGCAGGATTCTTACTGGTCTAAATATTGAAAATTTTATGTATTAATTAGAGAGAGAATGTTGACATGTTATCATTAAAGGTTCTCATTATATCGCTAGTTAATGAAACAAATTGAATCATTCCTCTTCGTTCTTTCCAGTGATTTTTCTTCTTCTCTTATATTTCCTTGTAAATACAATAGGTTTAAATGACAACTACTGTTATGGCAGGTGAAGAACTTCATCTTGATTGGGATAATCAAATTATCCTGGGTTGTGCAGACATGACCTACATCTTCTGTGATCTTCGGGTTTTCTGATGAAAATTACCTACTAGGTCATCAACGTATATAGGAGTAAGTTGGACATAAGAATGAAATAAAATATCCTGTACTCTTGCTATACACTTAAAAGATATTTAGGTTAAAGTAAAAACCTTCAATTAGGAGTCATATCTAATTAAAACGATGAAATATTTTAAGAGGTAAAATTTGCTTCTTTAAAATAACAAACAAAACAAAATTGGGCCCTCCCTGGTGGTACAGCAGGTTAAAGTGCAGCACTAAGAAGCTAAAGCCACTTCAGCAAGAGTTTGATCCCGGCCGCCACCCCAAGTAATCCACACGTCAAGGCAGACCTCTCCTGACCAGCCTGCTGCTCCCCTCAGCAGTGTGCTTCGTTGATCTGCCTCTTCTGCTCCTCACTCTGTCTCTGGTGAATCCTCTCACCCTGCACCTCTAGCCTGTACCCCAGTTCTATATGCATAAATAAATAACTCTTAAAAAATTAAAAAATAAACAAAATCATGAACCAGGTACATTTATCATGAAAACAACGCTCAGAGTGTCAGGGAAGTGAATACATACAGGGTAGCTTCCAGGGGCCAGTGGCCCCTAAAAAGACCAGCTTCTTCGTATTGAAAAGTAGCCACAAGAAATTTTCCCTCAATGTGGCCAAATTGATGACAGTCTTGAATGCTTTCAGTTTTCTAAATTATATTTTAATAGACCATGGAATCATATAAATGTTGTAAACAATGTCACCTTAATAAGAAAGAATGGATAGAGTACCAATTATAAAATGAAAAAAAAATAATAAATGTGCAAAATTAAGTATAAGGAAGAGGATGACTTGGGATGTGGTTATAATAGTAAGTATATTACCTACTTATCAAAAAACATTATTTTAGTCTAGAATCAGCCTCTGGGGGAGTTGCATTTCCATAATATGGGTAAGAATCATGAGCTCTTGAAATGAAATTTTCTCATTCTTAATCACATTTTCACATTAGAGAGAAATAAAAATATAGGACATGCATTGGTATTACATAATTTAAGTGATGATGGAATTTAATTAATTGGGCTTTTTTTTTTCTGGTTTGTTTTAGATGTTGCCACTTTTCTTTATTCTGAAATAATTAGAGGCTGAGACCCAATCTTTTGAAATTGCAAAAATAGAACAGAGGGGTCTTGCATATTCTTCTCCCAGTTCTCCAGAAAAAAAGACTCCTTACGGCCCTCCCTGGTGGCGCAGCGGGTTAAGGCACAGCACTGAGAGTCTGAAGCCACTTCCGCATGAGTTCGATCCCCGCCTGCCGCCTGCCCCGGAGGAGACCACATGGCGAGCCAGACCTCTCCTGACCCGCCCGCTGCTTCCCTCAGCAGTGTACTTCGTCAATCTGCCTGTTCTGCTCCCCACTCTGTCTCTGGTGAAGCCTCTCACCGCCCCTGAGCCTCTGACCTGTACCCCAGTTCTGTATGCACAAATAAATAAATCTTTAAAAAAAAAAAAAAAGACTCCTTACATAACTATAGAACATTATCAAATTCAGGAAAAAATAATAAGAATAGTACTGTTACAGGGCAGCCCAAAGTGGACTGGGCCACCTGTTGGTGGGGCCTCACTAGCGCCCTACCAGCGCATTCACAATTCAGTTTTACTGCAGGTACACACAAAAGGGTCAATAACAGGTTTATTTACAAAAGGGGAAAGGAATAGGAAGCAACCCAGGGAAAGAGAGCAGGATACAAAGTATCTGGAATACCTTACCGACTAGGCTGATTGAAAACACCAAGTCAGGCTGTCCGGAGAGTCATTTCCCGAGCAAGAGAGCAAGAGATGCAATTACGCCCTATTTTTCCCCCAAATGTCCCAGAATCCCTGCTAGCTCCACCTTTGGGTCCTTGCAGTTCTCTCCCTGGTACTGCTGGGAGTTGTAGTTTCCAATCACTGGAGTAGGGTGTAGGGTCCAGAAAGCTGGAGTAGCGGGTGGAGTCCACAAGACTCTGCAGAGTTCCTTTAGGACATTCTTCCCCTTAACAGTACAATTAACTAAATTACAGACCTAACTGAGGTTCCATTATTTCTTGGTAAATACTCATTTTGTTATTCCTGTACAGTTAATTCTTTCATAAATTATCACACATAGAGGTTTGTAGAATCATTAATTATAATGAAGATGCAGAACTACAAAGATAGAGAACTTTTCTCATGATGCCTCTTTTCATTCATACCTACCTTCTCTTCTTTGCACCCCTGGCAACACTTAAACTGATTTCCAACTCTAATTTGCTTTTCAAGGGTATATAAATGGAATCAAACAGTACATATATTTTAGAGACCTGCTTTTTTCTAGCAGCAGACTGCCTTTAAGATAGAATCAATTTGCCTCAAGAATCTGCAGTTCATTCCTTTTTATTTCCAAGTATTATTCCATGGTCTGGAAGCTCCAGTTTGTTTAAACATTCACATTGAAGGGTATTTGGGTTATTTCCAGTTTGAGGGATGTTACAAATAAGGCTGTTATGAATATTCATGCACAGATTTTTGTATAAACATAAGTTTTCATTTTCTAGGATAAATGCTCAGACGTGCAAATGCAGGGTCAGATGGTAAATAGATGTTTAACATGTAAAAACCTGCCAAATAATTGCCTGAGTAGCTGTAAGACTTATATTTTCACCAGCAATGTATGAGAGATCCTTTTCTTTCACAATCTTACCATCATTTGACATTATAGTTACTTTTTTATTTTTAGGTAGTTTAATGGGTATACAGTGGTGTCTATGTGGCTCTAACTGACTTTTGCTAATGACTGATGCTGTTAGACATCTCATCATTTTGAAATCCTTTGATCATTTTCTCATTGGATTGTTTGGTTTCTTACTGTGGGCTTTACAGAATTTGCTAGATAGTCTGGATCTTAGTCGTAAGTCTGATACACAATGGGCAAGTGTTTTCTTGTTATTGTCATTGGTCTGGTAATTGAGTTTTTTTTTTTTTCATTTAGCAGTATATCATTTAAATAGATACCTATTTATTTATTTTCATATCTTTGGTGTTATGTCAAAAAAATTGTCATCTTTACTTAAGGTCATAATTATTTTCCCCTATATTCTTTCTGAGGAAACTTTATAGTTTTACACTTTTTATCTGTGACCCATTTTGAGTGAAATTGTGTCAAAGCTTCATTGTTCGCAAATTGATGTCAATGTTCAAGCAGCATTTGTTAAAAAGATTCTCTTTCTCTCATTGAATTGCTTTTTTCTCCTTGGATAGAAATCAGCAAGGTGTAATTTTCATATTTGTGTTTTAAGTAGCAGAAAATTATCAAATAAAAGGATAGTGGGGTATGTTTTCACACCACACCATGGAAACAGTTATAAGATCTTAATTATAGGTGGAAATGAGTCCCACTGAAAACTGGGGTGTCTATTACTTATATTAAAAGAAAGGAAAAAGAATATGCAAGAATACTCAGAAGTCTACTAGAGAAACCATCACTTAAAAACAATAATGCAGGGCCCTCCCTAGTGGCCCAACGGATAAGGGTGCAGCACTGCAAGCTTAACTGCAGCCAATTCAGTGCAAGCTCATCCCCACCCCGGAGGTGATCCACATGGTGTGGCAAACCTCTCCTGACCTGCCCACTGCTCCCCTCAGCAGTGTGTGTCGTCGATCTGCCTGTTCTCCTGCCACTCTGTCTCTGGTGAAGCCTCTCACCGCCCCTGTACCTCTGATCTGAATCCCAGTTCTGTATGCATAAATAAATACATCTTGAAAAAAAAAATAAAACAATAATGCAGTTCAGCGTTTGGAAAGTTTTCCTTCCCATCAAGACCTAACAGAAAAGCGATGTATGTGGCTATTGCCTCTGGGTGGTGAAATTCTGCCAAGCCTTCTCCCTGCCCTTCTGTTTTGTTCTGTTTTATGTAGAAGAACTGGGTGCCTGGGTAAGAGGTTTCACCAGACAGAGTGGAGAGCAGAACAAGTGAAGTGACTGACATACACTACTAAGGAGCTTAGCAGGCGATAAGGGAGAAGTCTGCTGTGCCATCTATGGGTTAGCTCGCTGGTCGGGTATTGAACTCAGGACACAGAGTCATAGTGCTGAGACTTGACCCAGCAGGTTGGCCCACTCCCTGCTCTTCTAAGCAGGTTTTAATGCTTGAGTCCAGCTCATCGCCTCCCTTTTTCTTTAGCTTTATCCCGACTGTGGTAATCTGGACTCTAGGGCCAACTAAAGTAACCCTTGATTACATCTAAGTGACTGTTTCACACTTGGCGCATGGTTTCTCTATTTTTGCTTCAACACTCATCAATTTTAGATGATATAATAGCTAATAATTGATTCAGATAAAATATGATTAATACTACTCAAATGGAAAAGCCAAAATCTGTAAGCACTGAAAAGTAGAAGGAAGAAATGAATGATGCAGAAGAAATGAAAAAGGAAACTGGAATGAATCTCAGGGCAAGTACACATTTTCTTAAAGAAACCTCAGGCTGTAGCCATGGGGAGGAGGGACAGACATAGGGAATTGTGCTCATCTTCATTCATACAGTTGTATCTCTTAATACTTATGAGGTGCCCAAGGGTTCTTCACTTAGGTGAAGAACATCTAAATATTATTAGAAATTCAGTTCTGTTTAAGATATGCTGAGTCCAAGAGAGGATTCTGGTTTCAGGAGAGGATCAGGCTGGTCAACATCCAGTTGATTTGGCACCAATGTGCAGCCGGAATGGGAGCTTGGCTCATACAGGCGATGAGTGGTGCCCAAAGATGAGTCTGATTGCCTGGAGCCCACTGTGGGAAAATTTGATATTCCTGTTACTTTTTTTTCCTTCCGTCTGAAAATGTCAAATTTTGTAAATGTGCACTAGACTTTTACATGAGTGACAAATAGGGCGGCAGATAGACATTTAGAATTCTCAAGAGTTCCCTGGAAAGATGATTGTAGCTCTTTTTTCAGTATTAGAAATATGAATATTTATGGTTGCAAATCCTTTTTAAATTGCCAAAAGTGAGAAGTTACATCAACCAATAATAACTTTATCAGCTTTAGTGCTGGTTTATATGAATATGTCAAAAAAAAACACATACTTACTGGCATCAGGTATTAAATCTTATCATTAATGGCACATGGATTTTGACACATTTATCACTGAGCTTTGACATATATCCAGGGGGAGTGTTTAACAGCCAACTTTTGACTTAAATTTCACCATACTATAAAGATGAGTGTCAGCTAAAGGGAAGCAATATAAACACTGTGTTTGTGGATGCAAAGTAATCAAGAGTGTGAATTTTTAAATCAGATGGACTGAGTTCTAATTTTGGACTGATGGTAACTGTAAGTGAATGAATTAACTGTGCATTTTTTATTTATATTACTTTTGTTAAATATTGGCAGTAGTTATAAGGCATGAGAACAAATTATTTCAACAATTACAGAATTTCTTATTATGTATGCCAATATGGCATAAATACTGTTCATTCACAAATATTTAAGTAATATGTACCTACTACATGCTACATTGTTTTTGTAGTTTAGAAATCATGAGTGACTAAAAAAATAAA
>NW_004567106.1:57349114-57352592 GCF_000260355.1 Condylura cristata
ATATACATATTTTAATGTTTGGAGTTCCAAAGAACATTTTGCTCAGTTGATTTATTTTAAAATGGCCTTGTTTATAGCCTCTGAAACAATTGAACTTCAACATGGATGTTATCACTAATTATTTTCACATTTTGATATTTTCAGAAATGATCTACAGAGGTTTTTCTTCATTTCAATATTGACTTGACATAATAGGAGAGCACCCCTCTTTCAAAAGAAAACCTTTGGAAGGGTTCTTGTCCCTGGATTTTAACAGACATGTATGGTAATATCAACTTTCATTCCTCAGCTCTGGGCTTTACAACTCTTCTTTAGTCAACATATTTTTAAAGAGAATGGGACAAAGTGCCAAGAGCTACCGTTTATGTTGTCATTTGTCCTGAAAGAGAGTAAGTAAACTTTCAACTTTTCATAAAGAATTTAATAGCAAAAATTTTTTTAATAGCAAAATTTATTAAAGGAAATATAGGATCAAAAGTCCTCAGATAATCATTAACTAAACTGAAAATCACTTTCTACATAGAACCATCCTTCTTCAAAAGACTGTTTTTAGAGGAAGCCATGTTGTTTTAATTTTGATAGAAATTAGACTTTTAGAGCTACTCAACTATACAAAAACTTGCAACTCTATAGGACTTTTCATTTCATATCTTTCATTTCTTTAGTACTATATTAGTTTCCTTTTTAATATCTATAATCAATGTTATTTTATACAAAATTAAAAAAATCATTTTATGATCATAATTTCAATGTGTTAATATAAGATTCAGCACAACTTAAATTGTTAGTACTTTTCAAGAATTCAATGTGGTCTATTGGAGTGGTCAAAATAATTACTTTTATAACTATTCCTCTTAAAATGGGGTGAAAAAGGGCCCTCCCTGGTGGCATAGCAGGTTGAAGCACTGCACTAAGAAGCTTAAGCCACTACCGCATGAGTTCGATCCTGCCTGCCCAGGAGGAGATCCACATGACGAGGCAGACCTCTCCTGACCCGCCCACTGCTCCCCTCAGCAGTGTACTTCCGGGATCTGCCTGTTCTGTTTCCCACTCTGTCCCTGGTGAATCCTCTCACCCTCCGCATCTCTGGCCTGTACCCCAGTTATGTATGAATAAATAAATCTTTTAAAAAAATGGGGTGAAAAATACAGATGTAACTTTTAGGACCTTACTGTAGTGTTTCAATTTCTCCATAAATAATGAAATTATTCAAAGGTGTTCTGTACTTTGGTTAACCTTTACTTCTCCTTAAACTTTTTTTATTTTCTCCTTTCTCTTTCCTCCTTACTGCCTGTTCTATAAAATGTAAAATGACAAATCAGACTCACAAGCTTAGGCAGAAATCAAAGGAAAACTTCATTTTCCTCTCATCTGAATCCCACAATGCTGATATATGTGGCTGCCAATCATTTTTCAAATTGCTTTATCAACTACTTAATTTTTTAGCTTAAAGATATGTTCCCCAACTTAATACCTTTTCTTACATTCATTAATAATTGCCAAAACCACTTCTGCCCAAATAGCACGAAAAATTGTGTTTCTGCTCCCCAAGGAAATATAATGGTGTACCATTCACTAGCAAAACAAAGCAGCCACTACTGAATTTTTTAACAATCTAATTCACTAATTCAGGTACCTGTGACCCAAGACTTATTTTTCTGCTGGGCATAAGAGACTGACTGTACCCTTAACACTGAGGTGCTAGGATATTGAGTGGGCAACTCTTTTGACAGTATGTTTTGACAGCGTATCTCTGATAGGCCTAAAATGTTTTATTTTGGCAAAAACAGAAACATTAGGAGATCAGTGCAGTGTTTAATTTGATGCATACTCAGATTGCTGAAATTTTTCCACTGAAATCAGACAATTTGATCTTAATCCAATCACACCAATCTCCTAATGTAATTCCACTATCATCAATCAACAGAGTAAGTTAACATTTGTGGCTGACCACACCCAATCAGATTTTGTAGGTTATGGAAACAGTTGCCTTCAGCATATTCAGTTCCTTCCTTAATCTAGAAACAATTTAGATGGGAAAAAAAAATCAGAGAACTTAATTGCTATATTTTTACATTGAGGTGATTCTGTATTGCAGTATTTTGGATTTGAAATATCAATATATTGGGTTTAAAATTAGCACTATTGGACCCACCCTGATGGCATAGTGGGTTGAAGCACAGCACTAAGAAGCTAAAGCACTTCTGCATGAGTTCGATCCCCACCCCAGAGGTAATCCACATGGCACAACAGACCTCTCCTGCCAGCCTGCTGTTCCCCTCAGCAGTGTACTTTGTTGATCTGCCTGTTCTGCTGCCTACTCTGTCTGGTGAATCCTCTCATTGCCCCTGCACCTCTGGCCTGTACCCTGGTTCTGTATGCATAAATAAATAAATATTTTTTTAAAAAAATTAGAACTATTGCTTTGATAGTCAAAGAAAAGATTTGTTCAAAATATTTAAGTGAGAAGGAATATTTTGGCCAACTGTTCCCTTATTGCCACTTCAATCCAAAACCAAGAGACAAGTGTCTTATTTGGTGAATCCATGATATGTAAGTTTCTGGATGTCAACTTTGTTAGCATCTGTCATATAGCTCTTCTTTCTGAACAGCAAGTATTTAACATGATAATTAGCCTTCAGCTGGAAGCTGATGAAAAATATACTTTAATAAGTTCATTAGCTTTATACAATTGTCTTTGAATTTGTATCACTTGAAACACTGAAGGAAAACAAAGCCCAGCTTTAAAAATATTTTTTTTCTTTTTAATGAACAAAGACACAAAACTTCAACAAGTACTATTGGCAAGTGCTAATAACGTGAAGGGAACTGTAGACTCAATTTTATGTGAATTTGTTTTGACCTTGCTACTTTGCACAACGTTGTTTTTTCCTGTTTTTGTTTTCTGCCATTTTCAAGAAACAGTTCATTTTCCTAAATGAAGAAAGAGATTCTGAGAAGCAGTCATTCCAATCTCCAGAACAGAATTTCATACTACTGGTCCGAAGTATTTGGCACTTTAGGCAACAACTTATAATATTCCATCAGACCCTGCCACTTGAAATGATCACAGTTTTGTTATTTTATCTAGAAAATTGTATTCTCTGGGACTGCCATTTAAAGAAAAATATACCAAAAATGTAGATAAAACCAATCATTCTGAAACCAGTCATTCTGTCATTCCCTGTTCTTAATCTTTAGTGAAGATGATGGTGACAAATGAAAATTCTTTGAAGGATTGCCTCTGTCTAGCAACTCAAATGTAACCTGTTTTGCATTGTCAGATAATAGTGCTGACTGGAGCACTGAAAAATTAAACATGGACAGGGGCATCCGTGGAAAGGTCTATCTCTCAATTTCTACCAGTAATAAATAAAAGGGACTATATATGTTCACACACAGAGAGACACACACAACCTGTATGTACATATATGTATATGTGTACACACATGTATGTATGTATGTATATATATATATA
>NW_004567106.1:57352692-57443401 GCF_000260355.1 Condylura cristata
TATATATATATATATATATATATATATATATTCATTACATGGTTGAAAAACCCAAAGCCCATAACATTTAGAAATGCAATTTGTAAACATTGTGCAAGCATTTTCAGAAGCTGTAGTTGAATATTAATCAAATACTTTCTCATCTCCAAAGTCATGTTTTTATAATTTTCCTTCCCATGTTTCAGTATGTCTGCTTCTTTCACTTGTATCCAGTTAAAAACATAAACCTCAACAAGGTGTGAGTCAGAACTACTGGAAAATTGATAAGCATTTGGGCAAGAGGGAAATTGGTGAAACAAAGTATCTATCATGGCAAGAATGCTCATTTTAGGTTAAAATATCTTTGAACATTCCAAATAAAAGAAGATTTACAATTGATAAGCTCATATCATTAATTCAAGGTTTCCAGACATTTGCAAGGAGATTAACAAAATGCACTGAAATACCATGAAGGGATGAATCTAAGCTCAAAACTGACAAAATCACTAGAAGCTTTATTTTTTCATTTTGAGGATTTTAGCTAGGATATAAAAAAGGATAGATAGAGAGATAGATAGATAGATAGATAGATAGATAGATAGATAGATAGATAGATAGATAGATAGAGGTATATGATGCTTTTTTTTTTTTTTTTGTTATCTGGGTTTACCAGTTGAAATGGAAAAATCAAGCTTTGTGAATTAGATTCACTCTTCTCCAAAATCTGACAACTGAGTGAAACATATAAGCAGAATATGTAACAGAGAATGGGTACATTTTCCAGTTTTGTTACCTACTGTTTTTATTTTCTTCAAACTGAAAATAATTACCCAACTTTCAGGCATCCACTGGTATATAAATGTTTATAATATCATTCTCAGAATTTCTTTTTACCCCTTGCCTTTTTATAGTATGGAATAAAAGAAAAATTGTCTTAAGTTATGTAAGTTCAGAGAAACAGAGTCTGGAAGTTAATTATATGCTTCTTTTCTGGCCTCTGATTTTGTTAATAAGTAACTCCATGATATTGTTTAATCCAAAAACTGGTGTTGCAGGAACTCGATGTTGAGATAACCTCTCACTGGTGTTGCAGGAACTTGATGTTGAGATAACCTCCAACAGATCACCTATTATTAAGATTTTCATGAGAAATGAAAGTTAGGGAGCATTGAACTTCACCACCAGGGCTGCTGAAATGTCCTTCACTTCTCATCTTCTTGCCATGAAATAAAGCTGAATCAATGGCAAGAACTGAGAATGTTGTGAGATGTGTACTGTGTGTTATTTTTGGAGAGATAAACTAATAGACCAGTATAAAAAAATCCAGATTAGACAGAAAAGTAATTATTATCAAAGTGATTTTCAGTTACTTAAAAGTCGAATGCAAGAATTTACTCTTTTATGTTTGACAAAGTAACACCTCACTTCAGTAAGAAGCAGGCCCCAAATACCTAGACTCCTTTGCATTGATGGCATGTGTTTCATATAAATTTCAATGCCTAAAAGCAGAGGTTAGAGAAATAATGACCCTCAGAGACACTTGGTATGAAATTGATTGGGGAATCAGATAAGTTATAAAAGTTACTTGACACAGGGCTGGGGCTCAGCCACTTTCTCAACTATGTATACTGAGGACACTTATCAGAAAAGAATGATATTAATTCAAATCCCATTAATGTGAAATATGTTAAAATTTCATCTAGTTTCTACATAGTTCAGTTTCATGCTATTGCTCATGAAACATAATGTATAGAATATTACAGAAAATATGCTTAAAGTTTTTGAAAAAATTATTTATTTGCCATATTATTATATATTTTTTATATTTAACTAGACCATGAGTCATAGGTCATGATGCAGAACAAATCTGAATCAGCATCTGATTTAACCCTCTGTCTCTTAGCCAATAAAATCGTCTTCTATTCATTGTATAGTAATCAAATAAAATCTGATTGAACAATCAGGCATTGGTACCTGGAAACATCTTGTAAGCAATTAGTTTTGTTGTCATTATTGTTTTGTTTCTCTGGGTACAATAGCATATGTTCTTAAAGTATTCTATAATTCAGGTTTTCTTCTAGATCAGAGTTTCCCCTTTCCCATTAATACAATTTTGAGGATTCTTACCATCCACATGTCAGCTTTTACTCAATATTTATAAATAGAATTATGCACTCACCTGTACAAGTCATTGTTGTTATTTTATCTATTGCATTTAAGTATAAACTTTGTAGTCAAATATTGTTTTATAAACGACTACATCTTAATTTTTAGCTGATATATTCCTAGACAATGCTGTTAAATTATATTGTACTTCAAATGAGTAGCCAGAAACATAATTCAGACACAAAAATACCTGTATTTTTGCAAGGTATTGCTATAAGTTAATGAGATTGATTGGGTATTTGAGTTGGGAATGTAGATTTACAATTTTATAACTGCCTTTAAATCATTATAGATTTATTTCCTCCCCAAACAATTCATATTTACAGAGAAAACTGCCTTCAATCTTTTCCGAAACAGACTTGCTGATAAGTAAATTCAGAAATATAACATTGCATAATGCTTAGCAATCATCCCATTCCACGAAAGGATCATGTAAATTGGACTGGATTGGTTGAGTTCATAAAAGACCTACAGGCAAAATAAGCAATGGGAAAAAAATTTAAAAAAGCTGCCAGGACAGTGGCTGGTATTTGCTAAATGATTTTCACATACTATTCTTCATGTAAAATCAACATCCCTACTTACTCAACTCTCCTCATTGGGGACAAGGCATGGCAAAGAAACTTGGAAGACAGAGAAACAGAGTGGCCTTCCATCACTATGAGGCCGAAGGCTCCTGCTTTACTGAGTGAAACAGCACGATGACCTGGAAAAGAGAGGGAGAGAGAACATAATAAAGTGGAAGTAAATGGGAATTTAAGGCTATTAGTTGCTTGCTTCATTGAGTTTACCTGTAATGAGGGTCTTGACTAAAAAGTAAAGGAAGCAAGTAGAGAGTGAGAAATTTAGGAAAGATGTGAGGGCAATCAGTGGCCCTGCTTGGTTATGATAGAGCAGAGACCTACAGCATAGGGAAGCAGTCACTGGGGGATTCTGGGATTGAAAGAGTGCCCCTGAAATCTCTTAAGGTCTAAGGAGCAGACCGTCTTTCTCCTTCTAACTGACGTTCCACTCTGAAGCATTTGTTCTGTATCCTAATACACTAGTAGGAGTCCATGTTGCAAATTCCTTAGTATGTACTCCCTATGAGCCAGAAAATAATGGTGGCAGGCTGCCCTGGGGGGGTAGGGGTTTAGTCTCAGTCCCATGGCCACAATAGCCTGAGTTCGATCCTGGCCAGATAGGTGACCCACATGGTGCAGCACACCTCTCCTGTCCCAACCGCTGCTCCCTTCAGCAGGGTATTTCAGTAGATCTGCCTGTTCTAATCCCCTTCTGTCCTTCTGTCCTGGTGAACTTCTCCCCCTCTTACCCACCCCTTCCCCACTTTTGACCTATACCCCAGTTCTTCTGTACAATAAACATTTTTTTTTTAAGAAGATAATGGTGACATTGTAGCCAACATCCACAGAAGCTGAATGGCAAGGAGGTGATGGATGGATGTCACATGCCCAGAAGGGAGAAGACTCACTGGCAGCTGCTGTTCACCTCCCAACCCTGACCAGTGCTCCCTATTTTTTGCCCCTCATGACCCTTCTAATACAAAGTTACAGTATTTCGGAGCTCTGCACACTTAAATGTTATGGCATTTCTATCATGTATCTGTATAAATGAGAATAACATTAGATAGTAAATAAGGAAGGGCAGACAGTTGCAAAAGTTACTGCCTTAAGCACAGCAATAACTCTGCCTTTTAAGAAATCAGGGTCTTCCCTGTCTCTACCTCCTGAAGTTTTTTGTCCCCTTGACAGGTATTGACCTGAATTGGAAAAACCTGTTGGCTTTTTGGTGGGCAGGCAGCCCAAACCAAAGCCTCTGGGGACAGAGAAATAACTATTTTGTCATCTCGCTCTCTCCTTTCTTTCCCTCTATGTTTAGCTGTGCTTCTTCTTAAATTAAAAACCAGAGACCTGGGGTATACTTTGGAGAAAGTAGAAGGAAAATATCCAATAGCCATACTTCATGCTGTTCCTTTATGTCAGTGTTTTTTTTTTTTTTTAAAGATTTATTTATTTATTCATACAGAACTGGGGTACAGGCCAGAGATGTGGAGGGTGAGAGGATTCACCAGAGACAGAGTGGGGAGCAGAACAGGCAGATCAACGAAGTACACTGCTGAGGGGAGCAGTGGGCGGGTCAGGAGAGGTCTGCCATGCCATGTGGTCATCTCCTGGGCAGGCGGGGATCGAACTCATGCGAAAGTGGCTTAAGCTTCTTAGTGCAGTGCTTTAACCCACTGCGCCACCAGGGAGGGCCCTACATCAGTGGTTTTTAAAATTGAGACCAAGGCCAGATAACCTGGAGGGCTTGTTAAAATACAGACTGCCAGGCTGTATTCCAGAATGTCAGACTTTGTAGCTCTGGGGTAAGGACTAAGAATGTGTGGGTCTGACTACCTTCCAAATGTTGGTCATACCTTGACAACAATTGTTTATAAAGGTTTTGCTTTGGAATTTGGGGTCCAAGCTCCAGCTGGTTAAGTTGCCCTTTTTGCTGGCAATTGTATGTTTTGTGTTTGGGCATGCAAGCGTGCCCAAGAAATTCTAAGTGCAGCAGTGGGGATCAAGAGCAAGATCCAGCATTTCTGGGTCCCTGACAAAATGCCACCTTTAAAATGGCACTTCAATGTACCCAAGCATTGGTTCCAAACTTGCTTTTAGTTTGCATTGTTTCTCTTTTTGTGTTGGCATCTTTCATTAACTCTACTCGACCATGGTGATCCTATGACTTTTCATTTACGAAACTGGTCAGGGATATTGGCTAAAACAGAAATGAGCTTGCAAGCTGCCTTTGTTTGAAGAGCTAAGAAAACAGAATTGTCCCTCCTGACACTGCTATGTTTTTCTGTGCCTCTGGGAGAGGCAAAGCATAGATGGTAGTTGCTAGGTTGATTATGATAGGTCTAACAACCAAATTTCCTTCTTTGGCATGAAGGAATTAAAGTTGAATTGGAGATCTTAAGAGGTTACGAAGAAAGGCCATGAGGTTGCCTAAGACTATGATCTAAATACAGGAAGAATTAACACATCCCAGTGGATGAATGGGATTCTCACTGGGGTCCCCTGTAAGACTATGTCAAATGCCAGCAGCATGGGTATCACTCCTAGAAGTTCTGATTCAGTAAGTCTCATTTCATAAAGGAGGCACCTGAGGCGATTCATTTAATATCACACACCCTGGGATAGTTGGGTTTGAAATTCGGTTGTCTGAAACAACCAGAGCTGTTTCCACATCTGCCATCTCTTTTTAAATTAGGTGACACTGATTCTCCCCCAAAAGAGAAATCTGTCTTCATCCCCTGTTTGAAATATGGCAGCATTACTGGAAACTGAGACTGCCTGCCGGGTTTGGTGGAGGACAGGGAGAGGGGGAAGCAATTTTATCTTCCTGATACTACCGAAATGTTTAAAAGCTCTGGAAACAGGAAATGCATATACTTACCTCTTCTATGAAAGCAGTCGACCCTTGCAAATAGCCCACACATCGGTGGGGCTCCAAAGACACCCTGTATAAAAGTCCAGGTGTTCAAAGACACTCTGTAATCAATTACCACCTTGGATAATTGCAATCTTCCTATGCAAGGGCTGTTTCAACAGATTATGATATATTTTGTTTTTGGTTGCTCTAAGTATCAATAGCTCAAGAAGTGCTGTTCTAATAACCTACTTTATCCCAGCAGTAGCTGACCTCCAGGGAACTCAAAACAATTTAAAATTAGTTTCTTATTAGCTATCAAAATTCAGGTCTTCTGAAGGCGATAGAAAGTCCAATTACTTCCATTTTACAGATACAGCAGTCAAGGCCCAAAGACTAAAGATTGTTTT
Organism: Condylura cristata; assembly: GCF_000260355.1. Taxonomy (NCBI): domain Eukaryota; kingdom Metazoa; phylum Chordata; class Mammalia; order Eulipotyphla; family Talpidae; genus Condylura; species Condylura cristata. Next base: position 57,358,662 of record NW_004567106.1, read on the forward strand.
GTAGCTCACAGAATTTAAAGCCTTTGTGGTATGAGGATACAGAAATTAAAACTAAAAAAAGACCTTGCTCTATGAAATGCTGATCCTGTTATTTCCTAACCTAAAAGAGTAGAAATTTCTTTTTGTCAAATTCATCATAACTTATGAAATGTGACTCATGAAATAGTACTCTGATTGTAGCCCTAACCCTAACCTTTGCTTCATTTTTTTTATCCAGTATATCTAAGCATGAGAATACTAAATATCATTTTTTTAGAAGTGTAACTTTTTCCTTCTTTTGCATAAATCATCAGGTTTATCCAGAAAAGTCTCCCTGGATTTGGAGCTTTGTGGAATCAGGATGGTCTTAGTATCTCTATACTACCCCACGTAGAAGTTGCCTTTATTCTGTGCTGTCTTTCTGACATTTGTGAATGAATGTAAATGTTGCCTGTGAATAGGAGGAAGAAGCAACTTGAGGTGAGGACAGGTTCCTCCTGTTCCCAGAATTTCCCATCTTGCTTTTCACAAAATGCCCATCATACTTCTTGAAGTTAATTATATACTTGCCTGAGTTCCTGGAGGCTAGAATCTGCTCCCTTGGTCACTGAACCCCAAATACAGAGAGTAGACCCTTGGGCACAGCTGGCATGGGTACTTGGTCTACTCTACTTGCTTCTCTTGCCGCAATCTATGTCTTCATACATTCAATTGTATGTCAGGTAGGCTCTCCCACCTGGAAGCCATCCAGAAACATCTTGGAGTTCAAACAAGAGAAGGCATCCAAGGGTGATAGGAGCACAGAGGAACAGGAGAACTGAGGCAGTTATTCCTCGCTCGCTCCTTGCTGGACTACCACAGGTTAGTAGAATCCATTCAGCAAAAGTCACATAACAGTCCAAAAAGCATTTCATGAAGCTTCGTACAGAATCAACAATCATGCAGTAAAAACTAAAAAGGAACAAAACAAAACAAGCAAACCATTCAAATGCTATCCTTCCAAGAACCAGAAATAGACACTAGATTAAGCATGAAACACTTTTAATTGATAAAGTTTGTTATTAAAATATAAATCAATGAGACTTTTAAATGAGATCAAATGTGCTCACATTTGTAATTTCATAATGTTTCTTTACATTTATCAGTGAATTATGCACATGTAGACTGGAAAATTTTCTGCTTCAGGCTGATATGTTATTAGTCATCCTGAGCAGATAACATTTTAACTGTTCTTCGGAAACAACCTGTAACCTCTTATATACACCTATATTGGTTACTGCAGTCAAGATATTTTTTGTTGTAGTCATAGGGGATTCTCTGCTAAAATGACTTACAGATTATTCAGAGTTGAAAAAATTTGAATCCTTATTTTATCTTGTATATTGGCACATTAGTAACAGTGGGATGAATCTCAGAGGGCACTCACAAATCAGAGATTACAGAGATGAAATGTCTCCCAACTTTGACACCCCATAGGATACCTGAGATTTTTCTCTAATATCTACCACAGTGGAGAACACAGATGGTATTCTTTGCAACCACTGTGTTCCTTGCAAACCTTGGTAAGGTGATTGGCATATTGTAGATACTCAGCTTATAAGTGCTGAAACACTCTAGGGTTCACTTGGTCACACCTAATGATTTAAAACAAGAAAGTAATGTAATTTGTTAGATATGGTCATAGAGCTTCCATCCCAAATCTCATTACAATCTAGACAGGTTAAATGGTCTTGGTAACTTGATCAATTACAAACATTTTTGTAACATGTATCTGAAGTCAGTCATCTTGCTTTATCTCTTTCCTTAAATCTTCTAACTTACCACACATTTCTATTTCTTTTTCTTTTGAAACTTACTAAACTTACTACAGTAAAATGATTTCAATTCAAGTTCACCTAATTATAGTTCATTTTGTCAGTCTTTCTCTTCAACTATGACCCCCACATATAAAACTATACAGACTTGTTCTGATTACGATAGGATGTGACAGATTCTCACTCTCTTGTTCTGAATACTATACTTATTTTAATGCTGATGAGATTCCATTGCTTCCAAAGAGTGAGTTATTACATTATAGTCACCTTCTCACATAAAAAAAAAAACCCACAACTGCTAGCATTTTAAGAAAAATAGCTGTTGCTGAGTCACATACCATTATCCACCTATTCAACTAGAGAAGAGATCGCTCTCCAAGAGGGTTTATTGAGGACTGATTTTTCAAAAGAGAGAGTTTATGTTGTCTAAATAGTCTTTATACTATATCACAGCAAGGCAAAATGCTTGAACAAAACACATCGTGATTACATATTTTTTTATTTGTGCAAAAGTGCATTCCATAAATCATTAAAACAAACAAGCTTGAGAACACAAGGCAGTAATTGGACCAAGAAGAAAAAGGACATTAAAACTATGTTTGTACACAGCTGAACATTTTTAGAACTCTTAAAAAAATAATGGGGGATTACCGTAGAATGTGTTCACTATGTTAGAACTGTACAGATTTTGCATGCTATACTTATGTCCGAGGAATCCAGAGTGTGGTAAGAGTTACAGACCAAAGCATTAGTGGGAGGATGACTATTAGTAATCAGGTACATACTGAAATGTAATTTTGAGACAGCCTGGGCAAAAGAAAGTATGAGCCAGTAGGATGTGAGTTACCCAATGTCCTGTTTAACATGGTGACTAAATCGCTGACTGGCAAGCTCTCCCTTAACATCCTGTTAAACTTGACCACCCAGACTAGTGAGAGGTGCCATACTAAACCCAAAGCATTAACCCCTGTCTAGTAACTGTCTTGCAGTTTCTTGGAGGAGGGAAGACTAGTGTCCTGCATGCATGTAACGAGGCTCATAGCTGGGCACAGACCACCTCAGAACACACTAGAATGTTCCACCTACCTCATGCACCTACTCCTTTAAACTGTCCTCCTGCGCCCTATCCTGAAACTTTAAATTTTCTCTTCCATTCCAGTCTTCTTTATACTTGAGTGTAACCACTGATAAAGCCTTGCCTGGTTTAACCAAAGATCTCTGGTGAATTCCTTCTCCTAGAGGGTCTCCAAACACACACATTTTGGGGGTATCTGAAACAATAGCACTGGGTGGGGAGGGGTAGAGTAAAATCAAAGGAGAGTTTCTCTATTTAGTCAGACTGGAAAGTAGATGTTATTGGACCCAGGATTTATTAAGTAGAGAAAGGTAAGTCATGGTTGTATAGTAGACTCTTCATTTATATCCAGGAAAAAGTCAAGATCAAATCTTCATATTAGATAGGACTTACAAATGGCCATGGCCATTAAAACTCTAATTTCATAGGTTAATTTAGAAAATTATCACCATTTATTGATATAGCATATGTACTCTTCTTTTAAATCTTTTTTTCTCCTTAATATACGATCCACTCAGCTTAGGTACATGGCAAAAACAGGCCATACTCTTAGTATTTAAAATAAGCCTAAAATTTTAGAATATGTTCTGAATATTTACTGCTAAATTTTCCATTGAAAATTTAGCTTAGGCAACAGTAAGTGGGTTTTTATCAGGCCATTAAAGGTTCAAACCATTTTTTTTTTTCAGCTTGCTGGTCAACTAGTGATGTTCACACAACCTTTAAACAATACAACCCCATTAAATATTTTAGTTCCATACATAGTACGGCTGAATTTTGTCATGCCTTCACTTTCAAAGCAATTTTGAATATTTATTTAGGTTAATTCAGTATGAGTCATTTCACCCTAGGTTTTAATGCTAACCTTAGAATATACAATGATTGAAAGATGGAATCACTATTATTTATTAACAGTAAAACTAAGGTAAATTATATTTTAACACATGTGAATTTCTAAAGCTGACTGCAATAAGGAATATACTAAAAGGACATTTCTCTTTATTATTCATATTAAATATTCCACTTTTATATTCTGTAAGCAGAATGAGGCCCATAAATATGGTAATTATATTTGAATACTATGCAGTCAATATAGTTAGAAATTCAGTGTGTTGAAGGAGCCAGATTCCTCTCTTGCTTACTAGTAAAAAAAAGAGAGAGAGAGAGAGATTTCCTCAATGGGGAAGTTGCCACTGTTAGTTAAAAATCCCTACTGTGTAAATTGGCATTTAGGTACATGCTAAGAAGTGAGGTTTCTGCTACAACAGGCTATTACAGCTTCTTCATAGTAGTTAAGACCTATTATATAAACCCTTCTGTATTCTGGTTCGCTGACCTACTCCATAAAGTCATTATGGACTATTGTGCCTGTCAAGCTGCCCCAGGGTCTCATTAAAGATCTATTTCAGGTCTCAGATCCTTGCTGACAGAAGACACATGTTCTCAAACTTTAGCTACCATGCATGAATTAGGTATAATGACATTCCAGTTTGAAATGCTCATTTTATATAGTTCAAATTGCATTTAGTTTTTTTACTTGCTAAAAATTATCACAAATGTTAGAGTGCAAGTGTGTGTGTGTGTGTGTGTGTGAGTGTGTGTGTTGGGAAGAGGGAGAGGCGTGGGAGGACAGGATGGGACTCAAACTGTTATAATTTTAACCACCTAGAAAAAAACATTTTGTTAACTCTATCTCTGGGTCCAGTGCAGCAACACCAGAGGTGAGTACCTCAGTATCCAGCTCCAAACTCTCTCCTCTTGACCTAGAATTCTGGGGCCTGCACGAAAATGCAGCAAGACTTTGGCCACTTCTCTTTCTGCTCTGCCAATGTAACAACAATGCTAAGGGTGTAGGCACAGTAAACAGCTTTGAGATGATAATGGGGTTAAGACCAAACAGTGATGGCTGGGGTCAGTGTGGTCTAGAGAGGGACTATTAGTCCAGATCATAGATTGTAAGATTATGAGCTTGGCTCTATTACTGGGGGATGACTTCACACTGAACTTTACTAATCTTCAGCCTGATCTTTCTGTCTGGAAGACATTAGGATCATAATGTTTGTATCTTGGAAAGGAGCTTTTGTGCTTGTTACATAAGAAACTATGTGTACATGAAAGAAACAACCTTGGCCTCCCATCCTAAAATTATGATAAGATACATTTGCCAACAAGCTGTGTGAACTGAATAAAGTTGCCTGAGATATATCAAATTATAAAACTAGGTCCATTTGTTAACTTTACTTTTTTTTTAAGACATTTATTTATGCATACAGAACTGGGGTACAGAACAGGCCGACTGACAAAGTACACTGCTGAGGGGAGCAATGGGCTGCTCAGGGGAGATCTGCTGCGCCATGTGGGTCACCTCTGGGGCTGGGGGTTGAACTCATGCTCAAGTAGCTTTAGCTTCTTAGTGCTGTGCTTTAACCCGTTGCACCACCAGGGAGGGCCCCATTACTTAACTTTAACCCTAAATTGTAAATAAGCCCCGAAAGAGGTCATGCCATTTGTGTGTGTATGTTTTGTTTTGTTTTGTTTTGTTTTCATCTGAAAATTTTAAAAGCAACAAATCATGAACTAAGAGGGGAAAAGCTTACATGATACCTTATGATTGTCATGGGTAACTTTTTTTTTAAGGTTTATTTATTTATGCGTACAGAGCTGGGGTACAGGCCAGGGATGCAGGTGTGGTGAGAGGGTTCATCAGACAGAGTGGGGAGCAGAACAGGCAGATCAGCGAAGTACACTGCTGAGGTAAGCAGTGGGTGGGCCAGGAGAGGTCTGCCAGTCAAGTGGATCACCTCTGAAGTGGCTTTAGCTACTTAGTGCTGTGCTTTAACTCACTGTGCCACCAGGGAGAGCCCTGTCATGGATAACTTTTAAACTACACATGAGAGATAACTCAAATAAATATAAAAACCCTCAATCTAATTGAAAAAAATTGGCACTTACTAGAATTTATTTAAAGAATATTCCTCTACCTAAATATATAAACCAAAGCTAAGAAGGTTGGATATTTCTCTATAAACAGGGTGTAACACATAAAACACACTGATATCAGAAATGAAATCAAATTCACTCTTAGTCTGTGCCTAATTTTCCCACCAGAACTTAGAGTATTATGTCTTTGCCTCTCAGCTGACACATTCTGCACAATACTGCACTCCACAATAATACCCACGTCTATGTGATCTCCAGAACCTTAGCAAATCAATCTTTGTCTCCATTTCATTATCTCCGAACAAGGGTAACAAGGCTACCTATCCCACAAGGCTGTTGCAAGGTCTACTACAAGATAACACTTAGCAAATTGTGTAACATGAGTCTCATAATCTTACCTATTAAAGATTTTATTACATCATTATAATTGCTATTATTACGAGGTGTCTTATCATCATCTTTCCCAGTTACTGAGCTCTTTATGTCTACACAATAATCAGTATGAATTTACACATTGCTCTAATTGAAAGAATAAATGAATGAGTGAATAAAATAATAAATTTTAAAAAGGCAAGGCCTTGAGAGAGAAAGGGAGTTTGTATTCTAGAAGACAATATAATTAAACTAGGAAGATCCTGTAGATCCCTTATATTGATGTTTTCAGACACTATACCCCTTATTTACTTTTCTATAGTCTAGGGCAGATAGTGACACTTTTTTTTGAGAAGGCAATTGATCTTCTTGGATAAGGAGAATATCGATTGGGTTAAAAGATTGGAGGTAAAGGATAATTTTTCTGGTTTAGATTCTGAGGTCATTTGCTTTTTGTATAACTAGAGCCAAGAAAATAGAAAGTTAAGAATTAAACGTGACTCAGAGACTCAGAGATCATTCCTTGGGAAAAACAAAGTTACAGCATCAACCATAATTTCAATAATAAGCTGACAGGTTTCAAAATAACCCCAAAAGAAGTGAGATAAGACCTTGGGGGTAGATTAGTGCTATGCAGAAATGTTAAAGAGGAAAAAAAAAAAAAGGAGAAGCTCAGGATTTAGGCTGGAAATGTAACTGAGAGAAATGATTAATGTTTGGAGATATCAGAAGATATTGAAACTATGCTGAAAATATTTGAGAGAGGATATATTTTCATAGTCTCTTACATTTCTGAAATATATCTGAATGTTACTAGTTATTCCAATTAATGACCCATGCAGCTTTAAAAATGCATCATATTAAGAGAACTGAGTGGAAAGAGATATGGGACATTCACATTTTAGTATGAATTATATTTTTCCTAGTTTGTTTTTCTTCATCTTAATAAATGTCAAAAATATCCTATCAGTTACTTAAGTCAAAAGCTATGGAGTTAGCCTTCTTACTTAATGTACATGTTTCTCCATGAACATCAACAGATTAGGAGGATTTTCTGACAAGATATATAGATACCTAGTTTAACCACTTTTCACTACATTTACTACTTCACTCTTCACAATCCAAGATCATCTCTACCCTGTATCTTATCAGTATCTTCTAACTCATGTCTGTACTTCTGCCCTCTACCTCCTTAAGGTTAGTTCCATGTCATTACAGTGTCCAGAAGAACTTAGTTAAAATTGGGACCCATTATGTCACTTCTCTGCTTAAACTGAGCAAGTGGTGTCTCATGTCTTGGGGTTAAAATTCCTTCCATATTCTCCATGGTCCTGCGAGGTCTCAGTATCCATCTTACCCTACACAGTTCACCTTACCCAGGTCTAGCTCTGTTCCTGCTTCAGGACCACTCTTCTCAATGTTCCTTCTGCTTCCAATCCCACGGATGCCGCATCTATCAATCTCTCATTCTCTTTCAGGTCTGTAATCAAATGTCTTCCATATCAACTCTAAGAAGAATTTCAACCACAAGCTCTACTTTACAAATGCTATTTTTTTTTTTAAAGATTTATTTATTTATTTGTACAGAGCTGGGGTACAGGCCAGAGATGCGGAGGGTGAGAGGATTCACCAGAGACAGAGCAGGGAGCAGAACAGGCAGATCGATGAAGTACACTGCTGAGGGGAGCAGCGGGCGGGTCAGCAGAGGTCTGCCACACCATGTGGTCACCTCCGGGGCAGGTGGGGATCGAACTCATGCGGAAGTGGCTTTAGTTTCTCAGTGCAGTGCTTTAACCCACTGCGCCACCAGGGAGGGCCCTACAAATGCTATTTTTAACCAGTTTTCTATCCAGTTTTCTTCTCAGCATTTATTAACACAACCTACACTTATGAATTAATTTTGTTAAATGTTTGTCACTCTCACCATTAAACCATGCTGTTTTGACTTTTTTGATTCATTGTTGGATTCATAATTCCTTCAACATCTATAACATTGTGCACTCAATCATTTCTAAATAAAATGATTAAGCTATCTTAGTTGCATGTTTTATTATTTAAAAATCAAGCTGCAGTACCTTCCCTAGATATCTTTTTGATCTATCTGTTTGATATCTGAGAGTGTGGGGCAGGGATGGAGCAAACTTTGAAATAGAAAAGTCATTTGGATTGGGGCACTGAATCAAGGGAAAGCATTAGTGAGTCGAGATGAAAAATGGGAAAAGCAGATCTCCAGGACCTAGAATGTATACTGAGAATTTTGGTCACTTGGGTAACATTTTCAAAAGATACAGACGATTTAAAGAACATTATGAGAAAAAAGTCAACGAACCACATGTTCTGTAGTTGATATTATTCCTCCTATAAGTGCCTTGCCTTTCCTTCCAGGACATAAAGATCTCAAGAGGCCATTGAATTGAATGCTACCAGTATTCTGTCCAGAAAGTGGGTTGTATGTAAAAAGGGAGTTTGGCACCTTGCACTCACCATGCACCTGCTGTGCAGAGTTTAGCATGCCAGAAGGAAGCCTGGGAGGGGTGAGTGGGAGTTCTTGAATTGCAGGATATTTGTGCAAAAGCAGAGCTCCATTATCATCACAATCTCCTTCTTCAGTTTCCACCTTGATTGAGCAGATGTCATTCTTGCCTCTTCTGCCTAGAAAATACCATGACAGGATTGCAGGCAAGACTTTGTTGAGATTGGTCAGGGTTAAGAGCTAGTGACAGATAGGAGGTCAGCATGAATCGGCCACATTGTCCATGGTTGCCGGATCTGAGTATACTCTTGAAAAGCTAATTTACTCTTTGAGAGTAGAAGAACACAAAAAGGAAGAGAAAATACCCCGTAGAGGTGACAGGTTGTAGGGAACAATGGAAGAAGTTACTTTCACCTTTTTTTGGGTGGACTAAAAGATAGGTGACTGTTAACTGAAGGCAGTTATTTATTTACATGTTTTCTCATGACTCAGTCAACCTAGCATCTGAATTGAAGATATAATAAAGTGTAAAAAGCAAAAAGAATAATTAAAATAGACACCCCCCCCAACACACAACTCAACTGTTACCGACTTGGATGCTCTTAATGTGATTTTAGGTGTTTGTGATAATTATTACTGAGATTCTGTCAGTGTAATTCTAGGAATTTAGGGGAAGGAAAACAATAAAATATCACTCATCAGACATATTACCCAAAACCTAGAAACAGGTAAAAGATATTGATCATTATTCTTTCAATATACTGTAGCATTTGAATTCCTAGCTACTATAGATTCAGGGGTTTATTTATCAATTTTTATTTATTTTATTTATCAATTTTTACCTGCTAGATTAAAATAATGTCTATCAAGTAGAAAAAGATAACTGCAAAATAACATCAAAGTTTATGGCTTCTTGTACTGTAAGACACTAAATTATTTTTATATCTAACCTTCTGGTTTATCCCAGTATTTATATATGTATGTGTATATACATATTATTTGTACTAATTTTGATATTTTATTGGTCCTCTCATTTGTAAATGAGTTGAATAAAATCCTTGACTTATTCACTTCTACCTCTGAATGACAGATACATTTAACCCTTCAAACAAAAATTTTTTATTAACTATGTTCTGGTGAGTTTACCTCATGAGAGTCAGTTGATTGGTAAATAATCCAAAATTCTTACTTCAAAATTTGAAAGAATCACCAATCAATATGAGTATCTTCTGTTTTCTATACTCACCCACGTCACCCCTACCTTCTTCCAAGTCATTATATGGTCCATACTAATTTTTTCACAGGTTCGCATCCATGCTTTCTCTTGGCTTTAAAGACTTTGTAAAACAAATTTTGTCAAAGTTAACTTTGCCTCACTTTCACTTAGGTAGTAGGTGATTATAAAAATAATAATAATCATTTCTTTTCTTCCTCTTTTGATTACTTTGAAAGCAGATATAGCAAAATATGATATGACCCTTGACATTGATAATATACTAAATTCAGCATAGAGAAAAATATTGAGTGTCCTAGTGAAGGATTAACCCAAAATTAATAACATCATTTCTTTAATAAATATTTCTTTAAAGGAAAAAAAAATGAGTCTATAACTTTTCAAGAGAGACAAGTTTCTGAACATTCAAAAGCATAATTTCTTAAGGAAGACTTTTCTTCTAGTCATATTAAAATTTTCTTCATTATTTACATATTCATTAAAGGGGGACTCTAATAAAAGGGAAAAGGAATATTTCTAAAGATTGCTACATCACTAGTATAGTTTATAATTTTCCATTATTTCTCATTCATCTTTTCAGGCAACCTCATTATTTTCAACAATTGTATTCTAAATTCTGGTTCAGATTTGGATAAAAATACTGACACCAGAGGAAATAACATAAATGAAATGAGAAGAATTGGTAGGGTTGTAAAATAGAGGGTTAGAAAGCCATTTATTCCATTTGTGGGCTGAATTGATAACCAATGTTGATTAATTTTTATTTAGGAAATTACTACTATTAATTCTATATTGTCATTATTAAATAATATGGAATAAAGAATTGAAAAGAAAATATACAGGTACAACATTCCATTCTTGCAATATAGTATTTAACTAAAATAAAAATACAAAATTTTATGTATTTGCGATGTCAACTGTTCTTTAAAAATTTCTGATAAACACTAAAAATTTAGGAGATTATTCATGTCTCAGTGGAATTTGAGTAATTCTTAAGAGAAAATTAGTTTGTGACAGATGAACTTTAACTGATTTAGACACCTTTAAATATTAACTAGTATAAGCTAATTTAAAAAAAAAAATGAGGTCAGCTTTGTCCCAAGTTCACACTAATATATTACTCATTGTCTGCTAGTGACATTTGCTGAGTATTACCTTGGGCTACATTTTTAGCATTCCCTCTGGGAGACTGCGATTAGTTGTGACATTCCTTGTCCAGGATAAAACACAAGGTCAATTTTAAAGAATATCATACTATTTTTTTCCCATGCAGCTTTGCATTTTCTTATCTCTAGAATGCAGGCAATCCATTTTAAAGCATTGGACTTGCAGATCCTCTACCAGCACAAGCTCAATCCTTCTCCTTACAGGATGCTGCCCTAAGTTGTCCTAGATGATTGCATCCTTAGCCCTAGGCAACATCCCTGAGAAAATAACCACAGTGGAGGTCAGAATTCTCTAGCTCTTACTGTAAGAAATTGAGGAGGTTTCTCCTCCTACACCTGGGGAAGGTGGTAGTTTTCTCAAGAAGAAGGTTTCCCACTGAGATAGTTACAAAAGATGATTTGCGTAAATTAAACCAATTCTATTTTGAATTAAACAAAGTTTTGTAGAACAGCAAAGTTTTGTAGATCAGCTATAAAAAGTATTTAGGAAAAAACAAACATAAGTAAATTTGTAATAGAAACCCCAATTTTGAATTATGTTTAATATTTTATTTTTCTCTCTAAAGAAATAAAGTAGTAATAATAACAACAACCCACCTTCGCCTGAGTCAGCTTTGCTCCATAATCACCCTGTTGTATCCACTTACCCTGATTAGAGTCAATTACTAAATGAGAACATGAAAATATAGTTGAATCACTGTCTGAGCGAAACGCAAGATTTGTAGAGCGAAACGCTCAAGATTTGTAAAATTCAAACATATATCTCAACCCAACATACGGATTCTTACTAGCTAAAGTTAAAAATATCTTTAAAAATAATGAATACTCTCCAATAAAAGAAACCCAACAGCTAAAAAATTAAATATATAATTACAATTTCTTTTCTTGGTATGGCTATCAGTACCTTGTTACCTGAAACAAGAAAATATAGCAAATATGTAGTTATGGATTTATTTAGTTTTACACTAGATTTTATCTAGAAAGGCACACCTAGAAGTGGGTTTAGCATCCTGATTACAGGATTATACTTATCAATAATTCAGATTATCTGAAAACTTAAAAATAATGTCTGCTCTCCTTGATTTAACTATCTACAAACCACAAATAGTGCTAAGAGACACTCAACAAAAGGCTGATAAACCCACCCTCCTCCTGGATGCTGTTTCTGTCTAAGGTTTCTAGTACACCTTGCTCTATGTTGCAGGAGAATGAGCTATGCTACTTCAACTCTCTATTAAATAAGGTGACTGTCAAATATCTGGGCTAAAATTACAAAGCACAGATAGCTCTTTATATCTATAAGCAGTGCAATGAGCCATCCAAGCTAACTCAGAAGAGAGAACATTTACTAACAAAACGATTGTAGAGACCCATTGACTTGATGGATGTCTGAAATAGTAGAGAACAGAAACACCTAGGACAAAATGGCAACAGATTTGAAAGCTTTCAGGGGCTCCCTTTACCCACCCTAGCATGCTTTATTAGCATGACACAGACTCCCTGTTTTCTCTCCATAAGGATACTGCTCTATGAACCAATGAATGTTTTCATTTGCAAAATAAGAAAGCACTGACATGTAATATGAACTGTGGTTTCTCTAGTGATGCCAGGGGAATAAATATGCTAATTCTGTGCTTTCAAGACTGGACTGGCTAAGGCCCATTACTTCACTGATTTCAGTGGCTACCAGGTGCAGCCTGTTACATTCCTTGGAATATTTCATTCCGTGAAAGTTTTGACTTTGAACACGGGGGAGAATTTCAGTGACCTTTTGATAGACTCTTAGATGATTTTCATATCACAGTCTCCAAAGTTTAACTCATCACACGTTCATCATAAATATCGGAAGCAACTGACCTGAAGGTATTGCTTGATTCTTCAAAAAAGATAAACTTTACTAGGAAAAACTACCACATAAATGTTGAAATATTCACAAAATCTTACACAAATAATGCTTTTTTATATAGGGAGAAAAGGCAATATTCCTCACATACATACAGATGCTACAAAAAACACATTCCTGGAGGAAACCCTTACTTCCTAGGAATGCTAGGTCTTTTACAGCAGGAGATAAATAACAGCAGAAATGCCAACTAGAAAGTTTTCCCTGGTTTTAAAACTGGAACGAAACAACTCTCAACATTTGCAAAACATTCCTTTATTATTAGAAATAAATTATTTGTATAAAAAAATTGCATGCATCAACCATTGCATTTATTATTATTATTTTTTTTTAGCACAACCCAGGGCTTCAATCCAGTCAGCCATTACAAGAAACAGACTCATTGTCTTATACAAGTTGAACAATGTGGGACAGGAACGGGAGTTCTCACAATCACAGAAAAATACTTACAAGAATAACATCAGACATGGTTTATTTCAACAGCATTTTTTTTTCACAAGCTAACATTAGTTTTCCTTTTGTGATTTTTTTTTTTAACTGCTTATGAGTAAGCAATACTTTAGCTCGACACTCATTGGTTGTATTGTATATAAAACGGTTTTCTTCACTCTCTGTTATTGATACTTTTGGCTCATGGTTACTTTTTGTTCCTTACAAGATTGACTATGGATTTGATTGATTGTAGTCTACAGAGATCTCCAGGAGTGAGTTTTGGTGGTGTCATGTTCATTGTGTGAGAATTTCATTGTGTACCATTTCCCTGTTTCAGATTGAATGATTGCTGTAGCTGATATATGTTGTCTTGGTAGAAGAAGCTGTTAAGACAAATTAAGACCAGTTAATACATTTTAACAATAAATCATTTTGTTAAAATGATCTAAAATAACAAGTATTTTGTCTATTTTATATACCATACTATCATATGATATTCAATTTTTACATGTTACTTATTATTTATGCCATGTAGTAGGAATTTAATGATTTTAGGAATAAAAACACAGTGGCAAGTTTAATCTGTTAAATCATTTGTCTCATTTAGAAAACTAAAGAGGTGGACATTCTAATCTTAATAAATTCAGCTACAATTCAATTCAAATTATTTTAATTAGCAAAGATTTATAATAGAAAAATAAAACAGGTAAATTTATCTGTTCTGTTAAAAAAAAAAAAAAACACTTAGGTTAAGGATTTCAACTCAATGAATTTGATTTGATGACCAAAAACAGGTTAGTAATTATATCTAGCTTTTCTTTGAGAATGAAACTATGTTCAACTTTAAAATAAACAATATTTTTAGACTTGAACAGTGAACAGAGTGAAATATCAAATACATAGAATATTTGTAAAAATTAAAGTAAATATGTATACTGTCAATACATATATGTAATCTGATTTCCTCTAAAATATACAATTAAAGATGTTTAAAACTAAAGACTCCAAGGAGGAAATGAATATATAATTGTCCTGGTACCAATTTACTATGAAGTCAAACCCATTACCCTAATATTATTAGAGAGATGTATAAAAAATATTCATTCTATGTCAAATTTATATTCCTGTCTTAATTTCCAGAGAATCTAAATCCAAATAATTCTGGATTTACACATTTCCGAAAATGTGATAGATCTGTTTAAAAAGTCAAATGTGATATTCTGTTTGACAGTAGAATTCTTGAATGATAATTCTGAGCAAAAAGATATACAACAGGCCCTCCCTGGTGGCACAATGGGTTAGGAGGCAGCACTGCAAGCTTGCCACAGGCGCTTCAGTTCAATCCCCAGCCCTGGAGGTGACCCACATGGCCGGGCAGACCTCTCCTGACCTGCCCGCTGCCCCCTCAGCAGTGTGCTTCGTCCATCTGCCTATTCTGCTCTCCACTCTGTCTCTGGTGAAGCCTCTCACCACCCCTGCACTTCTGGCCTGTATTCCAGATCTGTATGCATACATGAATAAATCTTTAAAAAAATTTAAAAACAAGATATACAACAATGTAAAATATATATATATTGCACTACATAATTCTAATTCAAGATGAAACACATTTTAGAGAATAATTGTTGAATATTTATTAAGGAAGTTGAATATTTAATAAGGAAGTTGTAAAGCTCTGCCTCTGAAATAATTGGCAATTAGACTCATTCTATACCAGTGAGCATACATCACCATTGGTCATTGATCACATGTGGAAGGTCACAAAATTCACCAAAATGAGTGCAGATTCCCCCAAGGAAGTGTTAGTCATTGATGTTTCTGCTATCTCTGAATAGTATGTGTTTTGAATAATGTGAGTTTCATAATAAAAACAGGTGACATGTCTTCTTATTTTCTCTATGTTGAACATACTTATTCTAAGTCAATATTGTAGAAAAGAAGATTTTAGACTAGGTCTTAAATTCCATTCTACAAAATGAATGAAATAAAAGGTCACTGAGGCCCAGTTTCATGCTAAAATGATTAATTTTTCACTTGTTTGATTTTTCTGCCTCTTTTCATAACATTTCATCATAAAATGTTTAAAACGCACAAAATTGTTCAAAGAATACTATAGTGTATATCCCTGTGCTCACCACCTAGGTCCACAGTTAATATTTGCTATATTTACTTCATAACCTCTCTCTACAAAGAGTAATGTTATCATTTTAATTTAAAAAATTCCATTTTTAATTTAAAAAAACATTGGATTATAACATTATGCAGGTAACTGATCAAGATTTATATATATGTAATCGCTATGATTTCAAAACATCAAACCTAGAATACCTATTTTTATGATAGTCAATTTTTTTAAAGATTTATTTATTTATGTATACTGAACTGGGGTACAGGCCAGAGGTGCAGGGGTGGTGAGAGGGTTCACCAGAGACAGAGTGGGGAGCAGAACAGGCTAATCAATGAAGTACACTGCTGAGGGGAGCAGCAGGCTGGTCAGGAGAAGTTTGCAAGGTCATGTAGTTCACCTCAGGGGCAGGGATCTAACTCATGCGGAAGTTAGCTTCTTAGTGCTGTGCTTTAACCTGTTGTGCTGCCAGGGAGGGCCCTGAGATTCAATTTTTATGTTAATTATTTTTTTAAACCATGTAGTAAGATCATTAAGAATTCAACGACCATATAAATAAAAATGCAGTAGACTCATTTAGAAAACTAAATATATAAATCTTCTAATCTTTAACATATGCAGGCAAAATTCACAACACTGGATTTCATGAGGTTGGAAGCAGAATGGGTTTGTGGAGAAACAACTACTGTGTGTGAAAACCAACACACACAGTATTTCCATGTAAAAATTAAGGTGTCTGTTATCTTTTGCTTTGTGTAAAGTGAAACACAATTATTTCATGTTCATTTACTTTATTTTACTTCTAATTTACATAATTCCTTCATATCCCTTTAAATTTCCTATAAGAAAATAGAATCTATCATCTGATTCTAAAGGATTTTCATGTAATCTTTGCAAAAAATTGAAGAAAAATTGTCCTCAGAGTTAGAAAATATCATCCTCAAAAGACTTCAACTTCTTGCCCTATTCAACATTTTCAATAACTAAACATGTAGGGAATATTTATCAAATGTGTAGATTGCTAGAGAGAAAAACGATGATTGCAATAGAAAAGCAAGTACAAAAAAGACCTTGAAGAAGATGATACTCAGAAAGTGTTAATTCAACAGAAGGTGATTTGGATAAGGCTATCTTGAAGGATCCTTCCATCTTTGATACTTTATAGCTAATTAAGGATTCATACTTCATTTTTTCTGAACTCTTAGAAGTCATCTCCAGGGTATAAGCTGGTAGACTTCTGTTGAGAATTGAGACTATAATTTACAAAAAGAAAGCAATCTTAATTTTTTTCATAGGTAGAAAAGGAAACAAGGGTATAAAAACTGATGATTTTGTGAACATGAAAACAATGATGAGGGACAAGTGCGAATGGAAGGTAACCTGCAAGAAAATTCATTCCAGAATTATCACAGAACAAAATGGATCAAAGATGTACCTATGAGCTAATAGGGAGAGTTTTAACTGGAGTGATAAAAATGCTCAAGTGAGCATCAGTTTTTGAATACAGTGACAATGAATTCCACATTGTGTTCATAAGCTGGAAAAAACAGATCTACCTCCAGAAGCAGCTGTTTGCATGAATTATTCATGAGCACAGCTTAAGGAATAACATATTAACAGCATTTGTTAATTTTGTACAGTTGATAAAATTTATATACATATATCAACTCTGTTTCTAACTTCCTTCTGACACTTTTATGAAACAACACCTGATTTTTATACATCTGAAATATAGTAATTTCAGTCATCAACATGGACTTGCAGGTCTCTCAGCCTCAGAGTCCTTATATTTATTCTGTGTGGCTTTGGGAGTTATATATTTTTTTAAGACTCATTTATTTATGCATACAAGAATTGAGGTACAGGGAAGAGGTGCAGGTGGTGAAAGGAGAAAGAATTCACCAGAGCTAGAGTGGGGAACAGAACAGGCAGATCTACTGAAATACACTGCTGACTGGATCAGCATGCAGGTCAGGAGAGGTCTGCCATGCCATGTGGGTCACCTCTCTGGACAGAGATTGAACTCTCAAACTTGTGCCGCAGTGCTTCAGCTTATACCTCCAGCTTATACCCTCGACATGACTTCTTAGAGTTCAGAAAAAATGAAGTATGAATCCTTAATTAGCTATAAAGTCTCAAAAATGGAAGGATCCTTCAAGATAGCCTTATCCAAATCACCTTCTGTTGAATTAACACCTTCTGAGTACTATCTTCTTCAAGGTCTTTTTTGTACTTGCTTTTCTATTGCAATCATCATTTTTCTCTCTAGCAATCTACATATTTGCTTTAAACCACTGCACCTTCAGGGAGGGCCCCATCTTTGGAACTTATAAAATCTTAATTACGTTGCCAGAATTCCTGACATAAGTCATTTTTTTTTAATAAGTCATTTTTAAGATGAGTTTCTAATTATGATGCACTTGAGAACTCTACAGCATGAATGGCAACATTGTTGTATATCATAAAAACTTAATTGTTCAGGGAAAAAACAAAAACAATGGAATAGTAGTCACAATTATCAAATTCTTTACATATAAAAATGTGAAAAAAGAAGAAAAGGATACTGAAATAATAGTTTTTTTTTTTAATTTTAGATTTTCTCTTTTCTATTAATGAAAGATAAGTCTGTTTTCATGGCAGAGATATTTTTACCTTTATACAGTGATTTATAGTTTACAAAATACTTCTTCTATGCATATCTTTGTCCTTTGATTGTAGTAATGGTAATTTATCAAAAGCCAGGTTGCAGAACATGTGTGAATGCGGCACCAGGGATTTTATTTTGGTAGATTAACTAACCCTGAATTTATTTAGAATAGACTCAACCATTTTAACAGTCAAGGTTTTAAATTTGAACAGGCATGATCCTAGTTATAGTGAATAGCAAACACCCATTTCCTACTTTCAATTATACTTCTAAAACTATAAGACATACTTTCAGAAGGAAAATACAGCATTGAAGTTATTTGGGCTATTGACACACTTTAGATTATATAATACTTCTGACTCAACTCAAGACACTGGTGCACACAGTAAAGATAACAAGAACACAGAGGGCCCAGGATCCTTAGTCATGCATGGGACTGAAGCTTAGCAATGGTGCTCTGGATGGGTCTATAAAAGAATATGTAGAGATATCACAAGTGACCCTCCATGGTGGCACAACACGTTGGAACACAGCACTTCAAGCCAGCTGCAGCCACTTCACTGTGAGTTTGATCCGCAGTCTGGGAGGTGACCCACATGGCGCGGCAGACCTCTCCTGACCTGCCAGCTGCTCCCCTCAGCAGTGTACTTCATCGATCTTCCTGTTCTGCTCTCCACTCTGTGTCTGGTGAATCCCCTCACTGCCCCTGCACCTCCATCCTGTACCCCAGTTCTGTATACTTTAAGAAAAAAAAAAATCACAAGTTTTCTCTCCTGAATGTGTGAACTATAATCATTTAACTGGACCAATCCATTGAAATCCAGTGCAATCCTATTAAAGATGATTACACTAAAATCTACAGGTACAATTTAGCTTTTCAGGTTGTGATTGACTTGATCTTGATTCATTGTTTTAGGTGAGCTTCTGACTCTCCCAGAATATTACAGGCTTAACCCCATCCCCATACAGTTGCCTATTTGTAATATTTCATCATCCTTGTTGCAGAGAACATAGGGAAATGCATGTGTACCATAAAAAAATAGCATTTCAGTATCATGAAAAAAATCATAAACAGAAAATGTATAAGACATTTTTATAATGTAGGATTAATATTTTTCAGTACAGAGAATTTTCATCTTCAGGGAACTAATACACATTTTTAAATTATTTTTCATTTTATTTTTAAAATTGTTATGGAGGTACCATTATTTTACATACTTGCTAGAGTTTTGACCATGTAATATTGCTTTTGCTGTTTTCTTCCATCCTCTGGGGAAAGCCTATTAAAATTTTCCTCACTACTTTCCAGAGGTAATTTGGGAAATTGGTGTTTATTTTATTCTATATCTGTTGTTCCCATTTGCAAGCAAACTGCAGAAAGTTTTCTGGATTATTGGTAAAGAACAGCAAAGCTATAGACTCCCTTGAGTGATCCTGAGACATGCCAGTGTTCCAAGCACCTCACTGTCCAACAGCAGTCTGCCAGCATCCTACAATAGGTTTTAACTTCCTACTTGATGCTTTCAAGACAGAAAAACAGATAAAATTCAACTCTCAAATCACAAGTGTTCCTGTTGATTGTAGTCACAGTGCATCTTTTGCTAAAAGTTCCAAAAGGTCCATTATTACTAAATTGTCTACCAATGATCAGAGATGATTTGTTACTAAAACCCACATTTATTGTGTCCTCTCTTGTAGTTTCACAAGGCTTCATATTTGTAGAAAGGTGACATTCTGTGGCATTCTTAAAAGTGTCTTTATCTACATGTGAATAAATTGGTATTACCAAACTAAAAGGTAATCTTCCTAGAAGAACTGACCAATAATTCTGAGGGTCAATGAAGCCAACAAGTTTATTTAGTCAATACTCACCTTCGGGGGACATTTCTGTATGTGGGATGTTAAGCAAACAATGTCCATCTGAAAATCTTGACGTATGGGAGGTTTATGAATCTAGTAAAGACTATAAATTATTATAATTCCATTAGATCACATCAAATCTTAATCCTCCTTGTATTTTGTGTCAAAAGCATAGAGAGTAAGTTTTTATAACCTGCTAGAGCAATCTGTGAGGAAGAGAATACTTTTGCATGGTGCCTTATCCTAAATTTAAGTCCCAATGTTGTATTCCCAAGACAGAAAGTCACTCTGATTCAAGCACATTAGTTTTTATTTCTCTGTGTTCTATCTACTAAATCTAGTAATCAGGATGCCTTTTTGTTTGTTTTTATGACACTCAGATTTCTGGTAATTTACAATATGTAAATCTTTAATCTATGTAGATGTCAAAATGGTCTAGAATAGCTGAGTGAAACTGTACTGGATGAGCTCAGACCAGTGTGTAATATCATGTGCATCTTTAAGGATTGATTATAAAGAAGATACAAGTCAGTGAGGAAAGGAAAGTAGATTGAGGTTCTAAAATGGCTAGGGGCTTCCAGAAAAGAGCTCTAGTTATTTTAATAAATCCATCAAGGGAACATCTAAGGGTACAAAAGGGATGACTTGGGAGAAAAATGAACTATGACTGAACCTAAATGTTGTATGAATACTTTTCTCATTTCCCTAAATGAATATTTTATTTCCATCAGATTAATCTTCAGTTGCATATTCTATAAGTATTAGTTAACAATTAATTCTACAAAGATCAACCACTATTGAACTAGCAAAGCCTGGAGAACAGCTACTAAGCACTGGATGGTAGCTTTATAAATGGAAGGCAGCTGCAAACTTCAGGCTTTATGATGTCCCCACAGGGAGAGCTGAGTGTCCCCTGCGTGAAAGAGATTCTGTGCCCGTTCATGCTCTAGAAAGCGGCACTTGTTTGCCATCTTTCTATTCTAACTGAATGGTTTTAAAACCCTGATGGCCTCATGGTGTGAGAACACCACACACGGTGGAACCACGCAGCAACGTCCCCAACACCAGTAGAAGAATGTTCAACGTACATCTGTTAGGAAGTGCTCCCACTCTTGACCATCGGAAACTCTACAGATGACTTACTATTAGTTTCAAGACTTTCACAGAGTTCACTTTTCACCTCGCCATTTGGTCTGTCGTTGCCTTTTTGGATCAATTTGCTTTGCATGGTGGCAGCTGTCACCACAGCCTTGAAGCTCCTCTTGCGTTTTTGAACGTTCTGCTCTGGATGAAAAATTATAATATAAACCTTAGGCATATAGAGCATGCCCAGAGACACCGAAGCGCTTAAGCTCATGGAGACAGTAAGTGTTGTTGTCTGGATGTACATCTGAGGGGAGGGAAAAAAAAAAAAAAAAGAATACATGTTGGTAAACCCGATCTAAGATAAAGCAAATAACAATCATGTTCTACAATCATTCCATCCTCCTGCCTAAAGGGCATACGTAGCACCTTATACTTATTGAAATTGCCCTATCCTACTAAGGGTTTCCTTTATCTCCACTTGTAAATGCAGGCAAGATCATGATTGCTATGTCCAGTTCCTTAAAACAGACAGCTAAGCTGATGGTCCTCAGTTCTCTGTTTAGATTATAATTAAACATAGAGTGGGAAGAGAGCTAATCCTCTCTAACAAAAGATGAACGTTTTATACCACACAAACCTTCTTCAGGAAAGTGTTACAGGATCAAGTGTTATTCTTTTAACAGTAAATTTAACTTAGAAGGTAAATTTCATATAAACTGAGTGGGAGTGAAATAGTGCTGAACATCACTATGGTACATGATTCTTGAATAATGCCAACAGTGACTCCTTCATACCGCAACTTCATTCCAGCTACAAGATCAGATAAATTTGGAATTCTCTCTAAAGAACACTTCTAGAGGACGTCTTAAACATCATGGCATATCAAAACAAACTGGGGTGCTTTTACAAAATACATAAGATTGCCTCATGAAGACATAAGTAAACCTTTGGAAAGAGGAACTTGACACCTACATTTTGATAATTCTTCTCCTGTGTTACTTCTTACCCTTATTCCACTGAAATTGATTGTGGAAAGAACGGTCTCTTGAGGAAATGTTTCTTCATACAGTATAGATGTTAATAAACTGAAAAAGCTACACCTAAAAACAATACTTTAGGCTTTTATGTCATTATGGTATGTAATAGATATGGTAACATTTTAATATTTTTTCCTTCTGTAGTGTTATTGGCTTGTAATTAAAAAACAGAAATTAGGGAGCCTCCCTTGTGGCGCAACAGGTTAGGATGCAGCACTGTAAGCTGGCATCAGTCACTTCAGTGTGAGTTCAATCCCTAGTCCCTGAGGTGATCCACATGGTGCAGCAGACCTCTCCTGATCCACCCGCTGCTCCCGTCAGCAGTGTACTTTGCCCACCTGCCTGTTCTGCTCACCATTTTGTCTCTGGTAAATCCTCTCACTGCTCCTGTAACTCTGGCCTGTACCCCAGCTCTGTATGCATAAATAAATAAATAAATCTAAAAAAATGCAAACAATATACAAAAATGAACAATGGAGTAAAATATATATAAATAAACTGCAACAAAAAAAAAAAACCCAGAAATTAATGTAAGGTATGTGACTTGATGTTTTGACACATATTTGTGAAATGATCATCACAATCAAGCTAATTAACATATGCATCATTTCACAGTTATCATTTTCTTTTTATTTATTTATTGGTGGCAAGAAGGATTAGTATCTACCTTCTTATTAAATTCACATATAGGTGGATAATGTTCCATTCTATATATGTAATTGATACATATATCAACTCTTTAAAAGTTGAAATCTTTCATCTGTTTTTATTTTTCATGTCGTAGCCCAAAACATAATTTCTCCAAATAATATAGAGTACTTGGACCACATGGGAAGTCATATTTTTAAGGTTATGATGAGATCCCTTTACCAGACTGCATGTCCTCATTAGTATATGTCACTTTTATAATTCCTCTGAAAAGGCAGAGTCCACCAAATTAGGTCTGACAAATTATCAAGTTGTCAGATTATATCTGACCCTGTAATATTTCCTGAACTAATTGTGTTCTTTTCAGTAAAGGATCTAAAAACATTCACCTGACTAAAATCAGCTATAGAGTTGCCTTTTCATAGGAGAGACAATTTATCTTAGATAAAAGCATGGAGGTAAAGAATTATCCAAACTATTGAGAATCGGGTACCAGTGAAAGGCACTATCTCAGTGAAATCATACCATGTAAGTTATTGCATTTGTAGTTCAAGTCAACTAGCACTAAGTCAGTCTTTCCCATAAGACCTTATTGTGACTATGCTAACAGCCTTAAATGAGGTGATATGGGATTAGTTTGCTTCACATTCTGGAAATCCTCCATGATAAATCTTTATTATGATGTTTATTTTTCACCTAAGCACTAATATATTAAAAAAATAATACAAAGACAAACTTAATAATGAGTAGCATTGTGATTAAGATTTTACATGAACTCTATAGGGATTTATATGAAATATAAAACTAGTGCATAAACTTCCTTAGAACCTATCAATTACATATTTTTATACATATTTCTAAGAAACTATATAAGATTATAGACACAGTACTTACTCAAAAATGCTAAATTTAGGTATGTGAAGCTCTTCAAAAACCTGCTGAGTGAGACAAATCATGCACAATATGTCTTCCATAAATTTCCAGTCCTTAAATGGATACTGGTAATGACTTCAACAGAGTTGCTGACATTTTAAGTAGGAAACACAAAGTAGTGAGGGATGAATCCAGTTTCTAGACTAGACTTATACCTACCAGCCTCCATAGAAATATAATTCAAATACATCCCTCCGCAAAGAAGCAAATCACTACACATTATGTTAAATTTGGAAGATCTGAGAACCTACTGCCATTAACAAGTTCCAGGTAGAATGCCACTATGTGCCTTGAAACCTTATAAATCTCCCTTAAGCGACTTATCATTAGGAATACTCATAAACTGCTCATGTGTTCGTTAATCCTCCCTGATTTCCTACTTGTCCTCCAGCTATCATTGCTATGGAAGACCTATGAAGAAAATGTGGGGCAGAAAAATGACATAAAGATAAGGAAAGTTTACAATCAAATGCAAAACAAACGTAAATATTCCAAAGCCACTCAAATAGGCAACCATCGGTTTTGTCCCAGAAAGACTCTGCCAAAGCAGTTGTTCTTAAAAATAAACAAAAACCAAACAGAAAACCTCCAGAGATCACACAAATGAAATAATGGGGACAGCCACAATGATTACTGGATTCATTTTATATGTCTTAATCTGTTGGTTTTGCTAAAATGTGTAGAATTAGTCCAAATAACAAGTAACTTTCAGTTTTTAATCTTATAAATTCCCTCTGCTATCATATGAATACATGATCATTTTCCCTTATTCAGAATTATCTGTGCTATGTGGTAAATACAGTCTGGCTAAGAACTAAACATGTAGATTCTGGAGTACCAGTTTCAATAGTCAGTACATAACTGCTTGTCTCCATTCAGCAAACCAACTCATTGGAAGATGAAAAAAGCAGACCATAGGTTTAAACAGTTCTCTGCTAGTGTACATTTTCTCCAGTAGATACTACTGCCTGACATTACACTACAATGCTGTTTTCAAATAAGGCTCTCATGAAGCAACTTCTGAAATGTTGTAATGTGGATTTAAAGATTTATTTTCTTATATATTCAGAACTGAGGGACAGGCCAGAGGTGTAGAGGATGAGAGGATTCACCAGAGACAGAGTGGGGAGCAGAACAGGCAGACTGACTGAAATACACTGCTGAGGGGGTGCAGCGAGCAGGTTAGGAGAGGTCTGCTGCACCACGTGGGTCACCTCCGAGGTGAAGGATCGAACTCTTGCTGTAGTGCCTGTGGATATCTCCATAGTGCTGTGATTTAACATGCTGTGCTACCAGGGAGGGCCCTGTAATGTGGATTTAATACAGAAAAACATCTGTACAAAATCCTAGTCCAAACCCTATAACTTAAGAGTGCACTAGCATTTGTTTAAGGGCCTTGTGCTGTAAGTAGACTGAGTTTTTAAATTTCAGCTTTGAAAATCTAATAAAAATTAAAAAACATAATAGATCATAACCTCAATGAAAGCCAAAAAAAAAAAATCAAAACAAGCATAGAAATGAAAATGTCACCCACTCTCAAGCTAGGGAAACCTACTCCTTCACTAATATATCCCATGTTTAAAGAAAAGAGAGATTATATTTAGAGATTGAAATGGGTGCTTGATTCCAAAATATCCTCATGGGTTGTTGTAGACCTACATAAGATTCTAATTACTTGAACCATGTTTGAGCAGACTGAAATTTGAGATGCAGCACCACATTTTTTAAGGTAAAGAGAAGTGCAGGCCTTCCCTGGTGGCGCAATGGGTTAGGACACAGCACTGCAAGCTGGCAACAGCCACTTCAGTGCACGTTCGATCCCCGTCCCGCAGGTGACCCACATGGCGCGGCAGACCTCTCCTGACCTGCCCGCTGTTCCCCTCAGCAGTGTAGTTTGTGGATCTGCCTGTTCTGTTCCCCGCTCTGTCTCCGTGAAACCTCTCTGCCCCTGCAATCTGGCTTGTATCCCAGTTCTGTATGCATAAATAAATAAATCTTAAAAAAAATGTACAGAAAAACTTTGAAGTTGGCTTACAGATGGCAAAGCTGTAAGCCAACCCACCAGATGAGTCCATAACTTCCTCTTCTGCTACTAAAACTTTCCTGCAGGGACTTTTTGCTGGCCGAGGAGTAAGTCTCAGCCTATCGTAATTATGGCCTGAATGCAATTCCTCACCACGGAGCAGACCCACATACAACAAGGCAGGCCTTTCCTGTCACGCCTGCTGCTCCCCTCAACAGTGTGTTTCAGTAAATCCACCTGTTCTTCTCCCGAATCTGTCTCTAGCAAATCCTCTCTACAGAGGTACACCCTCTGTACCTCTGACCAGTTCCTCCATGTAGAGGAAAAAAAAAAATCCTTGCCCTGAAGTTGGACAGCTGTGTGATTTTATTTCCTCTCTAATCTTTAAGGTCTTACTTGTGAAATTGGAGAAATCATACTTTGCTCATTTGCATTGAAGGGCTGTTTGTAGGGTGAAAGAACATAATCTTAATAAAATGTTTTAAAGGGCACAATAGTACAGCTCAACAAATATTACTTGCTACACTTCTGAATCTAGAATGCTACACAAGCACACAAGGCAAGAGCAGACCCTTTCAGCCAGTTACTCAAAATCCACAGCTCTGTTAAAGAGCTGACGGCCATGCTTAGCTCTAGGTGCTAAAGAAAAAGCTTTTGTGAGTGGGCTTCATATTAAGCAGAATAAAATTTTGCCCCAAAGCCATTCTATTTGCTGATCAGAAAACCCTATTCACTGTGCTCCAGTTCTAGCATAACACACTGGCTTTTTGTATCAGCTCACCAGAATGCAGAGAGAATGATATTAACTCCCAATAACCAATGTAAGTCCTTTCCAAGATGTCAACAATGGTGTTGGCTATGCTAATGTAACCTTTTTTCCAACCATTTTTTTTAATGCCCCACTGTTTCCCCATCAAAATATTGATACCTAGAGGAAGGGGAGTTTGTGTCCTACTACATCTACTGATTGCCTGTCACTTCTCTGCCTCTGCACTGCATGGCCACTGCAAACCTGAAGAAGCCAGGTGCACTGAGGCAGATTGAAATGATCTCTGGATATGCCAGGGAGGAGGAACAGGCACAATGGAGCATTCAAACACGACATCATTTCTGGAATCTACTGCATCTCCTTCCTCATTCTCCAAAGGGGTCATCTGTGCACATCCAGGGTCTACTGAATGTAGGTCATGGCTGGGATCACTAACGACTCCAGAAGAGTGATGAGGGAGGAGATTACATTACCCCAGAAGAAAGGTCAGTCTTTTACTTTGCATCAGCTCCCTGCACACAGAACTTCATAGCTGCTGAGACAGCCTGGTACGTTTTCAACCCTTTAATAACTAAGGTTAACTGTGTGATAGCTAATGCACAAAACAGGTGCCATGTGATGATAAATAGTTTATTTTTGAATATTTTTGCCTTGCCCAGGAAGATTTAATGTCACTCTTTGCTAAGTCAGTCAAGTTCAATTTGGCTTCTTCACACACAATCTGAAAGTCAGAAATCTATGTTAACACTTAAAGCCTGCCTTTCTCAGTTTCTGTTACCTATTCCCTCATCTGTGCCAAGTGGCACCTGTCCCCAAATGGATTTTTCTTCTGCTTTTCAGTAGAGTTTCAGCCAATGGACTTCAAAATCTCATTACTACTAGAAGTGATTTAAAACATTTTTGTTAAAGCTAGAGAAATTTACAGAGAAATTCTGGAGTAGTCTTGGGTGGAAAATCCCTAAGTGAACCCAATATGTGACACTTCCAACTCTAATAATACTCCCCAAATATTGGGCCACAGCAAGCAGCAGAGGCAACAAGCCACTCTTGTGGTTGGGCCTGGACACTCACAAACAACCTCTGAGTCAATAATCATTGTTTCTCTTTTGTTAGTTTCAATAAATGCCCTGCTGATTTCTCTTTCTTTTAAAGATTGATTGATTTATGTACACAGAACTGGGGTTCAGGCCAGATGTGTAGGGGCAGAGAGAAGATTCACCAGAGACAGAGTGGGGAGCAGAACAGGCTGACTGATTGAAGCACACTGCTGAGGGGAGCAGCAGGTGGGTCAGGACAGGTCTGCTGTGCCATGTGGGTCACCTCC
Organism: Condylura cristata; assembly: GCF_000260355.1. Classification (NCBI taxonomy): domain Eukaryota; kingdom Metazoa; phylum Chordata; class Mammalia; order Eulipotyphla; family Talpidae; genus Condylura; species Condylura cristata. The sequence goes on from NW_004567106.1 coordinate 57,386,502, forward strand.
CTGGTCTGGTATAGAACATGTGCTACAGTGGATACGGTACTGAAACCCATTGCACCACCAGAGAGGGTCTGATTTCACTTTGTTAGACAATTCTGAGGAATTCTCATCTCTCAAAAATATTTAAAGTACCACAGACCTCAGTCCTTAGACATCTATCTATCTGTCTGTCTGTCTAGTCTATCATCGTCCATCCATCCAACCATCCATCATCCATCTACCCACCCACATTACTCTCCTGATCACATTTGAAATCATGGCCTCAAGCCTGTTTGCTGAATGCCCTCACTTAGAAGGGCCCCACATTTGGGTCAATTCTCCACTGTCACTGTTTTGAAATTTTAAGTTTTTTTAACAAGGAGTTCTGCATTTTCATTTTCCAGTGCACCTCACGAATTACGTAGATGGCCTTGCCTTAAAAACCATTTACATGCTGACAAATTCCAGACTCCCCTCAGGAAATTCAGCGGCCTTCTGGGAAGTTGTCTTGGCTGTCTGACATACCTACCATCAACAAGTCTCTGAATCCCATTTTCATTCCTATGCTTGCTATTCCAATGGGCTTCACATTTTGTTAAAATCTCTCTTTCTGGCTGTTGGCATAGAAAGCTTGAAATTGTCATTGGTTCCTCAGAGATGCTCATTCTATGACTGAATTATGTTGACTCTACCTTCAAAATTTGCTCAGATATTCATTCTCCACTCACTGGTGCCACTAGTTTGAGCCAATATATTTCATTTTAATTATTACTACAGCTATTTTACTGATTTTTTTTTAACTCTACTGCCCTTATTTTCTTCTGTCTGATCATCCAATTATCCATTTCTTGGCTGTCTAACATACCTATAATCAAAAAGTCTTTGAATCCCATTTTCATTCCTAAGTTTGCTATTTTTTTTAAGATTGTTATTCTTTTTAAGATGATTCTTTTTAAGATTTAAGATCTCGGGCCCTCCCTGGTGGCGCAGCGGGTTAAAGCACAGCACTGAGAAGATAAGGCCACTTCCGCATGAGTTCAATTCCCGCCTTCCCCGAAGAGATCCACATGGCGTGGCAGACCTCTCCTGACCCACCCGCTGCTCCCCTCAGCAGTGTACTTCATCGATCTGCCTGCTCTGCTCCCCACTATCTCTGGTGAAGCCTCTCGCCACCCCGCAGCCTCTGGCCTGTACCCCAGTTCTGTATGTACAAATAAATAAATCTTTAAAAATAAAAAAGATTTAAGATCTCTTTGCATTTTGTTAAATCTTTCAGATTATTGGCATAGAAAGCTTGAAATTGTCATTGGTTCCTCAGAGATGCTCATCTGATCAACCAATTGTCTAGCAAAGCAAAATAAGCCCATTTTTCATAAATTGGGTAAGGTTGTCCCTGTTCTTAAAATGCCACATTGTCTGTCCACTGAGTGTATTCTTACCATGACTTAAAGTTGCTTTGAACTGATCTGGCTTTACTCTTTCTTTCTTGTTTCCCCACTATTATCTGACTTCCAGATGATCTGGGACATAGCAAGCACCTACTGTTCTGCCACTTTTATATATGATGGTATACACTGTCTTTCCTGAGATTTTGACTGAACTGTTCTTTCTTAATAACTATTCTTTCCTGAAAACATGATAAAAAACTGGAACTCTCAACTGGAATGTCCACCAGCATTCCCCAGTTATATTTTATTTTTCTCAGCATCTATTTCCAATATATGAATTTTACTAATGTGATATGTATTATTTATTTCCCTTAACCAAAATAAAATATTCCATGAGCATACCTGCATTGTTCAGTAATATAAATTCAAACATTGCCTGAGTAACATAAATTTTCTAGATTCTTTGAAGTAGTGTGGGTTTTTATTATAAATGTGAAATTTAAAGCAAATAACTGGCATAGTTTCAAGAGGGAAATGACAAATTGGATGCTAGAGAAGGAAATTATAAGAGAATCTGAATGTCCATTTTCCCTCAAATTGACATCTATATTGAGGGAGAAACTACTGCGTAGATAAATCTGAAGTTCTTTGAAACTGACAATTGCAATAATGGGTCATTTTGTTCTCAGCTTTGTCTTTTGTTCTCAAAAAACAGTATAAGTTAGCCTACCCTGGTGGCACAACAGGTTAGGACACAGCATTGCAAGTGAGCCACAGCCGCTTCAGTGCAAGTTCCATCCCAGCTCCGGAGGTCATCCACATGGCGCAGCAGACCTCTCCTGACCCACCCGCTGCTCCCCTCAGTAGTGTACTTTGTCAATCTCCCTGTTCTGTTCCCCACTCTGTCGCTAGCGAATCCTCTCACTACCCCTGCACCAACAAATACATCTTAAAAAAATAGTATAAGTCTATGGAATCTACTTTTGAAATATGGGATCTCTAGCTTCAGCCCCAGATTCCATCACCACCCAAGAAATGTAAATCTGGGACAATTCACTCTTTAGATGCTTTCATATACCTAACATAGGTCTTCCATAGACCTAACTCAAGGATTTAAGGAAACAATGTGCATAAAGTATTTGCCTAGAACCTGACAAATAGTAATCACTAAACAACAGCTATTATTGTTATTACTTCACGTGGGTTCTATTCTCCACTTTTCTTCATTCCTCACACAATAAAGACTTAACAGTGGTTGTCTCTCAAAACTAGCCTAGTTTTTTTTTTTTTGAGGATCATGCACACAGGCACACACACACTCCTATAAATATAGGAAAAATATTTATCCCAAGTAAATACAACCTGTGTTTATGGGAAACACAAAGGTCAACACATTTAAAGAGCTATAGTCTAATTTCACTGTGGGGGAAATCACCAGCCATGTGTGTGTTTCTGCTGTGAGGTAGAAATTACAGTGTTACTGAACCATAGGCAGGTCAGGGAAGTTATGCTGTGTTTTCATATACAAGATGGAGCTGGGTGGACCCTGATGCTCTACTGGCTCTCCTCACATCCCCTTTGGCTCAGGACATGTGTTAGCAAAACCAAGAGTCAAAGCTAAGAGTGAAGACTATGGAAGCAGAACAGGAGTGGTTCACACCCATGGTCTGATTCCTTAACATTAGCTTTACTGGAATACTGGACACTTGTAGAAGATAAGAAAACATCCACCAACAAAAAGAATACCTGTTTTGATTTTCTTTTTATAATATAACATTTTTACATCATTTTGTGTTTTTTCCCATCTCAGTTTGTTTTGTTTTTTTTTTTTAAGGATAGAAAAGGACACGTGTTAGGGAGCTTAAGATCCTATAATGGAGGAAGAATAGATATTAGATGTATAATTAATTTATAATTGAAGATAAGCAACGTTGTATATTTGGATTATAAATTATTTTTTATTAAATTCTGACTAAAATTTTATAAAGCAGCTATTTAAGGCAGAGCATCATTAAAGGAAATGTAATCTTTAAATTTTCCTAAGCATTATTTATAGAAATATAAAAATATTAAATTAAACATGCATATGACACTTTGTACTTTGGCATATGCAAATGCATTAGAGGCATTGAGTGTCTGTGTGTTTGCTGGCTTCTCCTTTCTAAATATTATTCCCCCATGTTTCCACATATGGCTTCCTGCTTCTGATAATTCTCAGTACTTTATCATTTTGCAATAGCATAATTAGGGCAGAAATTAAGAGTAATGCATTACCTTTAATTATTATGCTGTTTTGTAGTAAAAAAATTAATATTAAAATAATAAATTTAATAGTAAAGATTACTAGATTTTAGAACAGTAGCTGTTTGAACAGATAGCATAGTAGCGAATATTTATAAGAGACTAAAAACAAGTTTTGAAGTCTTTATAAAAAAGACCAGCGGGCCCTCCCTGGTGGCGCAGCGGGTTAAAGCACAGCACTAAGAAGCTGAAGCCACTTCTGCATGAGTTCAATTCCTGCCCAGGAGGTGACCATATGGTTGCATGCAGACCTCTCCTGACCTGCCCTCTGCTCCCCTCAGCTAAGTACTTTGTTAGTCGGCCTGTTCTGCTCCCCACTCTGTCTCTGATGAATCCTCTCACAGCACCTGCACCTCTGGCCTGTACCCCAGTTCTGTATGTATAAATAAATAAATATTAAAAAAAAAGCAACAGAGGAAACAATTACTACAGGAATGAAATTTATCAAACACATACACACACCCCCACATACACACATACCATGGTATCATTACTATATTTAACAGGTGAGCCACTATTCCTTACTTGCAGGTGGGATTGAGAGGCTTAAATCGATGAAGGGAGTGAATGAGATTACCCTGGAGAACTTGGGCCATTAAATTGAGGATCCCTGATGCAAATTTGGCTCATTGGTTGGAACCCACCCCACAACAGCCACTCTAACCAGATCCATCTGAACTTTTCGGCATGCAACAGACTTCTTCCTTGTCTGCTGCTTCCTTTATCAGCACATTTCAATAAACCTGCCTCTTCTATATTCCACTCTGTCTCTGGTGAATTCTTTTACCACCAATCAATTCACCACACCAACCCACACTACCAGCCTATACTTGATTCTGTCCCACATCAACGTGTATATAATTTAACAGCCAGAGCAAAAAGAAATTATTTGGAATCCTACAGCCATCAATGTCTGGAGATAGCAGCTCCAGTAAAATCTAAAATTTTAAAAGCAATTGATTATTTTTCTGTGTTGTTGAAGGAAATTTGAGAATATTATAGAAATGGTTCAACTACAGTCATTGTTCAACTAAATACTACTATTGAGCTTTTTTTATAAAGTCACAATTATTAGATCAGTACCTCAGCACAGCCTTTTTGCGGAAGAATAATAGAAATAATGATGGTATCCCCTCAGTCCCTGACCCCATAACATTACTTAATAAAGGAAGAACCAGAGGAATGGTGTTAGAGGTAAATGAAGTCCTCCTGCAAAATTGAGTTGTCTAAGTCAGAACCCTCAATAAGTCAAAATTTCTATTTGGAGGCAAGGTCACTAAGAAGTCAAAATCAAAATGAAACATTAGGGTGAGCTCTAATCCAATCTGATGGGGTTCTTATTGCAAGAGGATTAGGACACATGACGGCCCTCTAAGAGCGCACAGACAAGGCAGCCACCCAAAAGCCAGTGAGAGGCCTCAGAAAAATCAGTTTTGTCCACACCTAGGTATGATAAGAAAATGCATTTTATTGTTCAAGACACCAGGCTATGGTGCTTTTGCTATGACATTGCTAGCAGGTTAATATTGCAAACAGTTGAGTTACCCAAAGTTCTAATACTCTACTAGTTCTGGTACTGGAATTGGTTTGGGCTAAAATTTACTAATAGTATCTGAAAGATGTCTGATGTTGAATAAAAGGTGCATTTAGGTAGTGTACATGCATTGCAATCTTACTATCAGTTATTAAGCAAGAGATATCAGCATTAGATGGAAAGTTACAACTAACTTTAACTCTCACTATATTCCTATAACTTAGCAATGGCTCTGTTTTGGAGAATTTAAATAAAAATTTTAATCCTAGCTAATGAAAATGAAGTGGAGATTTGAACAAAGGTTTATATGACTTGAAAGCCCCCAGCCTTACAACATACTACATGGCTCCCATAGGTAAGCAGAACTGTGTCAGAGCAGAAACAATATGACTTGAATTTTTACCATATCTGGGACTCATTTTTTTTTTGAATAGAGTTGAACATTTTTTTTTAGTAGCAGACAGAAAGCATAAGAATTAATACTTAATTGAGAATGCTTTGTTTAGACTGCTATGATCAATCAGCCACTTTCCCCAAAAAACAAACAAACAAAAAAATTGACCTTCACTGTTTAGAACCTAGAGCATTTCTGATCTTCTTGTAACTATATCTTGTTGAGTGTAAACAGAATGATCTAATGAAATATAGGCCTAAAAAAGTCAGATAAATTAATCTTTTTGAATGAAGGTATTTAGTAATAAATTTATACAGGCCACAGCAGAGATTTAACTTGTGGAAGCACTGACCTCCAGAAGGGATGAGGATCCCTTACACTTAGAAGAAAAACTGCCAGCCCTTGTGTTACATAGACACAACTCCATCTTGACAGCTACCAGAAGTGGTCACTGAAAACTCAGTGGAAGGGCAAAGTGAGACTCACAAATTCAGATGAGTCAAGAATTGATTCCAGAGCCGATACACTGGAAAAGAAGCATCAATAAAAGATCTAGAAAATAGATCCAAAATAGAGGTAATTGGAAGGGGCCTTAGGGGTAAAAATAATTAAAATCTCTGAAAAGTTTTGAGTGAAAATGCATCCATCAAACATATCATAAAAGTTAACTTAAAAATATTTATTTATGCATATAAGAACTGGAGTACAAGCCAGCTCTTGCAGGGGGGTTGAGAGGGTTCACCAGAGAAAGACTGCGGAATGGAACAGGCAGATCTACTGAAATACACTGCTGAGGGGATCAGTGGGAAGGACAGGAGAGACCTACAGCACCATGTGGGTCACCTCCCTGGCTGGGGATCGAACTCATGCTGCAGTGGCTGCAGATAGCTTCATAGTACTGTAATTTAACCTGCTGCACTGCCAGGGAGGTTCTTATTTTAAATTTTCTTAAGACATTTGCTGAATTATGGGTGCAATGGAGCCAAATATTTTTAAAAATCACAATATATTTCAGATGCAGGGGCTAAACAACTTAAGCAGAATATGAAGCAATAACATAGTGTTTAAGAAATAAGTATTGGAATTCAGCTGTTTAAGTAATATGGATCATTACCAATATCCCAGGCTTTTCAGCCAATATATTTGAAGGGATATCTTCCAGCTAATAGAAATATCTTCCAGATAATAAAAGTATGTTTAAAACTCAAAGAATGTTTAAAAGCTAGTATGGCATTATATCAATGTTTCTGATTGATGTCTAGTACAAAACTTAAACTTCTTTGAAGAAAAAGGAAACATCTGCAAAATCTATATATTTTAATGTGCAAATGGCAGGTATTCAATAAAAGATTATCAAGTAGGTATGCCAGAACACAGAAATGAACAAAACCAAGGGGAAAATATCCATGAGGTAGACAATAGACTTATTTGCTAAATATTTATACAATGATGGACAGAAATGTGAAGAAAATACAAAGTAAGAAATTTTCAACAGGGTGAATTTAACAACAGATAAATTTATTTGAGGGCATGATTAAATAAGTGAAAGATAGGTCAACAGAAAATATCCATATTAAAACATGAAGCAAATAAATAAATTAAAAGTACAAATTATTTAAGATAGAGATATAAAAGTGTTACAAAATTTGAATATATGTGATTTGGATTCTCAGAAAGAGAAGAGTAATATAATAGGATGAAAGTATAATTTAAAGAATTTCTTAAAAAGAAAAATTTAAGGCTTTTTGAAAAATAACAAAAGTTAACTTTTGAATTCCACAGAAAAATTAACAGATGAGCCTATTCTAGATAGTTTTAACAAATTCTAAGGATTATAATGTAGACTGCTATCGCATTAAGGTAAATTTAGGGCAGAATGTAGAACTGGGATAAAAATAAATAGCAAAAGATAGGAAAAAGCATCAAGTGTGAGAATCACTTATAAGTCAAAGAACTGACTAGAGAAGTTTGAAAATATTTTGAACTGCATAATTGTGAAAGTACAACATATCAAAATTTGTCCGCTATAACTGAGACAGTTTATACACCTATTTTAAAAAGTCTTGCTATAATTATACTTGTAAAATATGAGTTATGATCCAGAATTTTTTAAAGAATATTCTAGAGCTGAAAATCAATCTGAAATCCCAAGCTTCTCAACTCTTGGAACAGTGAATTCAGAGGTATTCTCAGATTTCCTTTCTGTCAATTAACATAGCACTCATCATTAACCTCACTGACTTGCCGGATGCAGGTAACCCATTTCCGCCCCACACATCATGTCACACTTATGTCCTAAGTGGTCTGACCTGAGGATATAAGTCTTCTCCCACACTGTGTGGTTCTGTTGAGGCTAAAGCTATCAGATTACTGCTATAATCATCAGTCAGCTTCCAAGTGATCAAAACAACAATATTTACTACAATTTTCACTGCAGATGTCCTGTATCTCAGTTAAATGAATTAAACAGACTTTTATGGATGGTATAAGACAATCACCATATGTAGCAGTATTGTATGTCGAAAATAATATCTAAAAGACCATAAATCAATATATAAACAGAATTTTAGAACATAAACTATGCCTAAGCTTGAGGACCATCTGGATGCTATTATTAAAACTATGTTCCTAGCAGTAGAAGTAGAAAATTATGTGTACAAATTATTCCATTGGTAAATCTGATAGACTGAGTTCCAAGAATGCTTAAACCATTGATGCTTTAGTCTCAGAATAACTTTACCCAAGTGAAACTTTTAATTGCCATGGAGGAAATAGCATTGAGTATACATTTTTAATGTTATAGGGGAAAAAAACAGCCCCAGACTTTTTATCTGTCATTACTTTTACAAAAGCAACTTTAGGTGCAAAATTATGAATACAGTAGCTTAGCAAGTAGAAAATGATGAGACAAACACTGAGACACTTTAAATTGGTAAAGTGGGTATGGCAAAAATATTGAGACATGTATTTGTCCTTTTATTGTGTGAAATTGTTTCTGGGGAGTAACTGTCTAGTCATTGGCTACTCAGACTAGAGGTAGTGTGGATATCTGGTTAGTTGTCAACCAAAACAAAATGAACAATTGTCATAAGTGTTTTATTATATAGAATTTGTTACAAGAAACCAAGAAATATGCACACTTTCTTCACACATGTTTTCCATATGGTACTGACGGGGTATTTATGGTAATGAGTCACTAGAGGAGGAGAAACTATAGAATGGAAGAAATTAGGGTCCTGAATCACCAGAAGGGAGAAATGAGACAACTGGAAAGTCTCATATTTTTACATGAGTAGGAAATAAAATTGTATACTTAGAGCATATATTTTACATTATTTTTCTAAGAGTGGTAGGTTTCTATTGAACTGGTTAGCCAGCCCCTCTGGCTAATATGTGATGGCTGACCAGGGTGAAGGATAATGTCTCTGACTATGACAGAAAAATGAAGTTACTATAACCTCAGAAGGATTGTAACAATTGACCTTGTTCACATCATTACGACATTCTAACAAAGAATCTAGTCTATCAAATATAATCCCAAGACATTAAATTCATGTCTAAGTTCAGTGGCCCTGCTCTTTGATTAGTGAAAAAAGAACCAAGTGAGTTTTTTTTTTTTTTATTACATTTTCAAGAAAGAATCATTTCAAGCACTTTATATAGGCTTTACCACCTGAGGGAGTTCACAGGGAAGGAAGCTTCTATAACTCAGCACTGCCAAAAGGAAGGTGGGCTGTCAAATTAATAGTCTAAAATTCCCAAGTCAGCATCTTTACACTTGTGCCTGAAGTACAGCTTTCTCATTTGACCTCTCTCTCTCAGCTGTTCATATCTGACACTGCCTTTTACCACTTTCTTTGTCATGAGAAATGACTATTGTCGATATCTGAATAAAGCAAAAAAAAAAAAAAATGAAGCTATGGAATTATCCTTGAGAATTTTATTCTCACAGTAAATTTTTGCCTGATTGTATATCTCCTGCCTTGTTTTTGTTGACTCTTTTGGGTCCTACCGCAAAGTTCCCTGTGTCCTTTTTAATTCATGAATCTCTATTGTGTTTTAGAATATTACTGACTCCGTTATTTACTTATTTCTCTATAAAATGATGGCACATCTTTGCCCTTGCTATTTGTTTTCCAGAACCACTTTTTTTATCCTTTTTGAAAATGTTCTTCTCAATCCAGTTCATATTAAGGTTTGTCATGTCATGTACTTTAAACAGTGAGTTACGAACAGATAAAATGTACACATTGTGTGTTGAGAAACATTAAACAGCAAATGACAGGCCCTTGATGCCAGGAGAAGGGTCTCTTCTGGATGGAGGCTGTCCTTAGCAGTGTAGCTGTAATCCCTGACATGTAGTGCAAGTGGGAAATAAAACACGCTTGTCTTCATAAGCCACTGATTTGGGGGTTGCTTTTTATAGTAGCACACACTCATTTCAGGCTGACTAATAGATGTTGGAGACTCAGTATGGTGCATCTGAAAGACCATTCAATTGAGAGTTGGAAAGTCAAGTATTTGACTTTGCCACTGGTGGATAGGAGCACTCCAGGACAACAACTTAATTTATAAAAGTCCTATTCTTTCATATGAAAAAGAGGAAAATACATTCCTGACCAGATAAACTAATAGGGTTTATCATGAATAATGAATAAAATGTGTTTTGAAAGGATTAAAATAACACACAACTGTTGTATATTAATACTATTCAGGACTGATCGCTTCCCTTAAGTATTTTTTGCTTCCAACTTTTTAGAAATATAAGGGATTTTGGAATGTTGAGCTTTCATGAAATGTTGATCAGGGATAGGAAGCTAAAACAATACAGCCAAGTCAAAGAGGTGATTAGGGGTATATATCATATCACTCAGCCAAAACCATGATCTAGTTAGAAACTGAGAAAAGCCTAAGGTGAGTGGAAAAAGTGAAACTTCCTGCCTATAGATTAAAGCAAAATCAGAGAGACTGTACCAGGATGGAGAGTTTCAGAAAATCTGAAGTAATAATGAACGTATTTACAAGAGTATTAATCACGTACCACGCTCTCTGATTATGCCTTACATGCATTTTTACATCCTATAATTTTCATATAACTCATTGAATTATTATTATATTTACCCCTCATTTGCAGATGAAGAAATGAGGGCCAGCACTGGTCGCTCCCTTGCTCAGACTCAGAGGGCTAGTGAGTGGTTTGGCTGTGATGCTAACTCAGATAATGTACTCTGGATTCTGTCTGCTTCTCTTTAACCAGACCAGCAGTTCAAAGTCTCTAAAAAGGAAAGGGAACAAATTGCCACTAATTATGTAAGAACATTTGACTCAAGGGAATAATAGAAAAGAAAAATGGTAATAAATGAAAGTAAATCTTTCCATTCCTTGCTAAGGAAACATATTGTTATCAATGTTTAAAATCTGAGGGAAAATGGAAAATGTCAACCTGTTATTAATAAATGTTATTCAAACCAATAATTTTCCATTAGGAATCTATTCTATTCTCAATTTTCCATTTTCCCTCAGATTTTCAACTTTGAAATAAGAAATGTGAGTTATGGATACTTATATATAAGGATGTTTATTAGGATTATAGATAAAATAGTAGCATAACCCAGTGACCAAAAGTAGAATGAGAACATATATAACTGGCATTTCTGAGCACACTTTAATGGCTTGGGAGGTAATATAAAGACTATCAGTGCCAGCTGGTGTCACAAAAATGTGGCTATCGAACAACTAACCGTAAGATAAAGACAAGCTTAAGAACTAACCCTTGGTAGGTGACTATGGAACTGAAGCAACAGAGGCAGGATGGCGTGGGGGAAGGCAAAAGAAAGAGGGAAGGAGGTTGGCTGGACGAGGGGGTGGGTGATGGGTGATTGGGAGTGGGTGCAATTATAGTGGTAAAGATCTGATGAAGTAGCCAAATATTACCACAGTTAAAAGTCAAATATTACCACAATAATTTTAATTTTAAAACTATTAATATATGTCAGTCAGAAAACATCTATTTTATGATCCCAAGGCAAAAATTGGTCTTTAAGACCAAAATTAAAAGGAATTACACCAAAAATATTCACCCTGGTTGCCTATGAGGTTGAATCATGGGTGAGGTTTATTTCTTTCTGGTTTTATTTTTTGGTCTAAATTTTACTAATTTTCTACAATGAGTATACATGATTTTCAGGGGGGGAAAAAGACCTTAAACTAAGGAGATAAACTCTTCATTTAGGGGTGTGTTAGTAAAACAACTAACAAAAGTATATAAGTGAAATAATTTTCTAGTAGCTCCCTCTTACTACCCAGAAGTGAAATAAAGTGGACTAAAGAAGCCATATTCTCTTAATGTCCCTCATTAACTAGTCATATTTACAGAAATATGATTGTATTAGGGTTTAAGTGATTCTGAGGTTGACAAAAGAAAAAATAATTGTTCTCAGAGAATTCTTCTGGCCGCTGACATAGGAAATATCTTAAAGTATACAACATCTTAATAAACCTATAGTTTTAATATAGGAATGTAATAATTACAGCCATACAGTGGAGAAAAGATAGCCTTTTAAATAAATAGAGCTGGGAAATATGGATAGTCTAATGTAAAAAAAACAAAGTAAGATATCCATTTAACACCATACATGAAAATTCAATCAAAATAGATTAAAGATTAGACATAAAATTCAAAATCACAAGATACTTGAAAGAAAATATAAGGGAAGCACTGTAACACCTACCACAAAAACATTTTTGGGAATACAACCCAGCAGCAAGGGAAACAGAAACAAAAATTAACAAGTGGGACCATTCTAAACTTAAGGGCTTTTGTATCTCAAAAGTAACCATCACACATATAAAAAAAGAATGAGAAAGTATTTGCATGCCATCAATCTCACAAGAAGTTAATCTCAACATTTACAAAGGATTTACAAAATTCAACACAAAGAAACAAATGACCCAATTTAAAAAATGGGCAAAAGAACTCAATAGATACTCCTCTGAAGAAAACATTCAGATGGCCTAAAGGCATATAAAAACTGTTTAGCATCATCTATTATAAGAGAAATGCAAATTAAGGCCACACTGAGACATCCCATCACACTTGTGAGAATGGTCCATATAAAAAAGAATGTAATTAACAAATGTTGGTGAGGGTGGCAATGAAAAACGAACTCTCATCCACAGTTGGTGAGAATGCACTATGGAACATGGCATGGAGAGGTTTCAAGAAAAATAAAAGAAAAAGGGAAATCCCATTTGATCTAGCTGTTAGGTATTTACGCAAACAACAAACACACACAAAAATCCAGTATGAAAAGCTCTATCTCCACATATGTATATAGAGCACTGTTTACATTGTCAAATCATGGAACCAAACCAAATGTCCTTCCATAGAGGAGTAGGTATAGAAACCATGGAGCACATATTTATATATTAGATGGAATATTATACAACAGTGAAAAAGATGATGTGCCATTTAGGATAAAATGGATAGACTTGACTTCAGGTGATTATATTGAGTGAAACCAGTCAAAAAGTAAAAGCCATATTTAAGGTTATTGCACTCATCTGTGGAATATAAACACACCAAAACAACTAAGGAAATGAATATTTGAGCTTGGCTAAAAGAAGACAATGGTTAGCATACAGAATAGGGGAAAAGGGTAGAGAGAATGGAGAGGGAGACAGATGAGGTAAGGGTGTATATGGTTTGGTATAATAATAATAATAATAATAATATATATATATATATAAGCTAACACAATTTAAGTATTAACATTTTCATTGTGACTATTTTTAAATGTTCCCAATACACACACACACAGAAAACTACAATAAGCTATCACTATCTGTAGTAAAAAAGGAATGTAATAATTTAATTATTCTTTGCAGATAAATACTTATGGATATATATTTTTTTTCATTTCTATCCAAGTTTGCAATCTTTTTGAAAACTGGTTCACAGCTTTGCATATGTCAAATAAAGGTTTTATAAACCTTCTTTATAAAATGAATCTTACTTCAAAAGAAATATTACATGCATTCAATAAATTAATATGTATGTGATCTGCTGCATATGTCTATTTACACTCACTACAAGACTAGGCACCATGAACTCAAAGTTCTACTCATATTTTGAATTTTGGTATGCCAAAAAACATACAAATTGTCACTATTTATTGTTATTTTATTTTAGAAATATAATGATTTTCATCTGACTCATTCACATTTTAAGACATTAACTAATTTTATGCAAAAGATTTCATTTGTTCCATTTTATATATTATATTTTATATTCTGCTTAAATGAGTGTTTTTGATAAAAGAGAAAAGTATGAATATTAAGTATGTGTCCATAGACATTAAAAAATGCCTCTCATATTTTCATGAGTGGCAAAACTTATTTCAATAGCTGTATGATTCCAGTCTTATTGACAACACATTTAAATCATATCCAGATGTTATATATTTGGGATTTTGTTTCTAAATTGGAGTTGATTTATCTAAAATCATATTCTTCATCATAGTCTAATCTTCTCTTTTGTGCTTAAAGTTTTCACCTTGTCACTTATCTATCAAACTTTAACATTCTTATTTCTTTGTTATATGAAAGCCATAAAGCTAATGCTTTCCCCCACTCACCCCTGCTTTACTCATTGGTATAGGAACTGTGATCAGAATATCTTCACATACTCAATAGTCCTTCCTGGTTATTAAAATTATATAAGAATATATACACAATTCCTAAAAATCAACATTTGAGTTTGAAATACCAAGCATAATTTAAGCAATTTATATGTATCACCATATTCAACCTCTTTCATAGTCTCTATGAGGCTGTTATTGAAAATCAGAATAACTTAAAACTTACTTTGAAATCTCAAGTTAAAATCGGCCCCCTCATCGTCTCCTCATTACAGACCTTTTAATTCCTCTATATATTTCTTCTGTTCCACATATCTTTACCCCAGACATTTTCACTACAACTATGGCATTATTTTAGTTATTCTAAGGAATGGGCTAATTTAATACAACACATTTATGGATTATATCATTCAAGATTCAAAGTGAAGAGTGAAGAACCAATTCCTCCAATACAGAAAATAAGCCAATTAGCTAGCCAGCCTTGGATAGTCTCCATTCTTTAATAAATGTCCCTGCCAATTTACACACAAGCATAGATACACACACAGACACACAAACTCTCGCTCACTCACCTACTGAGATATTGGTTCAGATCACACTAATGTACAGATCAATTTGGGGACATTATATACATACATACATACATACTTAGAAAAAGTTGAGTCCTCCATTCATGAATATTTTATATACTTCCACTATTTGGGTCTGTTTTAATATATGTCTAGATTATTTTGTAGTTTCAATGTAGAGATTGTGCATTTATATTGCCAGATTTACTCCTAGTTATTTGAAATTTATGGAATAATAAATGGTTTCTTTTAAAATTTTAATTTCTATGTACTCGCTGCTTTCATATAAAACAAAATTAATTTTATAGATTGATTGACCTTGTGTCCAGTGACCCTGTGAAATTTATCTATTAATTTTAACAACTTATTTGTAAATTCTTTTGTAATACCTATCTACATATTCATCTCATCTGCACATAATGAGTGTTTTTTACATTTACAAGTTTTATGGCTGGATGGGGAGGGGGGAAGCGGGCTAAGGGCACAGGTGGTTTGGTGGAGGGTTTTCACTATGTTAAAGATATTTACCATAAAAAAGACAAATAAATAAACATTATGGCATTCAATATGCCATATAAATAAATAAACATTATGATATTCAATATGACATTGAATATCAGCAATAAAGGCATCCATGTTTTTCTCCCAATTCAGGGATGACATTTTTAATATTTCACCACAAAGTAAGATATTGGCTGTATTTTTTTTTAACTGCTTATCAGATTGGGGAAATTCTTTTCTATTCTTAGCTTGGTAATAATGCCTTTTGGGTTATAAATGGATATTGATTTTACTGAATTTCATTTAGATTTCAGAACTGACATTTTAATACATTTTTACTCTTCCAGTCTACACAATAATTACTTTATTTATTCAAAGATTGTTTTCAACCTTTCAATGAAGTCTTACAATTTTCTTAAAATAGGTATTATATTTTCTTGTTAGAATTATTCTTGAGGTTTAATGATTACATTATAAATAGGGTATTTATTTATTCATTATATTTTCTGACTTGTTACTGGTAAGATTTTAGAAAGATGTTGATTTTTCCCTTGCTGCTATTTATAATGGATCTGGTTATTGCATTGTGCCCTAAAATTTCTCATTAATATAAGAAGAATATATATATGACAGTTGAAAAAGAACATATGACAGTTGAAAAAAAGATATATACTTCTCTTGTTAGTTTCTACAAACCTGAAAATCATAATTCTGTTTAAAGTCTAATATCTGGGTATAAATGACTGGGAAAATCCTTAAGTAATGAATGTAAATGAACATTATTATGTTGCTGACTTTATAAAAAACGTCTGTAGAATCTATTATTAAGAATGAAGTCCATTCTTTATGATACATATGGTTCATTATAAAAGGGATAATTTCTCTATTATTAGTTGTCTCATAGACTTTTTTCCTCTAAAAAATAGATACTGAAACCCTACTGGGATTCTTCATAATCCATTGATAAATCCTAAAGGCTTTTATGATTTGGCCAATTAATTAAAAATCCTGATGGATTATCTCCTCATTTTTAAAGTATTTTAATGTTCTATTGGATTGTTGCTCCACTATTTTATTTATTCTTTCATATCTACGCTCATAAGAACACTTAATCTTGCACATTTTAAGCAACATACAGTCTTATTAACATATTACTAAGTACTAAGGCTTCTGAATAATTACTGATTTTTTTAATAAAACAGTAAATTAAGAACAGGACCAAAAGAATGTATTTTAAACTAAAATATGTTTTAGAATTAAAGGTAATATATATTTTCTTATCATCACTCCCATTACATAAGAATGTTCATACAAAAGTGAGTGTTTTAAGAAAAAATTAAATAATAAGTATATTTGTTTTTGATAGTAAATAAATCTACCTACCCCACACTTATCTTCCTTAAGAAAAAATATATATGGAGGGCCTCCCTGGTGCCACAACAGGTTAAAGGACAGCACTACTCAGCTAGGGGCAGCTACTTCAGCAGGAGTTCGATCCCCAGACAGGGAGGTGACCCATGCAGGGCAGCAGACATCTCCTGTCTCCCTGCTGCTCCCCTCAGCAGTGTACTTTGTCTATCTGCCTGTTCTACTTCCTACTCTGTCTCTGGTAAATCCTCTCACTGTTCCTGTACCTCTGGCTATTATGTTTGTATCAATAAATCAGTCTTTAAAAAAAAATGCATGCATATGGAATACTCTGTCACTTCCTAGTATACCTATGTTGGCAAATGACTTAGTATTTTCAAACTTCAATTCCTTCATTTATAAAACTGGAGTAACATCACCACTCACTAGATAACTATGAAAATAAAATGGAATAATACATGTGAAATTGCCTCATAAACTATAAAGACCATAAAGTGCTCTATGACATTTTGGATATCTGATGTCGAACATAAAATTTCAATATCTTCCTGCATTATATGCTTAGAATCGGAGACAGTAATGGACACAGATAGAGTTGAAATGCTCAATAACGTGCAAGGAAATGTACCATATTGTAATACTGAAGATTTTTCAGACTAATTATTCCTTTCTCCCTAATACTATTCTTTTTTATTACAACATACATATCATACTGATCCAATTCAATGGGCTCCCAGTTTCTTGAATTCTTTACTTTTAATAATAATAATACCCCATGTCCTATTTGTCTAATAGCTCACATTTGACAAAGTCTCAACTTTAAGCATCCTAATCTTTGACCACTACCCTACTTTATTTAAAAAGCCTTATTTTATTTATTTATGCATACAAGAACTGGGGTACAGGACAGGGGTATTGAAGGGGGATAAGAGGATTCACTAGAGACAGAATGGGGAGCAGAACAAGCAGATCTATTGCTCAGGGGAGCAGCAAGCTAGACAGGGGAGATCTGCTATGTCATATGGGTCACTTCCCTGGCCAGAGATCAAACTTGTGGCTGCTGGTGGCTTCATAATGCAGAGACTTTACCCCTTGTGCCAATGCTGCTTTTTCAAACCTATTCCTATGTGTCAATGTCAATACTTCTTTAACTGGACCATTTCCTTCAAAATGCTAGTACTTAAAAGCCCCCCTTTTCCTTCTTTCTTTCCTCATCTATCATAGAATTTACTGTCACTCATTAAAAACATTTCTACATAAGTACCTTCCACGTCTTTGTTTTCCTTCCTTCATTGCTTATGTCCAGGAAGTAGATAGCAATCACTGTTCCTTTTATCCCTACCCCCATCAGAAAGTCGAAAGTGAAATGAATATAAATAAACCTCACTTAAAATTACTAATAATAGTCTTTCTTAGGTCTCAGTTAATCTTCATTTTTGTTTTACAGTCCTCCTAATTCATTGTCCCATTCTGTAAGAATGGGACTAATTCATTTCTGAATTGAAGTGACCCTCTTTTCACTTTTCTCTCATAATTGGTTCTTATTTTATTGAGAAAACAAGACAATTAGGAACTGTCCACATATTTCTTTACCAACTTTAGTAGACACTGGCTTCTGTAATATTTATTTCTGTCATTCCATGTGTTACTAAGATCAACTCATCACTGTTAAGAATATTCCATCTCTTTCATCTGGTAAAGGATAACATTTATGGTGATTCCCCCTCTCTTGCTTATATTATCCAATTTTTCCATGTCTGTCGGATTCCTCAAAACAGAAAGAACAATTAATCATGTCCCATCCTTTAAAAAGCCTTTCATGCTACCAATTTTCAAAAATTGAAAAATACCCATTTGTACCATTTCACAGTGAAATTGCTGTCTCTCTTTGCTGAATCCACTGCCTTCGGCTCAGCCTCTCCTGATCCTACCACAAACATGAGCTTTAGAAATTGTTTTTTGTCAAGTACAACTTCCATGCTACCAATCTGAATTGGCCGTATTTTAGTCCTTATCTTGATTTATCTCCCAGCAACATCTGACACATTTTGTCAGCCTAATCAGTTTCAGTGGGAGTCCGAGGATGATTTGGAATTTCCTCTTTTTCACATTGCAAAGTGACGCATAAACCTCTAAAATTTAATAGGATTTGCAAAGGTGTTCAAAAATTGCTCACATTTTTAATTCTATTTAACTACACATCTTATTCCTCAAAAGGAGTTAAAGAGGACTAAAGTTAGACCAAAGTTTAAACAGATAGTTTTTCTGAAAAAAGCTACTGTACTATTACTACATAGCTTCCCCCTTTCTTCTTCTTCTTCTCCTACTTATTTTTTGAGGAGGTTTTACACAGAAAAATCATGTCTCTTTTTGAAATTTTGGAAACAAGGAAGAGTTGTGTCTGACTCACACCCAAAAGACAAGAAGCTGACTGAATTAGCCTTTGATATCAGAGCAAGGTTTTGGGATAAGTCATCAAACACCCATCAGAAAGACTCAAAGGTACTTATTTTCTAGTAGAACAGACCATGAACTTCAAGGATAGATAGAAGTACCTGAGTGAATTAATGAAGGAGGAAGAATCACAACTGAGAAATGGAGAAGGAATGAGGGAAATGGAAAGTTGCCTTTAGAATATCACAGAAATAAATAGCTGCTGCAGTCAAGATCTAGTTATAGGTGTTACTATTTATTTGGGAAAGATCCTTTGAGAGTGTGTGTTTAAGAAAACTGATAAAAGTATCTCCCCCAGATAAACAGATAGTAGTTACAATGGGAAAAACTGAAATTTATAGTAGAAGAATCAATAAGAAACAACTTTAATCAACTGGACAAGGTTAACTCACCAGTCATCAGATATATAACTACGTATGACATAAGACAGCATATGTGTGGTATGAAATTGTGCCCTATTATAGGAACAATATCTATGCAATCTTTCCAATAGAAATATAATGCAAGGCTCTCCCTGGTGGCTCAACAGGTTATAGCACTGCATTATGAAGCTCTATGAAGGCACTGCAGCACAAGTTCAATCCCCAGCCAGGGAGCTGACCCACATGGGCATGGCAGACCTCTCCTGACCTGCTCGCTGCTCCCCTCAGCAGTGTATTTCAGTACATCTGCCTGTTCTGCCCCCACTCTGTCTCTGATGAATCCTCTCACCCACCATACCTCTGGCCTGTACCCCAGTTCTGTAAGCATAAATACATCTGTAAAAATATATATAATGCATATATTCAATTTATGCTACATATGCAACATCTCAGGCACTTAGACATTATGTTAAGTGAGATCAGCTTGTCACAAAAATGTGAAGATTATGATTCCATTACTATGAAATATTTAGAGTAAGGAAAAAACAATGACAAAGTAAAATGCTGATTGCCAGGGGTTGGTGTGAAATGGAGAGTTATATTTAAGGAGTCTAGAGCTTCAGTTTTGTCAGAAGAAAAGAATTCTGCAGAGTGGGGGTTCATATAATAGGAAAGTACTCTGTGATCAGTTTTAGGTGATATGTATTTTATCAATGTAACTTTTTTTTTTTTTTAATTTGGGGAGATGAGACATGACTGAGGGCAGGTGTTTGTGAAGTGTATTTAGTTGCTTTATCTCCGAATAGAGGGCTGGAAACTTCTATAACTGGCCACTGTGGCAATTGATTTCTAGACTTTGCTTTTCAAGTTTTCTTGACAGCTGCTCACAGCAAGAAAAATATTTACATTTGATCCAAGATATCTAATATGTACATGTAACTAAAATTAAAATTTCATGAAATAAAACTTACCTTTAGCATTCACTACATACTCTTATTTTATCTCCCTCCCTCCCTCCTTCCCTTCCTTTTATCCTTTTTATCAGTACTGGTTCTGACTCAAAGAGATTTTATGGCCCACTGAAGAGATTACAACAATCACTACTGTGCCCCTTCCCAAAGACAAAATTTGATCCAGAGCATAAGTAACTACATTCATTGTCAATTTATCAAACCTTTTCATACAGACTTGAGGCAAAACCTTTTCATACAGACTTGAGCACCAGCTACCACAATTTTATCTCAGGTACTGAAGAGCAGCACTCTGCCTAACAATAATTACCCTATCAGAGGGCCTCAATTTAAGAAGCATTTAGCTACACAGTGCTTATGACGTAAATGTCACGGTTCAAGTACTTGATGGAGAAAAATATTAAGTGAGTGCACTTGTTTTGAAGATAATTTCATTTAACATCCCCAAAGCAGAGCATAATTAAATCACTTTGTCATACACAATAATGGAGGCCTTAAAGAAGTAACTGCTGGTCACCCCAATGATGGAGCAACCACAGGCAGCCTTTGGCAAGAAACTATGAAGACTCACCCCACATAGTATACTTGGATTTACATTATGAGTAAGGAAAGAACTGGAAATGGAAGGGTACCTGGAAAAGCAAGTATATGTCCCTATAGGTCTTAACATGTATTTTTTTTAAAAGATTTATTTATTTATTCATATAGAACTGGGGTACAGGCCAGAGCTGTGGAGGGTGAGAGGATTCACCAGAGACAGAGTGGGGAGCAGAACAGGCAGATCGACGATGTACACTGCTGAGGGGAGCAGCGGGCAGGTCAGGAGAGGTCTGCCGTGCCATGTGGGTCACCTCCGGGACAGGCGGGAATCGAACTCATGTGGAAGTGGCTTAAGCTTCTCAGTGCTGCGCTTCAAACTGCTGTGCAACCAGGGAGGGCCTTAACATGCATTTTGATAGCATTAAGGCACAGGTAGATGTATTAATGATACCTATTTGTTACTCCTATAATTAGATGTATTTCTTGTATCCAAATAAGTTTAAAGCCAGTTGTAGAGTGGTGGACATATTTGTTATAATTACCCTTGTTTTTAAAATATAACTAATACTTAAAGACCATGCTCAAATCATATAAGAAATTAAATTTTATTAATTACTTTAATATTAGGACAGTGATTTTTTTTTATACGCTGATCCTATTATATACCAGTTTGTGTTTCATTTCCTTAAAAACATATACAAGCTTTCATAAAATCAAATATACAACAATGACTCTGAAAAGTTAAAGTAGGCCTTCATAAAACAAATGCCCTATTAAAATTTTAAATAAATGCCCCCCTTTTTGGAAAGCTGTGCGTTACGATAGCATGGACCTACTGAAAAGTATTTTTTACTAAAGCTTATTATTTCATTCAATATGCATGTCAAGAACAAGGAAAAATTGAGTTTGTTCTTATAGCAGATTGCTGAAATAAATGACTAAAAATAACTTTGAAAGTAGCCACCAGATTAATTCTCCTGATTAATATTTTTGTCATAATATTTTAAACTAATAATTGACTACCATTCATTAAGCTGGCATTATAGAGCAAGAAACTTAAATAATATAAGTATTTTTTTGAAGATTTATTTATTTATGCATACAGAACTGGGGTACAGGCCAGAGGTGCAGGGGCAGTGTGAAGATCCACCAGAGACAGAGTGGGGAGCAGAACAGGCAGATGGATGAAGTACACTGCTGAGGGGGACGGCTGGTGGCCAGGACAGGTCTGCTGCGTATGTGGGTCACCTCTGGGGCAAGGATCTAACTCGTGCAGAAGTGGCTTTAGCTTATTAGTGTTGTGCTTAACACGTTGCACTGCCAGGTTGTGCCAACATAAGTATTTTTAAGTGACAGCCATGTATTTAGGTAAATATCCTCAAAAAGCTTACTTGCCACATGAGATGTTAGCATTGAGGACTAGGTGCACAAACAAATGGTATATGACTCTTAGTAGGTGTTCAGGTACAGCTTCCTGAGGGAGGCGTGAAAATCTAGATATTGACAGAAAACAGACAATTCAGAAAGGTGCAATCAAGAAAATAAAGGAAAATGAAGAGAAAAAATGGGAATAGAGGGGAAGAGAGAGAAGGAAAAAGAGGGGAGGGAAGAGGGAAGAAGAAAGGACAATATCGATGTTGTAAACCCTTCAGTGGAACATAAATTATTGGGTCAAGATTAGCATTATTGGGAGGAAGGATGGAGTGGAGAGAGGGAGGAAGAAAGGGAGAGAGGAGGGGAAAAAGAAAGGGAGAAGAAAGATGACATGAAGAGTTTTCCAGGTAAGGGGAATCACATGAGTGAACTCATGAGGTAAAAGAGAGCACAGCAGAGCAAGAAACTATTATGTGAAATGATCAGCAATCTCTAGAGAAGGAAGCTAGAGAATTCCAGAGGAGCTGATCAGAAATGTTGAAATAACGTACAGAGCTTCAGAGCTTGATCTTTAAAGGGATTAAAAATGCAAAACCAGTGCTATCTATTTAGTACAAAGATGGACAGTGGAGAAACAAACTTGAAGACTCAAAATTCGTCCATGGTTACCTTTGTGCCAAAGTAGCAATTCTAGACATTTTTATCTCAACACCTTTCAATATTAAAGGCTTGTATAGCTTAGTAAACCAATATTGACCCCATTATCAATACATCAAAGTTACACATGTAGGAAAGATTAGTTCCAAGTGCAAAACAGATATTTGACTGTGTATGTGTGGGGAGTGGAGTGGGCATTTTGGGGGTGAAAGAGTTACTGACTATACCTGAGAGGAGAAACACTGTACTGTGAAAATATCAGTAAGGATGTAAAAAAATGGCATGTTCTCAAAATAAATTAATTCAAAAATGTAATCACTGTTCTCCTTGGTGGCACAATGGGTTAAAGCACCACATTATGAAGCCCTCAGAAGCACTGCAGCACGAATTTGATCCCCCCGCCAGGGAGTTGACCCACATGGCCCTGTAGACCTCTCCTGCCTGCCCGCTGCTCCCTCAGCAGTGTACTTGTCCATCTGCCTGCTCTGTTCCGCACTCTGCCTCTAGTGAATCCTCTCACCCAACACACCTCTGTCCTGTACCCCAGTTCTGTAAGCATAAATAAATAAATCTTTAAAAAATGTAATTACATTAAAATTAAAAATTTATATTGATTCATGTCACTAATGATCTCACCAGAAAATTCTTTAGGAATTTAGAAAAAAAAGCTATCAAATTCATAGTAAGTTTTCCCAAATTTAACTTTTTGCTCGAAACTCCACTTTTATCATTGGGAAGAAACAGTGTCCATTGTCTTTCTAGCAGTGACAAGCTTACTCCATTCATTTCAAGGAAATATCTACCATGTACCAAACTTGAGGAACCATAATTCCATCTGTCAGTCATTCTTTCAAGTAAAAGTGGTTCATGAGAAAAACAGTGATTTCAGCTTGCAATTCAATCTCCTAAGTGTTTTTCCTTGAGACAACAATCATAATTTGGTAAGCATTAGAAGCACTTCTTTTTCATCGAGTGGAATCCTAGCACATTGAAATAAATGAAATGAATAATTCTATTTCATCAATAGCACTCAAAAGAAAATGTTCTGTTTTGTTTCAGATATAAGTGTTTGGTGGCAAAGAAAAACAATAACCATGAAAGTTGGGTTGGTGTGACACGATTCATCTTAAAACATCCACAGTCTTACTCACAAGCACTTTTTCACCCATAGTGCAAATGCCAAACCAGTGGGCGAGAACAATAGTTTAGTAGTAGTATAAACATCATTTCTATTCTACAGACTACCTAACCTATGTGGGGAATCCTTAGGCCACTTTTGTGAAACTTCTCTGCTAAATAGTCATGTTTAAATCCTTACGATTAGCATCCCTGCATAATCTGGCCTTACTTACTGTTAATGAAATATTTTCTTGCTTTGGAAAACAACCCTTTCTTTCCTCATCTCTTAAACTCACACCCCTAGACTTCATCTTATATTAAATGTTTCAAGACTTCCATATCTCAGAACTTGTTTTTATATTATCGGGCCATGTTCTTTAAGGAATATACACTACAATATAGACTTCAAATGGCTGCTGTATAATTCTGAATTAATGCTGCTAGATCTGTGCCTCCCCTAGAATATTATGAAGGGGGAAAAATGGTTTAGATAAAATAATACAGGCTAAAAACTGCAGAGTTAAAGCATAACAGAATGAGGATGTGAATATGCCCTTGAACCATTCAATGTCAAAAAATTCTATTTCTTTTATACTATAGCAACTTTGTCATTATACATTTTTTAATAATGCCTATATGTAGTACTCTTGGGAAGAATAATTCACATGGTTAGAGAATTCTGTTTGCTCTTAATTT
The DNA here is from genome assembly GCF_000260355.1 of Condylura cristata. NCBI lineage: Eukaryota > Metazoa > Chordata > Mammalia > Eulipotyphla > Talpidae > Condylura > Condylura cristata. Next base: position 57,411,345 of record NW_004567106.1, read on the forward strand.
ACTATATCCACTGTGAAATGAGTTTGGAAGTTTCTAAACAAATTGGTGCATCTGGAAATTACAAAAGAAGCATTGTTCTTCAAGTACTAACACCATCAGATGAATTTTGTGAAATTATATACCATGCCATAGAAACATAATTTACTTTGCCATATAATCTAGACCATTTCCCTTGTTTTATTTTAATGAAAAGTTAATCAGTACTATTATAAATGTCCAAACACTGAAACAGTGCTTCTATTTTCATTGCAGAGACAAGTACTGTGAAACAGATATTGCCTGTCATTTAAATTTTCATAAATACTTTATGTGCTTCTTCAACAAACTTCAGATTAAGAAAGGAGTGCTCACAAATTAAGAGTGCTTGTATTTTATAGGTATATAAAGCTACAAAACTTAACAACTTTCACCAAACTTCATACTGTGAGAAGCAATGAAGCAGCATACAAAAAACAATGAACTGGAAATGAAGAACAATGGGGCCTCCTTATTCCTTCCACAAAGTTTGGTCAACTTATCTATTCTTAGCAGCAGGTGTCTTATTTGTTAAAATAAAGATAACTATTAGAGAAAAAGTTGAAAGAATAAAATAATAACTGCAAATAATTTTAGAAATACAAAAAATAATAGTAATAATAAAACCAGGGGCCCTCCCTGGTGGCGTAGCAGGTTAAAGCACAGCACTAAGAAGCTAAAGTCACTTCAGCATGAGTTCAAACCCCACCCCCGACATGGCATGATCCGCATGGTGTGACAGATCTCTTCTGTCTCACAGGCTTCTCCCCTCAACTGTGAACCTAGTCGATTTGCCTGTTCTGCTCCCCACTCTGTCTCTAGTGAATCCTCTCACTGCCCCTGAACCTCTGGCCTGTACCGCAGTTCCATATGCATAAATAAATAAGTCTTTAAAAAAATGAAACTGGATACAAACAGAATCTCCTTGTTTCCAGTATAGCCTTCAATAAATTTCAGGGTATTTTAGTCATTCCTGAAGATTGTATGTTTCCACAGACCTATTTCCTTGTCTGTTTGTGTATTTTTGAAAAGGTATCTAAATAAGGAAGTTGAATTCAAAGAGGAATAGTAAGACAAACAATCCTTTCTCTCCTATAGTATTAATTTTGCTAGATCATGACTGGTCTTAAAAATACAATAATTGCATAATTATTATTTAAGCAGCATATTTTATGTGCCAGAAACTGTGTTAAGAATTTTATATTCACCCGCGGGGATTACAATCGAGATGGAAAAAAAAATGTGCAAAATGATGTAAAAATAAACTTTTGTAATAATTAAAAAAAATAGCATTGACAAAAAAAAGAATTTTATATTCCTGGTCTTTATTTAATCCAATAATTCATATCTTATGCACATCTCATGTAAGGTGAAATGTCAGTCATAAAGGACATTGTTTACTTGTGCAAAGTTGAACTGACACAGCAAACTCTATAGCTTAACTTCCAATCCAGATTTTCTGTCTCCTGAACCCTTGTCTCTCCACCTCACATGAATTTCTTTACTATATGGTTGGTTCTAGCAACTGCACGATAATATGTAATGAAATAGTTGTTCTCATGAAAATTAATTATCACTCATCTGAACTTAGGTAGTTTTATAATATGAAAATCTTGACTTTATAAAGAAGTACACCAATTTACAAATAGGTATTCCCTAGCAGAGCTGAATACACATAGAAGAATCTTAGTATTTGTTCATCAAAATAGTAACACACATGAATAGTAGAAATCACATATGAATGTTTTTATGTTAAACCCATCTGGATATGTCTTGAAATGCTCTCAATTTCCACAAAAAAAAAAAAAAGTGCTAGGATAAATGTAAAACATTAGAATAGGAATCAGGATGAGGAGTATTGGGGAGGCTTGTGTGTTTGTGAAGCTAGCTGGAAAAGCTATTGAGACTTTATTTTATTTGTCCATTGTGTTTAGAGAGTGAGTGGAGTGGATTAAATATTTTCATTTAATAAAACTATTCTACAATGAACTATCCTCTTCTTTTTTTACTTTTTGGTTACTTATTTAGTGTACTAAAAATGAAAATGGGAATTAAAATGCCTCTAACTTTAAGAAATCAGGGCCTATGTTACAGATGTAGTTGCAGGACTGGGGAAAGGCAGGAAATATCTTCCCAGGTATAGAGCTCAGAATGTCTGCCCAGCGGTGAGGGGGGTTAGAGTGATGAGAGGAGCATAGCAGGACACAGCGTCACCCTGAAGGACACAGTGTCACCCTGACGCAGAGACACTGAGTGAAATTTCTTCTAGACAAGAAGAGAGTAGCACAGGCCAAAAACTGAGGTGCAGTAAGAGTAATGATCGCCTGCCCCTGGAAAACAGATGTTTGTAGAAGATGGGTGTGACTTGCTGAAAAAATCCCACAGCAGTCTGTGTGAGAAGAAAATGAACTCACGTGTGCGAGAGCACAGCTTTGTAGCAGAGCTGTTTCGGCCGAGACTGTCTCGCTGAGTGCAACATCTAAGCTTTCTCCATCAATTCCTAGCTCTGTGACTTTGACCAAGTCCCTAATCTCTATCGGACTGCTTTCTCATTTTCTAAGTTGGAATAATAATAGCCATCTTAGAGCTCTCAACAACCAACTCTAGGAGTTCTCCCTAATCTATCTCTAGCCAGACACCTTCCCTATGGTTCCCTCTGGATGAGGGAGTGATTTATCTGATCAGTGAGATTAGGCAAAGCAATAAGAATGCACAACTCAGCTTTCTTGTTGAAATCAGCTGGCTGTAGGAGGCACATTCCTCTCTCTGGGACTGCTGGCCTGAGGAATGGCTTCCCAGAGCATGATTGGCAGCGTGAGCACGAGTCTCAGCTCCACAGAGCTTCTACTGACACTCTTCTAAAGGGTCTCAAGAAGCAGACTTCGGATACGGTCACTGGAGAAAGGGGGGGGGGGTCTTAGGAACTCGGGTTCAAGCTGTATTTTCCAATCCTATCTTACCATTTACTTATTCATTTCTGAGTCTGAAGTTAATATTGTATTGGTTAGAATTTCAGGCACTAACAAATTTTGATGTGAATTGCCATCCTTATTTTATTGCACTCCACACCCGATCTTTTTATTTATTTATTTATTTATTTGTATAAGTAACCTCACATTAGCTTAAAAAGATGGGCATACATTTAATGTTGTGGAAACTGAATCTCATTTCAAACAATCTTAGAGAATGCCTACAAACCATAGGCAGCTTGTCAGCCTTATTCTTACCAACTTTATTCTACTGACTTTTAGAGCACCTTTAATAGCCTCACCTGCTTACCACATCACAAGTGCTCAAGTCTTTGTGTTCATGATTGACATTTGCATGGCTTTAAAAAAATAGAATCAGTAAAATATTAACCAACAGAACAATAATGCAGTAATTGTTTACAAGTACTTAGGACACCTTGGGAAAGACAGGTAAATGCCTAAACACATATTCTGCTTTGTTTTAAAAGATCCCTTAATGCATTTCCTCCTGAATCACCAAAAAAAAAAAAAAAAGAAAGAAAGAAAGAAAGAAAGAAAGAAAGAAATGTTGTGATGTAGAAAATGCAGAATTTCTAAATTTTACTTTTTCTGAAAACATGTTGCTTCTCTGTTGGCCTGGGTTACTAAAATCACAAAATCCAAGCCTTCAGAATGTACAAAATATAGATCTTTCAAAGAAAAGTGAACATTGGGAAGTATATACTTGATTAAAATAAGTGTGTGTTGGTAAAAAATATGCTCAATTAAATTCACAGCATAAATAACTTCCTATGAGTATTTACTAATGGACCTTTTAGAATAACAAAAACATTAAATTAAAAATCTGTTCATGGGCCCTCCCTGGTGGCGCAGTGGGTTAAAGCACTGCACTGAGAAGCTAAAGCCACTTCCGCATGAGTTCGATTCCCGCCTGCCCCGGAGGAGACCACATGGCGTGGCAGACCTCTCCTGACCCGCTCGCTGCTCCCCTCAGCAGTGTACCTCGTCGATCTGCCTGTTCTGCTCCCCACTCTGTCTCTGGTGAAGCCTCTCACCGCCCCTGAGCCTCTGGCCTGTACCCCAGTTCTGTATGTACAAATAAATAAATCTTTTAAAAAAAAAATCTGTTCATACTTAACTGACAAACTCAGAAAGCAGAAATGCAGGTAGGAATACCTAAGACCCAAATATTTTAGAACTAATGGGGATAAGTAAATTAATATCTATTAGTGGTAGGATGCCACTAAATTGCAGTGATTATAATACAACAATCAGAAAAGCTTTCACACATTCATAAGGATCCGCAGGTCTTAATTTTTTTTTTTTTTTGTCAGGCATTAGGTAATTATCAATATTTGTAATAGAAACCCACTATCTGGGAACTTAAAAGTAGAACAATCACTTGGTTCCTCAAATTGAAGAAAGAAGTATCTGAAAAGAGGGGGTCCACTGAGTAGAGCAATTTTTGTTTGGCCATTCAGTCACTACATTTTTATTAAGGTAATATTGATATACAATATTGTGTATGGTTAAGAGGTCTAAGATCACATACTCCAGGTGTATGTTTCCACTCCACACCCCTACCAAGGCACATAAAGGACTCTATCACAATCCATTGTGCTCCCTACTCTCCTACCTTTTCTGTTATCAATTCTATAGGCATATTTACAGGGTTTGTTATTGGTTTAGTTTTATCTAACACTGTTTTGTTTCTCTAGATTGTGCTTATCAGTAAAATGATCTAGTATTTGTCTTTCTCCTACTTACTTTGTTAAACACTATTTCATCTAGTTCCAATACACTGTCACAAAAGGCAACCGTTTATCTTTTACACGACTGAGTAGTATTCCATTGTTTACAAACATTACATCTTCCTAAGGGATTTTTAAAATACCAAAAGTTGCCTTAGCAAAGAGAGTTTCCAACAGTTATAGCACCACACTGAGAATGAGTATGTGAAGATCAGCCCAGCCAAGTCATATGACAACTGTTGACAACTATGCTGTTAAATAGTTTTATCAAATGCATTCATAGATTTCTGATTTGTAAACTAATATTTAAATATACTTAAATGTATTTGTATGTTTACAACACACTAGCAAGGGTATTAGTCATTATAATATCTTATTTCTGAATAGACATTATGTGCATCCTTTCTGAGTACAAATGCAAGACCAACAGATTTCAAAACTGGAAGGGCCAGAATTCAGTGCATCCTACAGGGTTCAAGTGTTAGCTTCTTAATAATCTCAGGGGTGGTGGTAGCATGATGCAGTGACACTCTGGCCAGTCTCACTGTTACAGGCACCCCAGTGTGAACTGGGTCGCCTCTCTGTGGGGCCTCACCTGCGAGCGTTTAAAATTCAGTCGTACTGCAGGCACACACAAAAAGGGTCAAAAAGGGGAAAGGAAAAGGAAACAATAACTAGAATATCTTACCGGCTCAGCTGACTTGGAGCTCTGGTAACAAACTAACTAAAAACCCCAAGTCATGCAGTCTGGAGAGCCATTTCCCGAGCAAGAGCGAGAGATAAAATGGCGCCCTATTTATCCCCCAATGTCCCAGAATTCCTGCTTAGCTCACTCTTGGGTCCTCGCAGTTCTCTCCCTGGTACTGCTGGGAGTTGTAGTTTCCAATCACTGGAGCAGGGGGTAGAGTCCAGAAAGCTGGAGTAGGGGGTGGAGCCCACAAGACTCTACAGAGTTCCTTTAGGACATCCTTTCCCTTAACATCACCTTTTCACGCTTATAGTTTGTTATCTCACAAAAGATTACATATAAAAAGAAGTTTCATTATCCAAAAAATAAGGAAAAGGAGAAGGAAGGATATGGGGAGGAAAAAAAGAAGATAAAGGAACAACTACAGATTTTATAAATTAGGCCAATTATGCAGGGGTGGGAAAAACAATTGTAATGAAACAAATGGTCAGGCCAAAGCATGTTTGTACGTGATTGTGCTAAGTGGACCAAGCAGAACTTCTGCTGAGCTCATAGCTAGGGAAATTTCAGGCCTCCACTTGGTTTCCCCATACCCATTCCCCTGCCCCATAAAGCTTGAGCAAAATAGCTTGCAGAACACTCTGATGGTGCTAGAGGGTTTGTGGTTGATTTTTGAATATATCAGATTTTCAAGACAGTACAACCTCAGGATGGGGGGAAATGAGGAAAACCAGGTAGAGGAGAAGGTGGAGATAACAGAGACAACTGAGACCTATGTCCTTATGCCCAGCTGGGTCCCAGCCAAAGAACATCATCTCTTTGTAGTGATCTCCCTGGAGCTGTCTCTTATTCCTCCAGAAACCTCAGTGCTCACAATGACCTAGGTGTCTCCAGTTCTTTGGGGGGCCTGGTGTACTCTGGTAACAAAATGAGGTTTAGGAAGGACAAGTGATATTTCAAACATCCTTGACAAGGGAGTAAATCCTGGGCATTCTGATTCATCCAATGCAAGATGTATGGGTAGCTCCAATTCTATTTTTATGAGAGTTCTCTTTGTTTCTGATCCCAAAGTTTCAAAGGTTCCACACATTCTAATCAAAGCGCATCTGTTGTTTCCATTCAGATGCTAGCAGCTATTTCCAAATTTAGAAAGGTTCAGTTTGGTCAATTTTATTGCAGTTACTTTTTACTATAATATCTGTAATTTGTCAACCTCTCCCTCTGAAAGTAAAATCACCCAGAGGTTTGTTTTACTTACATGATGTGATAAATCACTCACTAACTTTCTCATCTCACACAGCTTGCTTTGCTTCTCAGCTTTGCAGTTGAAGCTAGATATTGTTGCTAGGATGGTTGCAAAAGAAATTGGGGTGTTGCAGTCAGAAAGAACAGTATTTCTCACCTGACTTTTCATATTTCTGGCCCCAGAGAGTTTTTTAGACATTTTTTTCCTAATCTTCCTATAGTGAAGTTTTAATACCGCACGTATACTGTTATTATTTATATACTGTCTATAGATCTGTACTTTGAACATAAAGGTTTTTTTGCTGCTGTCCCTAAAGCCAAACTCTGTCCCTTAGTGTTCTTATTGCTTCTAATGAGAATACATGAAGTAGCATAGTATTACATTCCAAGTACCTAGAATGAATTTAACCAGTGTTGGGAAAGTGCTAACATGCCAATTTCTGCCGAAGGATGGAATAAAGGCAGCACTGTGTCGACACCCCCTCGATTTAAAAATGAGCCACCAGTATATGCAAAGAAGATGGACGTGCAGGTGGGAAGTGTCACTCATAACTACATCACTGAGGCCTGATGCTACCTGAGCTTTGAACCTAGGTCCCCAGTAGAACATTCATGGTGACAGCTGAATTCTAAAACAATAAAAATTCTCAGGATTGACCAGGTAAAGAAGACAGCTTTGTAGATTGAAGCTGCAACTATTTTAAGAAATTCAATAATTCGAATGCAATTGTTTGACCTAGAATATAGATTTTTTTATTAAAAACAAAAGAAAAAAGAAAAAGGGAAGAAATTGATTGTCCACACAAGTCAACTCTGAATGTTGTTGACTTCAGCATAGCAGGATGGTGCCTGGGGCCCACGAGCAGCCTATGTCCTATCAAGACACATAGCACAGGTGTTCACATTCTGGCTTCTGAGTTGGGGTGCTGTCTCAGGAGGCCTGGCTCCAGCGGGAGTGTCTGGTCCCAGAACCCCTCCTATTAGACCTCACTTTGGGAAGCCCCTGTGTGGCCAGAGGAAACCAAAAACTGCTCTGCAGAAACCACAGCCACACAGGAGACAACGTGTCTCCAGGAAAGAGGAAAATGGACTGCTGACTGGCTTTATTGTTTTTGTCTGATTAATGAGTTGCTAATTAGTATTAAATATTTTATGGCATAATTTACTTCTTCACTCCCCCCTCTTACTTCTGACTTGTTCTATATGGATACATATGAGCTCCCCATTGTAGTGCCTGTAACAGAGAAACTCTAATGGACATAATGTAGCTACGATGTCAAGTTAGGTCTTTTATTACATGAAATTTGACTATGGGTCATAAATTATGTATTTACCTTGTATTAAATGATGAAAGCAACTTGCTAATTAGAAGAAATCAAAGTTATTGACCTATAGTGAATCTCTTCTGCATTAACAGTTGGCATAAAATAGAACATCATGATATGAATACATATGCATTTTAATTTTGTTGTGGGATATATGTCTCGAAGCCTCTGAAAAACAACTATAGATTTCTCTTCTTTGGGTAATTTCACAAGAGATTTATTCAGAAGTCAGATTTAGTAGCTATTTAGTTTATGAACTTGTTCTCTTGGGTCCAAATCCATTCGCTGTAAACATTGACTTGCAATGCTGTGACAGGACCCCTGTAAATTGCATTTCTTGTTAACCAGATTTCTGCTTTGTTCTGCCAATAGGGTGTATGGAGAGACTGCAAGACAGCTGAGAGAAAGGACCTTCTCCTTCCTGAGAGTCCAGCAACATGTGGCAACATTCGACTCTGGTCTTCAGTTCCTGTCTTTCCATCTAGAGATAGTATCTAGCACTCCTTTTCAGAGGAAAGAACTCAAGGCCTGGGAGACTCCTTTAGCTTCTGAGGTACCAGCAGCAGCTGGCTAGGGCTCCCACCTCTGAGTTCTGAGCCTTCGCTGAAAGGCCCATTTTCTGAGTCCTCAGGTGTCAAGTCTCTTAGACAACACACACTTCCTGTCCCTCCCTCTGCAGCCTGTGGTTGTAAATCCACAAGACCCTATGTCTCAGCTCTTAGCATCTAATAACTCGAGGTTCTCCCATTTATTGCCCATCATTGTTTCTTGAACTGACTTCTCTTAATTTTTTAAAAATATTTTTGTTTATTTATGCTTACAGAATCTGGCTACAGGCCAGAGGTGCAGTGGGTGAGAGGATTCACCAGAGACAGAATGGAGAGCAGAACAGGCAGATCTACTAAAATACACTGCTGAGGGGAACAGTGGGCGGGGCTGGATAGGTCTGTCGCACCATGTGGGCCAACTCCCTGGCTGGGGATTGAACTCGTGCTGCAGTGGCTTTGGTGAATTTCATAATGCAGTGCCTTACCCTGTTGCACCACCAGGGAGAGCCTGAACTGATTTCTCTATGAAGCTATTGTCTCAACATCTTTGTAACCAATTGTTTGATTTTTTTCTCAGTGGTAATCCTCATGTTGTTTCTATTTTTCCTGAGTGGCTTCATACTGAGCAGAATATACATTAAGAGAGAAAAAAAAAAAAGGATTAAGTAAGATAATTAGATAAATAATGCCTAAAATGCACAATTTTGATCTCACTAAAACGACAGTCTCAATGTAGTTGCTTCTGTTGTTATTTTATTTTTCAGTACTACTTTTCTGTCTAAGGAGGTATAATTGACAAATAACAGTGTGAGGCATTTCAAATGTACAATATGATCTGGGACATATATCCATTGTGTAAAACTTCCCTTCAATGAATTAATTAGTGTGTCCATCGCTTGAACAGAACACAAGACATGGAGTTGCCATCTTCCATCTGTAAAAATTGACTGTGTTATACCTGGGGACTCACTGGCCTTCAACTTTTCTCTTGTTAATTTTTTACTGATGTATCAGATAGCCATAGAAACATGCATATGAGAATTAATCTTAGATTTATAGCTCAATTAATTTTATGTATATACCCAGATATAAAACTATAGCTCCAGCATCTGAGCCTTCGTATTTCCTAGGAATTCTTAACAAAGCAGAGAAAACAAAGGAGAATAAACTCATGTTCATGTTTAAGATAGACAAAAAAATATTTAGCAATTAAACCATTTGAAATAAAATTTACAACTGATAGGACTGTTCTTTCCAACTCTAAGTTGATTAACTTTGTTATTATCTATAGCCATAGAGTTTAGGCACACTACAATGTGTTATGAAGGGAGGTCATGAAAAATCATCCATTATTTAACTCAGGATAAACACTTAAAAACTCTTCCTTTGTGTCAAATAGCAGGTTAAATATGAAAGCTACCAAGAGGAATTTAACATGATCCTTGGACTAAATATAGCTCTAGTCAAATGCCAAAGCTATACATCTCTAGGGTGGTACAGATTAGAATAGATGGAACATGGAGGAAAGAAAGAGTTCATGGAGCCAGTCTTGGTGCTTTCCAGATAAATAAAAGTATGGAGAATGTGCCTTTCACAGAAAGCATATTCAGGAGCAGTAAGCCATTTAGAATGGCTGGAGCATAGGGGAAGTTATGAACTGAGGAGGGATAGCACAGGAAGTTTGCACCTCAGGAAATCCATGAAGATTTTTATGCAGGAGATTTTTTGCTCTCTCTCTTGTTTTGTTTCATGTTTAAGACAGCAGCAATTCGTGTAGAGGGGAGGATGGAATCTAGAGAGAGAGGGAGTTTATGGTCAGGAGGTTGATGAGAGATTTTTTTTTTTAGTTTAGGGGAGACGTAAGGAAGCCTTGATCTCCTCCAGGTAGTAGCAAAGAAGAAATGAGGCAGAATTTGAGAGGATCCTGGAGAATTTGGAACCCAGAAGTTTTGGTGATATGTATCCATGTTGGGAGTGACCAAGGTTGAAGGATCAAGAGTTCTGGGGTCAGAGTGGCCACTGGCAGATTAAAGGCTGAAGGGCAAATGATGAAATGTTCTTCTTCATTCTCTTTGAAATCCCTTCCTGTTATGGAATTCTTATGCCCAGTGGCAATTTGCATTGCAGGCTTGACTACTAGGGAAGAGATCAGAGACCAAAATTCTATGTTTAGAAGACAGCTTCAGGAAGGGGAGATGAAGGAGTTCAGCCAAAGATGGAATATTGAGTTAGAAATGTAAAGAACTCGAGGAAGATGCTGGAAAAAACATCATAGAGGGAACATCTACTATGCAAAGGTGACACCTAATTGTAACAGTGTGGTATTCATGGAAAGGGGAGGTTCCAGGTTGCCTAACCCACAGGAAGAAGTGGGGAGCTTGGCAGGGAGGGAAGCTAAAACAGACGGTTTAAGTGACCGAGAAAGAAGAAAGAAGCAAGAAGCAAGATAAAGCCTGGAGGAGGTACATGGAGCAGAGAGAAATGTGAAGAAATCACACTTGCTTCTCAGTCTTGGATTTGCACCAGGGATTTGGGGTTATGGAAGGAGAGACCTGAAAGAGGTGAGACACCATTGTAGGGAGAGCCCTGTGGAGAGGCTGATAATGGCAGCCTTTATCTTGACTTGCATTTTGATTTGCTGTTTTCCTGCCATCCATACTCACCCAGCCCTTCTGCCTCTTTCCTGTGGGTACCCACAGGAAAGTGCAGGCTTCTGGCCTCAGTGAACTTGCTTTGGGCCAACCCTCTTTAGCTGGACATTTACCCTACCAGATGAGAGAATGGCTATCTTTGTGTGTTTCCTATAGAGAGTACTTTAGTTATATTCTTCCTCTTCTATTGCACATGAACTATATTACAGTTCTTTTTTATTGAAAGCTTTATGCACTGGAGTAAGTTTGTCTTTATGTGGTGGGTGGCAAAATCCATTTAGTGCAGGCAGGTATGGGGTTCCAGAGTACCAGCTCATTCTGTGTGCTCACATAACAATACATAGAGGCAGGCTAGCTAAGTGGTTAAAAGGGTGGGTCCTCATGACAGGCAGCTGGGGCTTAAAACCAAAGACTCTGTGACCCTAAAGCACATGGTTTCTTCACTATAAAGTGGACATGCTATCATAGCACTTTCCTAGGGAGACTGTGAGGAAAGAGCAAGTTAATGCATGAAAAATACTCAGAACAGCGTTTGGCACATGTAATAAGCGTGAGTAAGCATCATCAATTATGATATAACAGAGGTGCAGTTTTTGCTAGTCATCTCAGGAGGCTTCCCTTATCTAGTGCATTATAAATGATGCAGTTCTATATCAACCTAAAGGGATATCAAAATACCATTGTGTGAATGCTGACTGTTTTTGCAGAATGTTAAGATATTTTGTGTGTTTTTGCTCTCTTGCTTTTGCTTATCAAATGATGTTTAATTTGTGTGACCTTTTAAAAGTAAATCATTTCTCAGCCCTGTACTTCATTTTCCTGATAGCTTTCCATTTTATTTACATTCAACTAGTAACTAGTAATAATACACTTATTTGAATAATGTTACTTTGTACTCACATCACAATTTATGAATGGATCCCCAAAAGTTCTACATGAATTATTAATTTTAACTTTGAGACAATTAGGAAAGTAAATGCTTATTCCTTCCATGGTATAGATCTTTCAAAATTGAGTACAGAGCTAGAAAAGAATGTTTGAGAACTAATAGAACAGTTGAGTGAACATAACCATCATGAAGTGCACTGAAATGCTGGGTACCCAGAAATCAGTATTCTAACCATAGAATTTCCGGAATTTTAAGGCAAAGCAATAATTGATAAAGGAAAAAAAAAATGCATCACATAGCTCTCTCTCTTTTTTTTATTTATTCATACAGAACTGGGGTACAGGCCAGAGATGTGGGGGGTGAAAGGATTCATCAGGGAAGAGTGAGGAGCAGAGCAGGCAGATCGACAAAGTACACTGCTGAGGGGAGCAGCGGGCAGGTCAGGAGAGGTCTGCCACACCATGTGGATCTCCTCCGGGGCATGCGGGGATCAAGCTCATGCAGAAGTGGCTTAAGCTGCTTAGTGATGTGCTTTAACCTGCTGTGCCACTAGGGAGGGTCCATCACAGTTGAAAACTGAAAACCCAAAAGTGGCCTGCACTGTAAGCTCCCAGAGTTGACTGCTTTTTGAGGTTCAGGACTGATGCCCAGATACCCCTATCAGAAAGGGCATCCATTCCAAGGAGGGCTAACTCAAATACCTGACCAGTCACAAAATAAGAACCAGGCTGCCTCCCACACTGTGTTTTATAGATCCTGGTTGATGTAAACAACGGGTAGCTATAGTTCTTGATTGATTTAGATAACTGGACTTGAGTCTTTCATCTTTCCTTCTTTTGTCTCTCTGCGCTCTACATTTCTGACTTTTGATATGAATTTACCAATAAAGAGTTAGACTATGAAATCCTAAGCCCCTCACCCTCTGCTCCAGTGAGAACAGCACCCAAGTTCCCTTCTTTTTTTCTCTCTCTCTCCCTCGCTCCTCTCTCCTTTCTCTACCACATCTCTGTAGTCTAGGTGTGCTGTCTAATTTGCATGTCTTATAAGGAATAAATCTCTGTTTTCCAAATTTTCCTGATGGCCCTTGCTGAAGAGTATCTTGCAATCATAAAAAGCACCCCAGGGGTCATCACAATCATGGTATCAATAGGCTGAGACCAACACAAAACAGCACAGGGTGCACTGAGATTGGGTGATCAGGTGATGTCTAAGGAGCATGGGGGACTGGCAGTGAAAAAAAGCAAATAAAAGGAGAATGGGAAAGCTGTCAGATCAGCAGCAGTGGCAGAGACAGGATTTATTGGAAACAACAGTGAGTAAAGAACAGATTAAATAGCAGGGGGAGCACACTTGTCATCACAGGCTGGGATGACTCTGCAGCAGGTCAGATCAGGTTGGAGAGACCTGGCAAACTCAGCAGCAGATCCAAATACCAAGCCCGAAGTAGGTCTTGGCAGGCTGAAGTGGTGTCAGGAGAGAGTGACAGTCAACAAAGCCTGTTACAGGAAGGGGCTAGGCAGTGTCAGGGGGTCTGGGAAGAGCTGACAGCAGGTCTGGGAGAGCCCATTGGCAGCTGACTGCTCTTGGATCAGTCAGGAGGACCTGGGTACAGAGCAGCATGCCAGCTACCCAGTGATCAATGCCTGGAGGGTAACAGGTTCTCAGAACGTGTTTTTAGGGTTTGACCACTAGAACTGGTTTCACGTGTAGAGCAAGGCCAGCAGCAAGGTTGGGTTAATCCGAGTTACCAGGTGACCTGTTGGAATTAATTGTAAATGCTTTATCATAATGGGGAAAAAGCAGCCAGTATAAGCAACATACTTTGCCTTGAAATATTTAGGTAGCAGGAGCTGGAAATGGCATTCCAATAATACAAAAGATGAAGTGAATGTAAAATTCGGGGATCACTAGGCAGTGAGGAAAAATGGAGACATCTAACTGGCCTGTAATGCTATGACAGTGGACAGTCAGGACACAACATTGAGCCCATCTGGCAGGTGTGGGAGGGCAATGCAATCAATCCAAGTGTAGCTGAAAACAGGGGTGATCTGTTTACTGAAGAGAAAGAAGTTCCCCAAAATGATCTATCTCAGATAGACCCATTGCAAGTATGATTTTTTAACTCAACACTGTCTCTAGCATACATCAGCAAATTCCAACTTTAAAAAGAAAACATTATTTGATTTAAAAAAGAAAATTTTGGTAAAATATTGGCAGAAAAGAAACACTGGTTCATATATTGAGATATAGTAAAACAGATTCTTAATATGCTAATTTTTAATGTAACTATGCATTGTTGTGTATAACGTAACAGTTCACATAGGTTAAAGGGACCTAACTGGGGACAGTTCCCTGCTCTACATTCCAGAGAGTTCTAGTCTTGCTGTCAAGAAAAGACACTTTCACCAAGACGATCATGGCTCCTTTGTCCTTCATTAGAACTTCATTCTCCTGACAAGCTGATTGAGCAAAAGTTACAGAGTGACTCAAACAGGACCGATTAGATTGACTCCTAGCAACTGACAGTTATTCTCAGTTATTCTTCTCTTTCTGTTCAAGTCACTAGGCTGAGAGTATGTGATGTGGGATAATTAGCCTTCATTTTTTTTCATCATCAAGAAGAGTCATACATATCTATAGCTGAGAGAATAAGGCCCACACAGAAAAGAAACCAAGAGCAAAGAGAAGACCTAGCTGGGGGAGGGGTGCGATTGGGGTGGGGTGGGGACAGGGGGACATCATTGAACAAAAATTTGACATGGACAAGAATCAAGTTCCAGCCAAATGACCAGAGATGAGATATTCATATGACTGATCACTTTACATTTCCTCAACAGAAGTTTGAGAAAGTAAAAGCTGTTGATCAAATGACTTATGTTTGGGGAACATTAAAGGACTGACATGGGCATAGTACTAAAATGCTAGGACTGGCCCTCCCTGGTGGCACAGTGGGTTAAAACACAGCACTAAGAAGCTAAAGTTACTTCAGCATGAGTCCAATGCCACCCCAGAGGTGACCCACATGGTGCAACAGACCTCTGACCCATCCTCTGCTCCCCTCAGCTGTGTACTTCATCAGTCGGCCTGTTCTGCTCCCCACTCTGTCTCTGGTGAATCCTCTCACTGCTCCTGCCCTCTGGTCTATACTCCAGTCTGTCTGCATAAATAAGTAAATCTTAAAAAAAAAAAAAATGCTAGGACTATGTGAGAAGGAAACATTTCCCAAATCATGATGTTTTTCACAGAAGACTTGTTGAGCAACCAAACATCACGGTGACTTAATAGATACTCCAATCTTGGCATATTACCAAGAGGAGTTTAAAATCTTTTAGCATAACATGTACTTCATAAATAAGAAATAGATACTACACTGAAATGAAAAATCCCATATGTTAAGGAATTGTAAAGTTCCCCATCATGGCAAAAGCCAGTTACTTCTTGGTCCCTCCCTGGTGGTGCAGCGGGTTAAAGCACAGCACTAAGAAGCTAAATCCACTTCAGCATGAGTTTGATCCCGCCCCTGAGGTAACCCACATGGCGCAGAAGACTTCTCTTGACCCGCCAGCTGCTCCTCTCAGCAGTGTACTTTGTCAATCAGCCTAATCTGCTCCCCACTCTGTGTCTGGTGAAGCCTCTCACCACTCCTGAGCCTCTGGCCTGGCCTGAGTTCTGTATGCACAAATAAGTAAATCTTAAAAAAAAAAAAAAAGCCAGTTATTTCTCACCCAATAACAGGTGTCACCCACATGCCCAAAGCTCCATGCAGACAGAGCAGACAGTGCCTGGCTGGTTCTGATACATGTGAGCAGAAGTGGCATGGATCACATCTAGGGTGAAAGATTTAAGAACCAGGCTTTGACCCCACTGCTCTCTCTACTGCCCAGTGACCTTGGAGGATATACTGAGATGGTAGAAGCATTTTTGTGTGAAGCAGAAGCATTTTTCATTGCTGGTGACCACAGACAACAGTAGCCCCAGCCCCTAAGTCACAGCAGGCTTTACACGAAAAAATTAGATCAACCTCTGTTCTGATAAGTCACTGAGATTTGGGGCTTATTTTGTTACAACATAACTCAGTGGACTGTCACTGATACTGCCCTTTATATTCCCCATTTCATTTTTCTCAGGGGATTTAGTATGACATTATCTGAGTAAAGCTTTCTTTAAAAAAATCCCAAAAAATTTTACAGAAGTTTCATTTTGTAAATATAAATGTGATTTATGAAAATTTTATTTTCTAGGAATCATTTAGATGTGCAAAGGTGCCAAGTGTTTCATAATTAATTAGTTATCAAGTGATGCACATTACATTTTAACAAGATATGTTCTTATTAAATTGAAAGTGAATCATCTTAATACTCACTATGAGTTTTCTATTTTTACATTATACTTCTTTTGGTAGTATAAATCAAAATTTTCTTTTCCTTGTGAACATGAATATTTCTTCCCCATTGATTTATTTTCTTGTTCACTATATTTATAATGATGATATATATGTACAGCATCAATTTACTGGTAACTTACAGTTAGTGACTGCCTTAAAAATTTTATGTCTCAATGGACTTATCAAACATTGTTTTTCAACTTTCATTTCACCAATTATTTTTCAATTATTCTGCAAAAATCACATTTATATAGTAAAAATAGACTAATTGATCAGCCCAGGTTTTATTCCTAATGAAAATATTTATTTACCTGTGTTTGCAAAGATTATGATTTTGTGTCTGAAAAGTCATAAAAGAATGCTGGAAAAGAGTTTTCAGCCCTCTAATTTCCAAATAACTAAGTTTTGTTACTAACTATAGTGCAGAATATCAAAGTCACAAGCTAACAAGTTATGATAGCTGGTAGTAGAGCCAAATTATAGAGGACTTTCAAATGAAGAAGGGAAAATGTAGGGCTTCGATTGTACAACTGAAGCAATTTTTCAGTTTTCAAGTTTCCAAAGAGGGGTAATGAACAGAAAAGGTAACTCTTGTTATCAACTAGGTGTCGCGTTGATGGATGCTAGCAAGCCTTTATCAAGACCACAATGAATTTGTTGTACGAGTGGACTTAAAGACATAAACAATGCTACATCCCTCTTGCTCATCATGTAAGTTTCTTCAGTGTCTCATGTAGGGTTACTAATTAATCTAACCACTAATTAACATGAACATCAACTAGAGAGGCCCCGATTCAATTCCTTTCATACCTTTTCAATTGGAGACATTCACACTGCAGTTCTTTCCACGCGAGTCCTTATAGAATTAATATATTGATAATATTTCCCCCACACCCTCAATCCATGAAGGCAGTTCAGGCCAATGAAAGTTTGGGGGCTCCTCAGAGTTCAGCTCAATATCCATGTTCACCAAAATAAATGGACCAAGAAAGGGACATTTAGTTCATTCTGCAAACTGTGCTTATTGGTAGTCGAAGGTACAGATAAGAGTCAAACAAGGAAAAATTAAGTAAACAGTCTCATTATGTTCTTTCCACATGCTACTCACTCCACTTTATGACGCTACCTGGAAATGTGTCCTTTGCAAACTCTTGCCTATGCAAAATGTATTATAAATCTTTGGCCTCATCTCTAGAAAATCACAGCAGGGACTTTTCCTTATCAGTAAACCTCTAAAAGTTGTATCTACTCATCACTTAAAGCTTGACTAATTAATTTATTTAAGAAACATTTCTTAAATGTCCTGCTAGTGAGCAAGGATGGATAAGTGAAATGCAATACCTGCTTCCAAGGAATAAACAACCTAGCAGTGAAGACAGATGCAAACCATTATGCAAGTATGATGCAAGAAATAATATGGGAATGACCTAGAAAAAATGTCACAGAAGCACAGGAGAGGGAACTAATACAACCTGAAGAAGTTCTCAATTAAATCATCCAAATCACCCAGTGTCAAATGAGGTCTCCCTTTTCTATCTTTCTTGTATAATTTTCCTTCTCGCAGTGTGCATTATGATGAAGAAATTATTTCTGAAACAAAACAACATGATGTCAAATACCAGCTGTGCTATTTCCTTAACTTTCTGACGTTAGACAAATCACCTACCCTTCCTTATGTCAGTTTCTTCATCCATCCTTCCTGTCTGTAAAATGGGGGAAAAAAATAAAAAGCTTACATTTTCTGGTATTGGTGTGAAGAATAATTGGGTTACATTTAGAAAGATTTTTTAGATCACTCCTTACAATAGTAAATAATAGTGATTAAAAAATATCATTTTTACTTTTCTGTAATCATAAATTATTATTTAATAAATCGCCATTTCATTTGGAGAACTTCTATATATTGCCAAATGCAAACAACAGGGACTCAACAACTTTTATGGCCTAGTACTTTATCTAGACTCTGGATATTCTCTCTTTTGAAACCTAATGCTTTTGTGTTTCTCTCCACTCCAGGTTAGGACAGTAACTCCCCTTTGCCCAAGTCCAGAACCCCAGTCAGCATTTTCATGAAGCATCTTCTCTTATTAACATTTCCTTCAATTAATCAGACACACCCTCTCTTTTCATAAAACATTGTCTCACATAAGCCACTCATCTCTGATCCTAATTTCTTATGACGCACCAACATACTTTCCATTATATCAATCAAGACATCTTGTCTAGGGTGAGGATTCTCCCTCTCCCCATCACTAATCTTCCGTATCAAATACTCTTTTGCCACTATTTTCCTTAGAGTGTCACTGAAAAATATCACTACTGGCAGGACAATTAAAGAAGGACAATATGTGATCATATCTAATAAACCCTCATTCTAGAGCACTTATTCTTTATGATTGAGAAAGAAAACCTTATTTCCAACTTGAGCTTTTGGCCAAAATTTCATGTTTCATTATATCTTTGTATATACTATATCTGTTCTATTTCAGTGAATGACACTTGTTTTATAGCCATCAACTAGGAGTTGAGAGATGAAGTGGTTACATCAAATGGGTTACCTCTCAAATAAATGATCTAGCATGGATGACACGGATAAGTGAAAGTAAAGACATATCACAACACTGGAGTGATATGAACTATATGCTATCAGACTGAACAAATTAGAATCATTAAGAAATAATTATCAGACAATAATTACACTTTTAAGTACTAACACCTTAATTAATGAGACCGCGAAGGGAAGTGACTCTTCAGAGACCTGACCAATGTGATCTACACATGAGTGTCTCCATAGCACAAATCTGAGTGTGGAAACTTAACAAAGCTGGTAATTGCCAAATCCAGGATAACTTCTAGTTGGGGACAGGATAGCTCCTGATAGTAGAGGGTTTTGTGAAAACTGATGTTGATCTCATAGTAAATTTATAAATTTATCAATTTAATGTAAGTTAGCACATTGGAAAACACATTGGAACTCTTAAGATAAAGCCAGAAAGTTAATATTTGAAGATAAAGGATATATTTTAATGCTTTTTCTTCTAATTTATGGCTAATTCTGATTCTGAAAGAGACTGGTTGGGTGCACAGTTAATGTGATATTATGGGATTTTTATTTCTGTGATGGTAACTTATAGCACCAGAAAAATAGACTTTTGAAGAGGAAAATAGAAAACATTATTTCATGTGATTCAGAAAGTATGTACTAGTCCATAGAAAGGTTGATATGATCATAAATTATTTAAACTGAGCACGTTGGAAAAGAGATGAATAAAAACCCACATTAAGTTGTGAAATCAATTACAAATTGATCACATTATGAAGATAAATGCGGTGTAGAAACCACAGTATAAAAAGTAATAACAAAAGTAAGCATTATAGCCATTCATCGAGTGCTTACTATTTTCCAGGCACTTCAAAGATACCTAATTTAATGTCCCAAAGTGCTTTTGAGGCAGGTAATTATTGCCTCCAAAACACAAATTGTTTTAAATGAGGATTAACTGCTGTAACTCACTTTCAAAAAATTTTAAGGACACAAAATGGTGGAAATAATCTTTGAAATCAGAATTATCTAACTCCATAGCTTATGTTATAAGCCATTGTGCTGAACGGCCTACCTAAACACTGAAGGAGAAGGTGCTTGGGAAAAGAGCAAAACATATTTTAAGTAACCTCAGAAACCTCTATCCATGGATGTAGATAATAAATACAATAAAATCATCATGATAAGAAAGATGAAAATTAGAACAAATAAAACTTAGGACAATAGAGTATTTCCATTCTTGTCATTTAGGTGATTCTGGAACAGACAGCTTATCTATGTGTGCGCACTCTCTCTCTCTCTCTCTTTCTCTCACACACACATACACATACAACAAACACAGAGTCTATCACAAGAAGGATAGGGGAACTCATCTATAAATCCAGATTATATCCAGTTGCAGCAATACTGAGGTACTCCTGGCCGGCCAGAAAAAACACATAGATAAGATGTTCTTGACATAATCACAAAGCTGCCACTGTAGCACTGTTTTATCTATCGCTACACAACTCATTTGGCAAAAAAAATAGGGGCTCCATGAAGTTCTTTTCCAAGATACACAGAAGCCTGTTAAAAGCTGTACAGAACTATACAAATGATAGTGGGTGCTATCACTGGCTCAGCAATCATTCACTTAAATAAAAACCAGGAGATTTAGTTGAAAATAAGAACAGTATGATCCATGAGTTGTAATAGCTACCCAATGAAAAGTGATGTGATCTTAGCCTTCATTAAGAAATCTATCAAATCTAGTTCCCAGATAGAATTGACCTATGCTAGTTCAACCAACCTCTTTTGGCACACTCAACTTCATTTTTGTCTCAGAAGGGATTTATTGAGTATTTGAAATGGAGAAACAAGCATATCTGAAGGACAGTTGAAAGAAATGTGCATGCTTAAAATGAAACAAAATTGGAAAAAACATGGTGTCTGTCTGCAAATATGGAAAAGAATGATTGACGTGTGTAAGAGGGTTAGCCTTGATTTTTTTTTTTTTTCTTTTATGGCCCCATCAGTAAGTTAGGTCTAAATTCCAAGCAAACTAAAAAGGGACGCAGCGGCCTTTCTGACAGCAATATAATACTTTCGCTTGTAAGATAAAAACATTTTAGTCACTGGAGATGTTCAGGCATTATGCGGACATAAACTGGTTAGCATCAATTCTTGAGGAGTATTGGATTCAGCGACCTTTAATATATCTCTCAATGCTGACACTGTAATTTGTCCTTCAAGTCCCTCTAGTCACATTGACACATACGTGTAAAATATTTGGACCAAATTTTGAAGCTCTTCTTTAAACAAAAGAAGTTTGAAGGTTTATACTAAAATCTGCATCATTGGCACCATATTCTCCAAACCGGAACCTATTAAATAGCCACAGTCAAAGGGTATTAATGGAGGAAACAGGTGAAAGCCACATGGAGAGATTCCTAGAATTCAAACAACCCAATGTTTTAAGGAAATTGTCCCATTTCTTGTGAGCATGTGAGGAGCAGCAACTCCTGCTCTCCATGTATGCAGCAGACTCAGGAGTCACCAAAGCCACTGTCAGTGGAAAGCTTAGTGCTATATTTCAGTGTTGTCACCATTCATGATCTCCACCAGTCCTGGTTATACCTGTCAAATCCCAACTGTCAGCAATGAGTATAGTGAACTATGACATAGCCAAAGAAAAGCTTATTTGAATGGTGTGGTCTTGGCAAGAATTTTAGAGTAGAATAACCTAGAAAAATCTATACATGACCATGCAGTTTTAGAATATCTCCTGTGATTTCAGGATCACTTTTGCCTCCAAGGTGATGAAAATGATGCCTCCAGTTGTGATGAAAGCTACTTTAAGTCTTACGCCTTTTATACCGCTAAGGGGAAAATTTCATGAGGACTCCACAAAGACTATCAAAAAGATGAACAACATGGAACTTGACGACAACTGTGTCACTGTGTTAACAGGGTTAACTTCTAGGAAGAGTGGGAAATTAAATGCAGGGTAAAGGCCAGTGAACATATATACTGATATATGAATTTACACGCTAGTGTAAAATTTAAAGAACCATTGGGAAAATGTGAATGTTTCATACTGGAAACAATTCTTCATCTGGTACAACTTTTAAGTGTTCGAATAAAGGGAAATCCCAGTGTGGAATTTCTTGGCAGAATGACAGAAAGACCAAGAAGGAATTAGACAGAAAACACTGGTAAAATAATAAGTGGGGTAGATTTAGAACTCTGAAAAGGAGTGAATTAAAACAAAAATTGGAGGTCCTTGAAGATATTTAGCCAGTATAAGTAAATGAGTATCTTGATTAAGAATTTTGACAACAGCATAAAAATAAAAAGTTAAGAAAAGGATCTCCATGCAGATTAATATCTAGTACTAGAGGATGGGAAAAGAAACATATTGGGATTCATTTGGTTCATTTCTCCAAAAGCTGAGAAGAGGATGGATGACAGTTGGTCTACAAGTGACTGTATCCTTCCTCAGAGGAAATTAGAGAATGAGATTGACCTGATCCTGGTTTATGTAGCTCATGACTGGATGAGATACCTCCTGGACAATTACATTTTCATCTGTGGCTGGTGGCTACATTGGGCAGATGGCTTACAGGCTCAGTACAAATTTCCATATTATTTTCCTAAGCAGGATGATTCAAATAAGACTTAACTTTCACTGGCAGCAAGGTAAGAGAACATGATTTACAGAGTCACCTACCAATCTGGCCAATCTCTTGAGATACCACAAAACATCACATACTATCAAGACTTTTGTGGCTTTTTATTTTTTATAAAGGCACTTTTTTTTTTTAAAGATTTATTTATTTGTGCACACAGAACTGGGGTACAGGCCAGAGGCTCAGGGGCAGTGAGAGGCTTCACCAGAGACAGAGTGGGGAGCAGAACAGGCAGATCGACGAAGTACACTGCTGAGGGGAGCAGCGGGCGGGTCAGGAGAGGTCTGCCACACCATGTGGTCACCTCCAGGGCTGGTGGGAATCGAACTCATGCGGAAGTGGCTTTAGATTCTCAGTGCTGTGCTTTAACCCGCTGCGCCACCAGGGAGGGCCAAGGCACTTTTTTTTTTTTAAGATTTATTTATTTATATTTACAGAACTGGAGGACAGGCCATAGGTGCAGGGGGTGAGAGGATCCACCGGAGACAGAGTGGGGAACAGAACAGGCAGAGCTACTGAAATACACTGCTGAGAGGAGCATCAGGCAGGTCAGGAGAGGTCAGCTCCCTGGCTGGGGATTGAACTCATGCAGCAGTGGCTTCTGAAAGCTTCATAGGGCAGTGCTTTAACCTGTTGCACCACCAGGGAGAGCCCCTCTTGTAGCTTTTTTTTTTTTTTTTTAATTATTGCTTGTATTATACCATCTCTACCACTGTGCAAAGCTTAGCCATCCAGTAATGTCTTTGGCTTAGAAGGCTGTGGTTTTAGCTGCCAATCACAGCTGGCAATACAGTCACAGCAGACCCCATAATCTGTAGTTGAAATACAGGCACAGTAAGCTTTGGTCATTCTCACCAGGCCTCTGTCCTCTTCAAAAGCAAGGTCAAAGATGAGGAAACATTTATACCAATCATTCAAATCATGCATTTGGAGTTGACTGGAAAGTTGTGGCAATAGTGCTGAATTAAATCACCCTGAAGTCTCTTCCACTTCAAGGTGCTTATCACTCCCCAAGTTGCAGCTGCCATGTCTTAGATTAGGAAAAGAGGGGAAAAAAAAATCAGACAAAAAAAGAAAGAAATTACCTTAGATAATTTAATTAATTATCTTAGATGTCAGTCTGTGACCTCAAGGTTTGAACATGGACCCATTATTTTATGGACTGCAAAATAAAAGTGCAAATGACAGTTAATATGTTATTTTTGTTTCAAAATGTCAATTACAAAAAAGTCTACAATTTTTCTGTGATTACCAATTTTCTGGATTCTTATGTTTCTGTCAGTGAAATAGTCTTCTCTTTCCTTCTTTACAGGCTTTCAAAATTTGGTCTAATTTAATGTACTCAAGTCTAAATATAACAACAAAGAAATAAATCTCTCTTTTATTTTTTAAGAGGTCTTTTTTCTCACACCTATCACCAGGAATCCACAGAAAATGGGTTCCAGCGTGCAGTCTCTTTCCCTTGGTTCTCACCAAGTGTGCTTCTCTCAGACTGGTGATTTTTCTTGTTGGCTTCCTTTTATTCTGACCACTTTCTTTCATATATTTTAGGAAGTTACCTCAGCTTTTTGGGTGATTAATATGTTCAATATGAACATATCTCTTGACAAGAATCTTTCCCTTTACTTGTTTGTTGACAACAATGCCAACTGCATGCTGGGTAATATTACCAATACTTAGGTTTTTTGTTTGTTTGTTGTTTGTTTTAAGATTTATTTATTAGTGCATACAGAACTAGGGTACAGAACTAGGGTACAGGCCAGAGGCTCAGGGGTGGTGAGAGGCTTCACCAGAGACAGAGCAGGGAGCAGAACAGGCAGATCAACGAAGTACACTGCTGAGGGGAGCAGCGGGTGGGTTAGGAGAGGTCTGCCTCGCCATGTGGTCACCTCCGGGGCAGGCGGGAATCAAACTCATGCAGAAGTGGCTTTAGCTTCTTAGTGCTGTGCTTTAACCTGCTGCGCCACCAGGGAGGGCCAACCAATACTTAGTTTTGCTGTGGTAACATGAACTGTGCCCATGTCCTTGAAGTCTACAGCAACACTATTCTTTTAGGTTCCTATGTATATGGCCCAAGGAATGACTCCATATCTTCCCCTTAGGTTGCTCATTTTGGTGATTTACTGAAAGATGGTAGATCCATTAAAAAGGAATGGATCTCTAACTTAAAAAGGAGATAATTTATGGCAACATGGAGAGAGTTTGAGAGGATAATGTTAAGTGAATTAAGTGAGAAGGAAAAAGAGAAATACCAGATGATGTCACTAATATGGAGGATATAAAATAAATAGAGACAAACGGAAACACTAACCTGTGATAGTTGACTATGGAAATGAAACATCAAAGGGGGAGGGAAAAGTAGGGGAGAAGAACAAAAAAGAAAAGCACAGTAGTCTTTGGTGGTGGAATATGATTGAGTTGTATATAGAATATGAGTGAGTAGTATGGTGGTAGTAACTGATAGGGTTGCCCTAATATTACCACAATTAAAAATCAGTAAATTAAAGAAAATATTTCTTGCTGGAACATTCACCTTGACATTCTTCATCACTTTTTAAAAAATCTATTTAAACTAGCTACTATTAATAATTATATTTAGATTGCTCATTAAAAAAAATTACGACACTAAGGGCACTCTCTGGTGGTGCAGAGGGTTAAAGCACAGAACTAAGAAGCTAAAGCCACTTCCGCATGAGTTTGATCCCCACCCTGGAGGTGACCACATGGTGCGGCAGACCTCTCCTGACCTGCCCACTGCTCCCCTCAGCAGTGTATTTCGTCGATCTGCCTGTTCTGCTCCCCGCTCTGTCTCTGGTGAAGCCTCTCACCACCCCTGAACCTTTTAAAAAAATTATGACACTAAATAAAATCAACACGATCCTGTTAAAAAGTAAAATGAAAAGGAGACATCCTTAAGAACTAGTTCAAGAAATGACATGCTTTAAAACTCTGTTTGCCACAATAGATCATATTGTTTACCATGAAAGGGTATAATTCCCATCCTGAAGCTTGAGATAGTTTTGTATGTGAAGAACTCTAGTCTCTACAAGGTGAAAACAAGAAATTCTACAAGCCTATTTTATGTCATCAAGGGCTGATAAAACTCAGGATACTTAACATCCACCACTGGCCCTACATGCTTCATGTCAGTGTTAGTATTCCTTAAAGCAGGACTTCTCAGGGATGCTCACAGCAAGACACTCAACACTGTGAGTAGCTCAAAGACTACCTCACTAATTTCCTTATGCTGCATAACAGAACACATCCACAGATGCCAGTCATGTTCGCTGCTTTACCTTCTTCTGCTTACCACAGTCCCTAGTCATCACCGATTCTACCATCTTTCCAAGAAACACTGATCTAGTTTGATCTATTTTTTCTTATAATTAAAATTAAAGCTGGAAGCAATTGCTCACAAAGCCATTTTCCACTTTGTACTAACACCTTTAGCACAGTGCCTGCTCATTCTTCACTTGGAGAGATCCTCTGCTGACTGCTATTGTCATGCCACAGTGTCCTTCCTCTCACTGTCTTCTCTCTTCCCTCCCTTATGTCATCCATAGATAACAGAATCTGAACTCAGGTTAAACCTGCTTTTCAGGTTATGGAATAAATAAAAATTCTGAGATAGTGATTAGTGACAGGAGGGTGATTTAAGAGACTTGTTGGTCTACATTCATTTTTTAAAAATGATATAATAGTTTATTTTTTACATCATTTTGTGCATTTTTCCAGCTCAATTATGGGCTTCCCACCACCAAATCACCCATGTGCCATCACCATAGTCTCTACATTCATTCTTAATCAGCCTAGAGAGATTAAAGACTTATCCTAAATCCATCACAATCAAAAGCATATTATAAAACATACAATGACTCGCTTTCTAACTTAAAATTGCCCAAATATCACTTTTTGCAGTGTTTTCTCTGGGGTGTTAGAATGACACAATTTCAACCATTAGATTAAAGAGACACAGTGTGATGATTAAGAATTGGACTTGTTCGCACACTCATCCACTGGTTTATTTCTGTAACAAAAACTTTTTTGCAAAAGTACCATGCCTGGCACTGTGTTAGGTACAGGAAACATACTGTCTAGCATCAGGGCAACTATAAGTAACACTGTCATCTATGAGATTATATCTGTATAGATATGTTACCTAAATATATATAACACACAATCTTTTTATTAAAAAGTGGCTGAACCCCACTTTTGGAGGAAATCTTTCTTTAGAGCTATAGCAGTTACTTTAGATGGATAGGATTAAAGGCATCTTTGTTTTCCTTTTTCTATATGCCAATTTTTCTATAACGTGTTTTGTGTTTATAATTGCATATGTACTTTTCAAAAAAGAAAGATTATTATACTAATAAACAGAAATCTGGAGGTAATTCATACTTCGTTGCAGTTTTCTTTTTGTTGTTATATAAATATGTTGAACAGTAAGAAAGTTTAAAGTTTATAGAAAATCATAAAAGATAAAAAAATCATTTGAGAAACATGAATAAAGACTTCATTTCATAGCAACATCGTATCTTTTCACACTTTGAAAATGTAGTGTTTATTCAAGAAAGTGTGCCAATGCAGAATATAAACAATCCTGTGTTTTTTAAATAAAATGTTTAAATGTAAAACAGAAGAAGGCAGCGATAAAGCAGCTTCATTCATTATTCACATCTGGTTAAATTATCATGCTTAATGTATAACTTCTCAGCTTAATATATACCATGTTTCAAATTGCACATTAATAAACATTTATTTTTTAATATTACACATACTTTGCCATCATCATTATTATTAAAAGACAATTGGTCTTAAGGAATTCTATGTTATGTTGAAAACTGGCAGAAAATTACACAAGAAGTTGCCTAAAGCAATAATAATACACAGCATTCACCCACTGTATTAGTTCCCTGTTTAACAAATTACCACAAATTACCTAGTGACTTAAAACAATGCAAATTTATCTTGCAGTTCTTGAGGTTAAAATTGAAAACAGGTCTCACTAGGCTCAAAGTCCAGGGGTCAGAGCAGCACTGCTTTGCTCTTGGAGGCCCTGGGAGAGAAAACCTTTGCCTTTCCAGCTTCTAGGGCTTGCCTGCATTTTGTGGGTTCAGGCCCTCTTCCATCTACTAAGCTCACATGACCAGAGGTACATTTCTTAGGCTGCATTGCTCTGATCCTGCTACCATTCGCCACACTTACGGTCCCTTTTGGTTACACTGTGCCCCAATAACTTATCCAAGATGATCTCTTTACGTCAGTAGCTCAAAAACTGCCTCATTGATTTCCTTATGCAACGTAACATAACATCCACAGACTCCAGTACTTATAATGTTCACTTCTTTACTTTCTTCTGCTAACCACAGTGCCTAGCTATCACCCATTCTAACATCTCTCCAAAAAACACTGATCTAGTTGGATCTATTTTTTTCTTATAATTTAAATTTATATTTGTAATGCTAATGACTGGTTTGCACTTTCAATAAATATATAAAATTGTGTTAAATTCTTATAGTAAATGCTTTAAGAATTTTAATAGCTTGTATGTTATTTATAATTGATCATAAATCTAGCCTCATCAATTTAATATAGAGTTATTTGACAGAATACAGGGAATTGAATTAAATTTTACTTAATATATCTGCTAATTCTAACCTTAGGTCACATTTTTTAAAAGTTTGCAAAATGATGACATAATATATGCTGAGAAGAGATTCAAAACAGATATTTTTGTTCATCAGCTCTCCAAACAGAAAGAGGATATTTTAATATTACAAATTTTATTTTTTTAAAGATTTATTTATGCATATAGAACTGGGGTACACGCCAGAGGTACAGGGGTGGTGAGAGGCTTCACCAGAGACACAGTGGGGAGCAGAACAGGCAGAGTGACTAAGTATAATGCTGAGGGGAGCAGGGGGTAGGTCAGAAGAGGTCTGCCATGCCATATAGGTCATCTCCAAGGTGGGGATCAAACTCATGCTGAAGTAGCTTTAGCTTCTTAGCACTGTGCTTTAACTGCTGCACCACTAGGGAGGGCCCATAAACTTTATTATTTTTATACATATTAACAATTCCAAATTTGCTTTACCATTCTAAAGCATTTGGCATCTTAATATTATGATAAAATACATTTTATAATATTGCTAAACAGCTTTTCCTTTGATGTTAAATGTGTAGTTTTTTTTTCCAATAATGTAAGAGATGACTTGAAATGGACCAGCTATTTGAAAACAAAGGCAAAGCATTGAATTCATCGAATGAGATATGAAAAAGAAAGTAAGCTGTTGAGAAAAATGTGCAACTGAGTGCCTTTGAAAGCTGCTCTAACTAAAACATGCATGAATAGGGGACACTCCAAACAATGTCCCTCTGGAGAATCAAATTTGCCGGGTCATTATGGAAACTAAGTTCCAAATGTAAATGTAATTGATAATGTTGAAGGGTTTTATATAAAACATAAAGTGTGTTCAGATTTTAGATAACTGAAAATAAATATTTAGTTAACAGGAATCAGAAGGAAGCACAATGTCTTAACAAGTGGGACTGAAGTAAGCAACATCCAGGTTCTCTCATCCAGTATGAAACCAAGGTGGATCCAAGAAAAAGAACTCTTAGATATAATGTCAGCTCAAATAGAATAGATTTAAATTGTTGCAATATTTTGAGAATGAGAAACAGTGTGAAAAATAATACACAAAAAGAAATTTGAAAAGCTGAAAAATAGTGTAACATTTATATCTTATTTACAATATGGCCAATCACATGAACATTATTTCCTGAATAATATATTTTTATTAGTGCTTGGAAATGGGGGAGAAACTTCTAAGCAAATTGTGTAAAGACATCTTTTACATGAGAGCCATAATATAGTCATATAAAATAGTGATACCATAATTTTACTTTAAACACAAAATCATGTAATAATTGATATTAAGTAATTAGATATTATTTTATTAAACCATTAAAATGTGTAATATTTAGTGTTTTCTGAAGGCAAGTCCTATATTAAATATAATAAAAATATAAACTTAGAAATTCTTAAGTACATAAATGCATCAACACAGAATATAGAGAAGAAAAACAATGTTGAACATCATGGTAATTTGGGTTAGTTGGTCATGGGAATGCAGGAAGTCATTTCCCTGTTATCTAGCACCAACACTGCTAAACAAGAAGCAGGCATCTTACTTAATGCTCTCATCAAGCCTCTCAAAATATTATTTAGATTAATGTACAGTTTATAAACACTAAACATGTGGTCAGTTAAAACTGAGCCTAAAATTTTCTCTGTGTTGGCCTTTATCTTTCAGAATAATTATATATTAATATATCTACACAGAGCACTTTTAAAAATTTTGAGGATTTTAGGGTCCAGGAAAAATACAATCACTTTTGGAGATTCAAATTTGAGGGGAATCATCACTTTAGTATGATAGGTATATATTAGTATTAACATATGCATATATATTTAAGGTCTATACAACTTATATATATATATATATATATATATATATATATATATATACTTCATCTCTATACAACTCACATATATATATGGGCATGTGCATTTTATTATTATATATCTATTTATTAGTATCTATCTATTATTATTATATATTATATATTATTATATATCTATTGTAAGGTTCTAAACCAACAAGAAGAGAACTTGCCACCTTTTCTTTTGTCACATATATATTTTCCAGACTTGAATTAACTTTATGCTATGCTAGTTTCTTTTCAAGATATAACAGATATCCTTGTTTCCATTTATAAAAGAACTTAAAGCACCAACTTTCTCCCAGGGTCCATAGGATTAGTAAATTGAAAAACAAAAAAAAAAAAGAAAAATTCAAATGGATACAAGGGAATTTAACTGGTTCTTACTCTTACCACTATAATTTACCATGAGAGGACTACTTGGTGGACATAATTTTTTCTCTCTTCCTAAGGCAATGGGACGGAGCGATTCATGATTTTGCATTAACTGATAGAACAAGAAAAATGTGGTACAAATGGATAAGGAACTCACTAATGTGAGGTGAAATCAAACTCAATCTCTAAAGAAGAGATTCCTTTATATATTAACTTTTCTGAGGCTACATCAAAGTGTTCCAGCCAACAGCTCATGTATTTCTAGCAGGTGAAAATAATTTGGATAAGTAAGAAGTGAATACCCAAGAAAAGCTAGGTAAAGCTAAACTACCAAAATCTGAATTAGGCAATCTCTGCTATCAAATATACTTTATAACTCCCCTCTTTTGTTTGTTTTTCCAGTCAGAGAGCAAAGCAAATTAGAAATTAACAGGGAGCATTGAGTACTGAGCGCCTTTTTCATTATCTTGCTTCAGATATTTAGGTACAACTGAAAGAAACATATGGTGTGGATCTATGTCCCATAGGGCTTTTTGGAAAAGTAATTCAGACTCTGGATCATATGTTTATATCATGCTATGCTGATGGGAATGCACTTGATTAAAGTTTATGAGACTGATGACTGCCTCTAGTATATTTATCTTCTAAAATGCTTTGTGCATTCATTTGTATCCTTCACATATGCATAATAATCTTCATGTGCATCTGCTTAAAAATTATGTCATGCCACTGAGTGGTTGACCATATTTTTCCTAAGTAACTGATCATTTCTCTCACATAAAGTCATCTTAAAATCACCCAGGATCTTAGAAAAACTATGAGGAAATCAAGCATCTTGGGGGAAGTGACATTTCCTAGGTTTTAAGATTCAAATAAGGTTGAGATAGTGGCTACCTGGCTAAGCTCTCATTCTACAGTTGAGGAAACTGATTCTGAGAATTTAATTAACTTGCTTTATCAAGGTCACTGAGATGTTAATGAGATAAGAATCATTCAGTCCAAACACTTTCTCCAATTATGTCCAACTCACTTTTGGGCACAGTGAACTCAGAATTGGCTTAAAAATGCTTACCATTTATGTGTTCAAATTCAACAAAAACTTTTCTGCTGAAAGCTATTTGCAGTGTTCTTTGACAAGCAGTGTGAAGTTAGCAAAAAAAAAAAATGAGAGTCAGGAAGAACACAAAAGATATGATTATTTTCTCTTCCTGAAGAGTTTCTAAATGGGGATACAATGATAGATGAACAGATGTACAAATCCCCAAGAATAACACAAGACTCAAATCTGAAAATGTAAAGTAATACACATCCATATAGAGTACCTATATGTTCAGAATTTGTAATGTTTTTGTGAGAAAGGTTTTCACTGGTTGGTTGACTTGGTTAAAAATATGGGTTTGTTATCACGAGTTTATGGACACCTAATTTTTGACAAAGGAGCAAAGAAGATACAATGGAACAAAGAAAATTTGTTCAGCAAGTGGTGCTGGGAAAACTGGGT
>NW_004567106.1:57444536-57498732 GCF_000260355.1 Condylura cristata
CACAGGGGTGATTTGGTGATGGGA
This sequence comes from Condylura cristata, assembly GCF_000260355.1. Classification (NCBI taxonomy): domain Eukaryota; kingdom Metazoa; phylum Chordata; class Mammalia; order Eulipotyphla; family Talpidae; genus Condylura; species Condylura cristata. The sequence continues at coordinate 57,444,561 of NW_004567106.1, forward strand.
AACCCGTGGGGATTACAATTGAGATGAAAAAAAAATGTGCAAAATGATGTAAAAATAAACTTTTTAATAAAAAAAATAAAAAAAATATATGGGTTTGTTATAATGAATGGCTTTAGTAGAAAGACAACACTTGAGGAGTTAGGGTTTGAGCTAATTTCTCTAAAGGAAACAATTTTAAAAATGGCCAACAGGAAATAACGTTAGCTTAAGAACAATTCAGAGCATATTTACAAGAGATATAATCATGTTAATTAATCAGTCTATATTTACCAGCTTAAAAGCAGCCTCCTTTACTAGAATTCAAGCCCCATGAAGGCAGGTCACATCTAGTTCATCTATAAGCACTGTCAACATCAAGCAGAATGAAGGTGTTAAATAAAGGCTGACTGACTCAGTATAAAAAGTAACAAAGTGGAAGAAGTGCATCAAGAATTTATTCCACACTCTGGAAGTTGCTTTGGAGGGAAAATTCCAGGGGATCACCTCTTCCATTTCCACATGTCTAAGAAGCTTAGACATGGAGTCGTGATTTAACCTTGGAATTGGGAAGTAAAGATGGGCTAAGTAGATGTTTGAAATGAATAATACAACTTGTTGACGGAATACACATGAAAGGAAAGAAAAGGGGAAGTCTGTGTTAACTCTCAAGTTTGGATCTCTGAAAAACAAGTAATCTTGATAGAATGAAAGAATCAAAATAAAGATCAAACATTATGGAGAAGGAGAAAGTAGCAGGAAAGCATGAAGTCTATAGCCAATAGAACAGGTTCACTCCAAGTCCCCCATACCAGCAACCTGAATGTAAACATTCTTTACTTTGCATCCCTGAGGCTGTAAAGTCCATCTCTTAGAGATGTAAAGGAGATAATTTCTACATGAAGAGCTCAGCCTGGTTTGGGGCATATTCAATATTGACTATTTCAAATATAATTAATTTTGGTTTCAGATATCTTAATTTCAGGGTTTGGGTGAAATTTTGGATTCTTTCAGATGTTTGGTTTTGGCTTATTTAATTTCACAGTTTTGTACATATGCAATAGCAGGGACTAAAGAAATAGTTTGAAAAGTCTGAGGACAGTTTTTCTAGCAGCAGCCTTGTGGATGAGGGCACTTCAAGGAAACAGTGCCTGGGAGAAAGGGCCAAAATTAGGGGTATGTTGAACAGAAGGAACATGAGCTCAAGGCCACAAAGGAATAGACAGAGACTCAGAGCAATGTGGTTACTAGAGAGGGGAGGGGGAATGTCCAACAGAGGGAGGGTATCATCGAAGGCACACGAAAATTCACTATAATATAAAATATACCGTAAAATATTAAGGGAGGTAACAATAAGTAATTTGAGGGTCTTTTATAGTTCGGTGGTACTGACTATGATACTGACTCAGTGTTATTTTTCTTGTTCCCTTTGACACATCTTTCTTTTTCACTCCAAATGTAATTATTTCATGCTTGTCATTGTCAGTTCTTAACAACAGGTAGGCAATATATCCAAATGTTCAATCAATTGCAGTTTGATTGGACATTAAGCATGGGAAAGTCTTTTGTGGAAGAAAGGGCAGAGTTACAGTGATAAGCTGTCTGCTGATGTAAACAATGTGTGGGTTTATGACAGGCTCACAATCTATTAATACTATTTTCAATTCCATTCAATTTGTGTGGATGAGGATTTTAGAGAAAACAGCTGGCAGGAGAAACATATGACATTTAATGTTGGCTGAGAACATGAAATTTTCTCTAGAAGCTCGTGGGTTTGTGTGTGTGTGTGTGTGTGTGTGAAATGTGTGTGTGTACACTCACAAAGGTCATAATATGGAAGTGGGATTCTGTAGGCTTTGGATCAACAGACAGCATAAAAAATTACAGTCCTTGGTATTTTTCTGGAGATACACTTGACTGCACAAATAACCCAGTGAGTCTAAAATTCAAAAGAAAACATTCCACTGATTGCAATTTTTGAACTGCAAAGTTTTTTTGCTGTTGCAAAATTAGAATAACCTTAAGTCATCCTTTCAAAGAAACAAACTTACAATTATATTGTGGGTTATGATTGGTTCAAAGCTGCTTCTTTTAACAGGATTCAGAATACTGCCAACATGCAGAGCTTGTAGAATACCTTCTGGACTCGGTATGTGACTTTTTCAAAGTGATCTTAAAAATGAAAGAGCAATGTCATTGAAAATTGGTTTATTCAGATTTTATATGATGGTGCCAAAAGTTGCACAAAAACTGCGATACACAGGAAAGTGATATTGAATGAACTAGGTCAATACCATGGTGAAGAGAGAAAATCAAGAGTATCCTAAAATTTACCCAATATAAAATTTGGTAACATCCAAATGGTGATCATTATTACATTCATGCTCAGTTAAAAATGATTTGACATTTAGAGTTTGCATTTTTATTACAACAATATTAATTTGAACATTTAGAAGATTGTTCACTAAAATCATAGTCCACAAGATATTCTTCTTCTATATATACTTAAGCTGCTTTTTACCCAACCTTACTATTTTGAACTCAAATATCCTTTTCCATATTTCTCTAGATGCAGCCATCAACAATTAAAAAGAACAGCTTTTCTCCTTTAACCTGGATCTGAGAGAAAGCTCTAGGTTGTTTCTCAAAGTTTGATTAGAGAGAGTCCTGGCAACACCCGAGAAGGTTAGAATCACACAGACAGCTACAAACCGCATACAGTGTAAGCATCTCTCCTCCCACTCTATCTTCTGTTCCCAATTCAATTGGAGCGAGTCTCTTCTTTCCACTTCCATTGCCATATGTCAAGCCCCCAATATTTCTTGCTTGGACTTCTTCAATAGCCTTGTTATTGCCTTTTTTTCTTATCCTTGCACACTACAATTCATCTGACTCAACACTGACAGAGAAATCTCACCAAACGTAATTGTATTGGGAACACATCCCTGTTCAGAAAGATTCAAATATACTCCAGTCCCAAGCAAGGACAGCAGAGGCTTGGCAAATGTCCCACCTCAAAATGGCTGCCAAATGTCTAGCTAACCTTATTTTGTGAGTAGCCATATAAGTTATTGCCCACACTGAAAACGGAAAGCTTTTTTTTTTTTAAATATTTATTTATTCATACAGAACTGGGGTACAGGCCAGAGATGTGGAGGGTGAGAGGGTTCACCAGAGACAGAGCGGGGAGCAGAACAGGCAGATTGACGAAGTACACTGCTGAAGGGAGCAGCGGGCAGGTCAGGAGAGGTCTGCCGCGCCATGTGGTCACCTCCGGGGCCGGCGCAGGTGGGAATCGAACTCATGCGGAAGTGGCTTAAGCTTCTCAGTGCTGTGCTTTAACCCGCTGCGCCACCAGGGAGGGCCACAGAACGCTTTTTTTCAGAGTCAAAGGCATGAAATTCACAACCAGGCAAATCAGGACATATGGTCAGCTGGCTTTCCTAGTGAGTTTGCTACACTAGAAAGAGTTCTCCAGTCATAGTTTTTACAAAAAGAGAGAGAGAGAAAAAAAGAGAGAAAACCTCTTTTCCTCTGTTACTTCCACCCTTCAGGGCATATATAATCCCCACCTCCTTTATAGAGAATTTCTACATCCCTCAAGTGGACATTCTACTTTGCTTCTTGAGTCTATCCCTGACCTCAAAACCTCCTGTCAGGTACCTCACCTTCCATCATTTGCTCTGCACCAGTCATTGTGTGTTTCTGTTTCTTCCTACTTGACCCTGAATGACTTTAGATCAAACAGCCTATCATCTTTGTACCCTTTTAACACCAAGAAAAGGTTCTGGCACCTAGCAAATATATATTTTTAAAGATTTATTTATTCATGCATGCAACAAATGGGGTACAGGTCAAAGGTGCAGGGAGTGAGAAGATTCTCCAGAGACAGTGGGGAGCACAACAGTCAGATCCACTAAAATACACTGCTGAGGAGCACAGTGGGAAGGACAGGAGAGGTCTGCCATACTATGTGGGTCACTTCCTGGGCAGGGAATTGAACTATTGCTGCAGTGGCTGTGGATAGCTTCACAGGACTGGAGCCTTAACCCACTGTACTACCAGAGAGGGCCTCTTATAGAAAATATTTTTGATCAAATGAAGCACCAGCTGTAGGCTGATATTTACAGTGAGGTCATTAAAAAATAATGTTTATCAGTGGCATTAACCTAAAAAAGAAGAAATTTACAACTAGTTTGAGATGAACAAAGATTTTGAGACATTTTAAAAATTCAAAATTATTCACCTATATCATCAACTAAAAAGTTTTCTCAATGTGCATATTATAAACCCAAATTTCCTAATACGATGTTAGGGAAAAGAAAGTTAGTTCCTATTAATTATTCATATTATTTTAGAAAAGATTTTTCCTGGAAACTTTACTTCAATCATTCTCTGGCAATTTCTAGTTTTGTTTTTTTTTTTAAGATTTATTTATTTATGTAAATAAAGTGGGGTACAGGCCAGAGATGCAGGGGCAGCGAGAGGATTCACCAGAGACAGAGTGGGAAGCAGAACAGACCAAATGGTGAAGTACATTGCTGAGGGGAGCAGCGGGCAGGCAGGAGAGGTCTGCCAGCCATGTGGATCACTTCCGGGTTGGGTGGGGTTCGAACACATGCTGAAGTGGCTTTAGCTTCTTAGTGCTGTGCTTTAACACACTGCACCACTAGGGAGGATCCGGCAACTTCTATTTTTATTATATAAATGTATTAGCTAAAATGAAATCTATTTATCAAATAAAATTAAAGCCCTCTATCCCCCATCACCCATCATCTGATGCTATAAATTCTATAGAATTCATAAGTTTGACAGGCTTTGTTTCATTTTTATTGTCATATAAATGATGCTTTTCCATCTTTTGGGATATCAGTTTTAGAAAGTGTCTGTTGACTACTCCTGATATAATGTGCCAGTACAACTCCCCTCTCTATTATTCATCCATAGACACCTCCCACTTTTCTAAGGTTACAGAACAATTTTTAAATTTAATAGAGTTTACAATATTTGCAGTCACTTTAGTAGATAAGTGGACATTTATTTTTCTAGAGACCATCTAACAGGAGACAATAGGGAAAAAAGTCTATTGTCTTATACAGCTACTCAAAATTAAGATTCTTCCCTTCAGATTCATCCAAGTAATATTAGATTATACTCACATTAGGGTCTACCAAATCCTTTTATGGTTCATTTTAACATTTCTTCAAGTGTTCTAGGTCATATGCAATCGCCACTATTGTTCATCTCATATCAGATATGTTTTTTTTTTTTTGTATGTCATTGGAATAATCTAGAATTATTCATACATAAGATATGTAGGCACCAACGTTTCTGAGCCACATACATTTTTAGCCTCACATTGATCGATAGTTTGGCTGCCTAAGTACTTTTTCCTCAGAAAATCTTTGCTCACTCCCTTCTTGAATCCAGGGAGGCAGAGGAAGTCTGATTGTCATTTCTTGGTAGGAATCTTTTTTGTCCCCTCTAAAAACTCCTAGATTTTTTTTTTCCCCTACCATCAGGGAACTCTTACTAAGATCTGTGGCCTAGCCAGTTTTAAGAATAGTCATTGTTCAGTTAGTGAAACTCTCCTGTTGATCTCCTTCAGACCATTTTTTTCCTTTGCATTTCTTATTTGCAGATGTTCACTAGATACAATAAAGTCCTGTGCCCTATTTGGAGTGTTGTAACTATTTCCTATTTTCACTTCTCTCTCTCTCCTTTTTTTTTTTAATCTAACATTTACATTACCTTCAGATCTCATGTGAATCTTCCAATTTTTGTTACTCCATGTTTATATCCACCGGATAAACCTTTTTTTTTTTTTCACATTCCTCATTTTAATTTTCAGGATCATATTCATACTCTATAACCAATCTTTTCCATGGCAAATTTATATGTGTGTATGTATGTTCAATAGTCTCTTGATGTTCTTTTGGAATGCAAATTAAAATTCTGTTTCTTAAAACTTCTCTTACATTTTTGGAATTACCTCTGGTTTTGATTTTTGGGGGTTTTTGGGTCATTTTTAAATATGCTATTAAACAATACAAAAGACAACCAAGACACCCTAGGTTGTTGGTGTGTAATTAGTATTGAATGACCAGGTAGGTTGATAAGGTAGGTTACTAGTGAGATCAATTTTCCTGGGTTATGGACCTTTTGAAGTTAGTGATTGTTTTACCTGTTCAGTTTCTCTTACTGATGCAGAGATACTGTCATGGAAGATGGCTAAGCACCCATACAAGGAGGAACTTACTCTAAGACTCAAGAAATTTACCATATTTCTATCCTGTGTGAGAGTTTTATTTCCTATTCTCTACTTGTCTATTCCTGCCTGCATTAAAATGACTTAAAATCCTGCTCTGTTTTTCTCTCAGTACCTTATAATGACTTTAGGGCATAATTCTACCATCTGGAAACTCCCATTCTGAGGGTAGAATTCTGTCACCTTTTACCTATACATACATGTAAACTTAAAGCAGAAAGGAGAAGTGAGGGGAATAGTGGCCAAACTATCTTGAAATGACCTTTAAGTCAATTCCCTAAAGGTCACTACAGGCTTCTTTAGGTATTTACACTGACTTTAGTTTTGGAAGTGATTTGGGGTTCCCATGGTAAGACCACTTCTGTCTCCTGGACTTTCCTCTTTTCATTTCTCTATTAGAAATTATCTAGTCATCTAAATCTAATTAGAGCCATTCAAGTTTTGTTTTTCAAAATTTTCTCCAACTGTTTTACTTAATGCTGGATCCAAAAAATAATGTTTTCCTTACTTTTTTTTAAAAAAGAATTTATTTATTTATTCATACAGAACTGGGGTACAGGCCCAGAGATGTGTGGGGTGAGAGGATTCACCAGGGACAGAGTGGGGAGCAGAACAGGCAGATTGATGCAGTACACTGCTGAGGGGAGCAGCGGGCGGGTCAGGAGAGGTCTGCCGTGCCATGTGGATCACCTCTGGGGCAGGCGGAAGTGACTTAAGCTTCTTAGTGCAGTGCTTTAACCCACTGCGCCACCAGGGAGGACCATTCCTTACATTTTTATTCTCTCTTTCTCTCCTCTCTTTCTTCTCCTATCTTCATTCCGTTTTTTCCTTTTCTTCCCTTCATCTTTGTTTCTTTTTTTTTTTTCCCATTTCATTATTATCATGAAATATGTTCATGTCAGCCCATATCTTCAACCATAGCCAGACTATTTTTTTTTTACATTGCTCTTAATCATGTGAATATATCTGCTTTGCCTTTCTTTTAACAATCCTGTAATTTATGCTAATATTTGGTTAGTTTTCTACACATTAGAATGTGTGGCACTCCCCCATGTGATACCACATTTAGAGATTTCCTTTTAATGTCCTAGCCAAAAAAAAAAAAAAAAAAAAGTATATATGGTTACAGTCAAAAGGAACTATTTGCTTGCAATCTGCTCTTTCTGGCACCCGGTGTGTACCATGAGATATAAGTATCTACTGAATCATGGAAATGCAATTTGAAGTTACATAAGCAAATTAGTCATTGCATTCTGTAATATCAATGGTCTGCAGTGTTGTTAAAGTTCTGTCTACACAGAACAAGGGTAAATCTATTTATATGGTATTTTCCTGAATGCTATGAAATAAAGTCACAACCTTTCTGATGTAGAAAATGTTCACCTCTTATTTTTTGGTCAAATAAAGTCTCCTAGTATCTTCAATCATAGGAGGAAAATTAAACCATTGGATAAACATTGTTAGCTCTGAACCTGAGTTCTCAGGTTGACTCTGATGGTCTTATTGATGAAAATATTTTTTTTTTTTATGTTTGGGGCATAAAAATTTAAATCCCTAGTAAACACAATTTCAATGAAGAAAAAAAATACCACCCTTTCACCAACCAAATCATTAAACTATATAGCCCTTGGCCACATAGCTTTCTTGGAACCCAAAGAAGCAGGACCACGGAAGCTAAGCAGGTTTACTGAGCTACTATTTCTTTGGGTTGTCAAAGAAGATGGGTATCCCCCAAAAGAACTTCATACAAGTGTAAAGGTTGGCCATTTTCTGCAGCACTGATATGGAGCCCACATAAAATAGTCAAGTAAGCCTGTCTGAGGCAGAATTCCTGGAATAGCTACTGAACAGGCTTGCTTGCCTACAGGGCAACCTTGAATCTCCATCCATTGTTTTCTTTTTTATCTTCACAAGTATATCATTTTAACTGAGTGCATAAGTGAGATCATAGAAATGTTTCCTTTTCCAGTGGTTTGCTCTTTTTTCCTTTTTTATGTGGTGTTCCCCTTGCAGAGCTGATTGCAATGGTCTGGCATGATCGTGGCCAGCACACAATCTTCCATGAGACCTGAAATCATCCTTCAACTTGGTATGCTGTGAACTGTTTGACTTCAAATGCCTGTGAGCTGGCCAGGAAAGAAATAATATACAATTCACAGCAACTAGTCACACACAAGTTGAATACTGATAATCGTTCTACTTCCCTCCTTTCTAAGGAAATGGAGAAATATTAAAGACAGGTGTGGCTGCAGAAACTGCTTATCTGATCTGCTCTTCCATTATTGTTGAGGTTAGATCAACATTTTTGCTTTTCAGGCTTTTTGTTTCTCATCTTGGCTATTCTTTAAAGCAGAAATGGTATTGTTTGCAGAACTATCTCACATAACTTTTGTTAGTGATTCACTTTTCAAAATTTAACATAAATATTTCAGCAACTGCTTTCTGACAACTCTACTTTTTTTTTTTTTTTCTAGTGCTTTCTGCTAAATACATAAGGCAGTTACATTTTGCCTCAGGTGCTACTCTCTCTTCTCTTTCTTCCAGCCCTACAAATTTTTGTCTCTTTAATTTCGATAACCTATATGATCTACCCCCTCAGGCAAGCCTCTACGTTTGAGAAAACACTTCCATTCGGGGTGCTTCACACACGTGGTCTAGATGGCTAGAGAAATTAAGGCAATAGCCTGGATAAATCTGAATGGATTCAGTCACTAAACAAATATTAATTTTTGAAAACCTATCCTGGGCCCAGTTTTAATCTAGGTGCTAAGGATATGATGGTGAGAAAACTAAATAAGGTTTCTGCCCTGGTGAAATACAGCTGAGCACATCGACAGCCACCACCTAATTATTATGAGTGAACACATCTCATGACTCATACCACATGCTCTCAGTAAAATGTCCATGAGGTCTCTATGAATACAAAAGACCCAAGGAGACAGGGTTTTGTTTTGCAGTCAGCTTTCTTCCTGCCCTTCCTTAGGTGATATGAACTCTAGTCAGCTTTATTTTGAGCATAGGACTGAACACAGATGGCAGGTGACTGCTTTTCACTGTTTTATAACTGAGTTTGCAATCTCAGGAGGACTTCATTACTCTCTGTACATTAGTCACTTGTCTACTTTTCTTTTTCTTCCAGCAAGTTTAACAGTCAGAATTTGAATCCAAGTCCTTATCCTCCAGAATTCATCCTCCTCCTCAGTCCACACATACTCTGCACCCCTACATTCTGGGTCTCTCAATAGGCAGATGTAGGTAGTAAAAGAAAGAGAGGGAGATGACATTGCAGAAGTATCTGGATACTCACAATAGTTCCCCTTCACGCTGTGTATTTTAGAACTGAGGACAACTGTAACAATTCTCTTTTTCTTTTCCCTGAAATGTTTAACAGTTTTAAAACAAGCTTGTTTTTCAGAAATAAAAGGCTTTGGTAATGGAGATTAAAAATAAGATACACACACAGTGCCCATCATTTCATAGTCTAGTTTAAATTATAAATAAGCAACTACGTTATTAAATAATGACTGAGCAAGTTGCTCCTTTCACTAATTCAGTCGTCTTATATTAAACATAGACTATGTGAAAAGCTTTCTCAAACATACATCAGAGAGACAATGCCTAATATCCACAGTGTGGAAAAAGGTGACATTTGAAAAGGAGAGGTGAAGAAAGCTGGCGAGAGTACAGTGAATGTTTTAAGAGGACTCCTGGGTTTCTGAGGACTTACTAGCTACATGTTGTTTTATATACACAGAGAAAAGAAGAAAGGCTGGATTGGGATGTGTAAGGTTTCTGACATTTTTGAGCTTGTTTTTTTTTTTTTTTTTCTGTTTTGAGAGTGTTTTGTTTTCATCGACTGCTTTGAAGCACTGTGTTCTTCGGAGCTTGGCAATGTCATAACCTTTGTCTGAGTAGCTTGGTTATAGGAGGCCAATTAGAGATGGTAAAGCAGGGATTTCTGCCATCCTAACAGCTCCTAACTGCCCCTGAGGATTCTCCTCCAATTGCATTAAATATATTTAATTTTCTTTGTCTTTTCCATACAATTAATAGAGTCTGTGTTAGTCTGTGTCTACGCCTTTCATGTCCACCCCCCTTCCACACCACTTTAGTAGAGGAAAAGAAAAAGTGCATTCAGACTATGATTTAGTAGCATGCTGCAGTAGGTACAAAGCCAATAAATAACTTCATTAAAATCTATTGAAGAAAAACATGATTCATCTTGATTTCAAAATTTGCAAATAAAAGGAATGTAGGAAAATTAAATGGTGTTTTATCATTGAATGGATATGGAATTTAGAGAGCTATATGTCTTCATGAGTGCTTCAAATGCCCCTTTATAACTTGATTTTACTCAAAGGGTTTCCGAAACATCCATCTAGATTATTCAACTAATCTTACATTTTATTTCTACTTCTCTTGTAATTTCAGAGGCCTCTGTGATTAGATGAGTTTTCTTCTGTAGGCATGACTCTAAGAAGCATAATTAAGTGCCTCCTAGAAGAAACCTTGCTCTTCCTCGGCTTCCATCTTATAAATGCTATGTCACGGCTGTACAGTTACAGGAGGCACAGTTCTTGTCTTTATTTTCTATCTCAGATCTGACTCCTCAACATCTTCCCTGTCCTTGAGTCTGATCTCCTGCCCTTGGGTCCGGCACCTTGCTGCTGCTGGCAGGCATCAGACAGCCATCGGCTGAGAGCCAAACTGAGCCTTCTGAAGAAGCAGAATGACATGGACTCCATAATTAGCACAATGCTGGACACCGTGCTCAATAAGGATCTGCTGAATTAATGGATGCAGGCGCTGCCTGACTGCTGCAAAGACTTCAAGTGGATAGCACGGGGCTAATTGACTGAGCATTATAAGTGAGAAAGGATGACTGATCAGCCCTTTGGTGCTCTAGCGTCGATAAAACTTAGGATTTTTTATTCACTTTTAATATCTGCATCAGTAATGTTAACAATGAGAGAAAATAAATGTTCTCAAAGCAATATGTCCATTGTTTGGAAAATAAAAGATACTATGACAGAGAATAACTCATCGCAAAAGGTAATGTTCAGATGAAATGTAATGGGGTTATATAAAGTAGCTTAGGAGCAAAATCTTAGCTACTTACAATAGTTCTTGATCTAGCACTGATCTAAATTCACTAACTTTGAAACTACCAAAATAATTTGAGGATTTTACAATAATCTAAAATTTTCAGAGTTGGCATTTCATATGGATTCCTTTTTAGTCTTTTCTACTTTCTACTATACCACAGACACAAAATTAGCTCCAATCAACAAATTTTATAATTTATCTTTCAATGTGTTTCTTTGATTTTGACTCCACAAGTCTGTGTAAAGAGAAATCTTGTTTAGCCACATTCAGTCCTATCTTTATAGGTGTGACTATATTCACACCCATAAATATATGCTAAACTCCAGAATTCCAGATGGCTGCACAGCCCCATGGACCCAGGGGCACTCGGCAGCCTCCACATACTGACATAGTCATGTGTCCATCGTGTCCTGAAATTCTTAGGACCTGCCTCACTTTTGTCAGGGTGCAGCTGTGATTCTGCAGAGTTCTCATGCTTATGGACACTGGTTATTGTTTATATTATCTTAAAATTTTTATCAATGCATATACATTGCAGCAGTGATGAAGCTATCCAATACCTTGATGTAGGGCCATGATTTTATATATTCTAAAAATTGAGGTACTGTAAGACTTGTCTCATTATGAAAGCATCTTCCCAGACTTTGGATTTGCTATACTCACACATACATACCTTGTGAAACACTAAAGTAAAAGTGATCTATAATTTTTAAGATGCAAAGGAAGAGAAAGTAAAAGAACAGCAAAAAAGAAGAACAGATGTCAGAGCTCAGAATACGATGTTTGCTAAAATATTTATTGTCCCCAAGAAAGCAGAATAAACTACTTATGGTCCACTCCAGACAAGAGAGTATCTAAAAAATGCAGTCCTGGGTTCAAATACAAGTGTAAGTACCACATAGGCTGATATGATTAATAATTCAGATACTGTGGACTTTTCTAGACATTGAAAATAGTACTTCACTTGGGATATTATTTTATTCAAATGACCATATAAAAACAGATCCAATAGACTGAGAGATTTACTTTGCAGTTCACATATTCTTTGCTAAGTTAAATGTATAAATTTGAACTTAATCAATTCCCATCTGCATATGTCAAATATAATGTCTTCTAGTTATTAGGTTTAACACCCTAAGTGTCTTACTTTACTGTCCCTGCTATGTCTTTGGTCCTGTATAAAATATTCATGATTTTGCATTATCTCATACAAGTCATGAAAGGTCACAGGTCTGCAACCCAGAGTAAGTTTGCTGAGCACATTTGATTTTTCAAACATGGTTGAAGGCCCCATTGATCTATTAAGGAGCAAATCCTCATACTAATAAGCTCTCCTCACCTTTGTTGAGTACTTTTTCCTCTGAATAAGCCGGGTTTTTGAGAGGGTCCAGAATATCACAAGGAATGTTCCATCCTAGGGAATGAAACTGCCCCCTGGATGTTTGACTTCAGGATGAATTCTGAGGTGGAGGATGGAGAGGTCTTTATGTTCTCACTGTGAGAACTTTTCACATGCACCTCAAAACACTGGGCTGTCCATTACAGAGAATGCCACTTGCCTTTGCTTTACAAACTGGCTTGCCTCTATAACAGTCCCCAGCTTTGGAATCTGTGGTTAATATTAGCTCTCTGCTTTTTTGTGTCTACAACTACATACATTCAGGTCAGTACACACTTCTTTCACATAGTGACATGCGTTATTTGCAGTGTTTTATGTGAAAAGGTTAATGGGACATTAGTGACAAAAGAAAATTATTATGGGATTCAATTCTCATTCACCTTCTAAAAATAACAAACTCTTTTATATACATTTTCCCATTGTTGTTTGTTCAGTCCTTTCTTATCACCCGCCACATACAGAAAAGTAACAATCTGGGCTGAAGAGAATCAGTAGGATGGTTCAGGTTGAACTAAGCCATTTCAATTTTTGTTTTGTTATGAATTTACTATAAACGCTGACTCCATAATCATCATAATTATTAAGAAATAGCTTTTTTTCAGAGTTACATGTAGACTAGAAAAGGAGGAATTTGCCATGCATTGGCATACTTTTAGGCAAGTTCACCCTTGTGAAACAAGCCTGCCTATTTTCCCTTTCCCTTTTAATTAACCTATTGTAAAAGCTCAGGCATATTACTAGATAACAGAGCTGGACAGACCCAAAAATTGATGTGAGCTCTGTCCCATCTTCAAACTGACCAAGAAAGATGGATTTAAGTGTTTTTCATGCAAAATCAACCCATACTCTAGCCATGTGACCCAGAGGAAAGTGTCTTTGTCAGTGTGGGTGTGTGTATTTCTAATCATGAATAAAACAGGCTGAAGCATCTTGAAATAATATATGTGAACCAATAAAAAAAGGCAGGAAACCACTCTAGAAGAAGTCAAATTCAGGAAATAGCAAAGCCATTTCTTGTCACTTACCTTTTCTGCTGACTGTGCTGTACCAAAAAAGATGGGAATGAAAGCTAACCAAATGATGCAGGTGGTGTACATGGTAAATCCAATAGGTTTAGCCTCGTTGAAAGTCTCTGGAACACCTCTCGTTTTAATGGCATAAACAGTACAAGTGACCATCAAGAGGATACTGTATCCCAGTGAACAAATGAGTGAGAGATCAGAAATGTCACACTTGAGCACTCCCCTGGCGTTCTCTGGGTCAAGAGTCCGTTGTTCGCCATAGTCAATGATAATGTGGGGGGGATCCACAACAAACCAGACACACACTCCCATGAGCTGGATGGAGATGAGACTGAAGGTGATCACCAGCTGGGATGCTGGACTGATAAACTTGGGTGCCGTGACAGATTTCTTGCCCTGCTCAAATATTCGATGGATCCGGTTTGTTTTGGTCAAGAGGGCTGCATAGCTGAAGCACATGCCCAGTCCTAGGAAGATCCTACGGAAGGAGCAGATGACTGTATCTGGTGCCGCAATCATTAAAAAGGTGATTGAATAGCAGAGAAAAATCCCCGTGAGCAGCACATAACTAAGCTCACGGCCCGAGGCCCTCACAATAGGTGTGTCATTATAGCGGACAAAGGTCACGATCACAAAGGTGGTGGCCACAATCCCCAGGATTGCGATGAACACAGGCACGACAGCCCAGGGAGAATGCCACTCTAGCTTGATGATGGGGATAAGTTGGCAGCCTGTGCGGTTGATGTTTGGTCTCTGATCCAAAGGGCAAAGTTCACAGGAGAGCTCGTCTACCTGGTAGTTGTAGCCTTCACAACGCTCACAGTGCCAGCAGCAAGGAACTCCTTTTACTGTTTTCTTCCTCTCTCCGGGTTTGCAAGGCAGGCTGCAGACAGAAGCGGGGTGAGTGTGCTCTCTATTAGCCCACTGCATGTCTTCCACCTGTGGGTATAAAAAATTAATGAGCCTTCCATTTTTCCCCCATTTATAATATCCTAATCCTAGCCACAGGTTCACAATAAATCACTGAAGGCTGACAGAACAACTACAGTTTACCATAATAAAAGCCCAGTTTCTTTCCCTGATATTGACTTTATGAAAATGTTCAATGATTGGGTCCAATACATCATTCACATCATCAACTTGATGAGTGTCATTAGTTTCCATTTAGCGTCTCAATGTTGACCAAACTGACATTTGGGGAAAGATTTATTGGCCCAAGTAGTTGTATGACTTAAATAAATAAATAAAGCCCCAAAGCTCTAAGGAAAGTTTTACAGCTCATCACAGGTATAAAGGGCAAAATTCCTGAAACACTGCCTTAGGATATAAAATATATATAAACAGTGATCAAAGCCTATCACCATTTGTGGAGAATTTCACATCAGATTGTCAATCAATTTTCAAAGGAAATGGCAAATTGAGCTCCTTTAGTCTCTGATATTTCCCAAGTTTTCATGGTGATCATGTTTTCTGCCTCTATTTAAGCTTAAAATACACTTTATTCCGATCTTGCATGTCCATATAAATGCTGAATGAGACCATTGGATAGTAATGATTTCCATTTAACAAAAGTGGTCTTACAGGTGACCTAACAGAGTGAAAGTGGTACAAATAAGGGCATCCCTATTGTGCTTAGTATTTTCTTCTCAGTCTTTAAGTACAATCTTACTCTTTTGCATTAAATTGCAGCATACCTCTATTAAAATAAAAATGCTACTTTAAAAGATTCTGTCCATCATTGACTACTTATCACGCATGTGTCTATTTTACTAAAGATTCTCGACATCACCTAAGTGTCCAGCATATCAAGTCAATCCAACACTACCTGCCTGGAAGTAATATCAGATCTTACAGGTTACAGCAATCCTAAGTGCTTGTTACCATCTTTCAGACGCTGTTGAAAATTACCTATGTTTCTAATCAATTTACTATGGATAGAATGTTCTAAAACCCTGCCTTAGGTTAGATACATTTGCTAGAGTGACTCACAGAAGTTAAAGAAACATTTTACTTGCTAGACTACTATTTTTTTTTAAGATTTATTTATTTGTGCATACAGAACTGGGGTACAGGCCAGAGATGCAGAGGGTGAGAGGATTCATCAGAGACAGAGTGGGGTACAGAACAGGCAGATCAACAAAGTACACTACTGAAGGGAGCAGCAGGCGGGTCAGGAGGGGTCTGCCATGCCATGTGGTCACCTCCGGGGCAGGCGGGAATCGAACTCATGTGGAAGTGCCTTTAGCTTCTCAGTGCTGTGCTTTAACCTGCTGTGCCACCAGGGAGGGCCCGCTAGACTACTACTTTTATACAAGAATGACACTCAAGGACAGAGGGACTAGATGCACAGAGAAGGTGGTGGAAAGGGCATGCAAATCCCATGCTCTAAGAGGGCCACTTTCCCTAAAGAATCTTCATATGTTCATCAACTCCTAAGTTCCCCAGATTTCATTGTTTATGTTGACATCACTACATAAGCATGACTAATTCCTTGCAAGAGATTGATTCAACCCCTATACCCTCCATTTTCTACAGAAGTTCCAACCTTCTCATCACCAGTTCCTAGTCTTAAGTTACCTGGGACTTTCCAAGTCATTTTATTAACATAACATAATATACCTTCCTGTTCTAATCACAAAAAAAAATTCAAAGCTTTACAGAATGTTTTTCCAGGAAAGAGAGAACAAAATATACATTTGTTATAAATAACAATGTCACATTTGTAGACACATAGTAGTTTTAGCAGAATGCTAATAGGACAAAACTGGAAATTATGGCTCATAGGAGACCACTTGCTATGAAAAGCAGCTACTATAAAAGGTAAATTCCAAGAAGGGAGTGATTTTGTCCACTGACATAAATAGTGACAATTGACATGCAATTTATCTTCAAATAGTTGCTGAATCTATGCGGAAAGACGAAAGGAAGGAGGGAGAGAGCACCACAGCAGAACTCTGAGAAATCAGGGGTCAACTGGAAAGTACTAGAATTGTGAAATGGGGGTGTACAAAAAGGCACAGAAATAGGAGCAAAAGGAATGCTTAACATTAAAAAAAAGGAAACCTGCCTTGTTTCCCCCAAGATCAGCTCTATTAACAACCCAAAGAATTACCACTCTGTGGTACTCAGACTCCAAGATGGTACCCAAAAGCCTCATCTCCTGGGATTCATGTGTTCATGTAGTGCTCTCCTACTTTGAATAGGAGTGATCTATGCAAACTTGGCATATTCCAATGGTTGTAAAGATATTATGGCTGCTACCTTGCTCTTGCCTGGATTTCTCATTCCAGGGATAAAATCACTGTCATGTGAACTCCTAAGTAGTCTTGTGGAGAGAAACTGAGGGCTCATGCTAAATCCAGTGCCAACTGGCCATGCATGTAGGGAAACCACATAAAAAAGGGACTGCCTAGCCCTACTCCAGCTTTCAGATGACTGCATCCCTAGTTGACCCTTCACTCCAACGTCATGGAAGAGTCTGAGTTACAACAACCCAACAAAGCTATGGCTGAATTTCTGATGTATGGAAATTGAGTAAAATAATACATGTCTACAGTCTTGAACTCCTATATTCTGGAAAGGTAATATATATATAGCACACATTTCAAATTAAGTTTACTTATTTTGTGCCTCCATCAGTGAAGGAATTTATTGAGATTCTATTCAGTTATCACAAACTCAAAAAATGTCCCCTAGCTTGTAGTGTCAGAAGTATGCTTTCATCACATTGAAGGTTGTCTCCCTTTTGGGAAATGGTGACTGAGATTGTTGCTGATGAATAGAACTATTCCTTACAGATGTTTTCCCTTTCATTAGTGTACAGTGAATAGGGAGGGCAGAAAATGTAATCCCCAATTTCAATAATTGCAGAGACTTGTTAAATCTTCCCAAAGGCGGAATAGAGAATTCAAACATGTTTAATTGCAAGCATTCTTCATTGACCAAACAGATATTACTTCAAGCTTTATAAGGACATTCAAAATGAGTAGATCTACCTTGTTTACTACAAAGGAAAAAAATCTCATAACTCCACTAATTTTCTGTTAGATTTCAATGATTTACTACAGTTCTTTTATTTACTTGTAGGATTCTATTGCCAAAATAAAAGTTAAACTGGAAGCATACAGTGAGTGGCTTTGCTCAAAAATACTGAGAAAAATGAAATGCTCCACTGAGTGGTTAAGGTATTGATTTTATACCCTAATGGACTCTTATAATAAAATATTTTTTGTGAAGGCAATTATTATAAAACTAAAATTGTATTTTGTTTGCAGCTTCTATAGAATCATAAGGTTACTGTAAAAAATATTAAGCTTCAAGATTGTCAGAAACTTTAAAGGTCAGTTTATCTGAAAATCTGTCATTTTTTTCAAATTCTCAATACACTTTATTTTCTAGGAAGAATTAAGACTTATTAACAAATAAATATATTATGTCAAAAAAGCTTCAATTCATAGCACAAACATGCATTATAAAGAATAAGTACTAAAATTTCTTTGATCATTTTTCTGTGTACTGAACTAATGGAACAATTGCTTTTACATAATAGAAAATACCACTTTTTAATAGTGTAAATTTCCTTTATGTACAAAATAATACATTCAAGCTATACAAGTGACATTCTTTAGTGCAATGAATAATTAAAAAATTAAGTGTGTTTTAGTAAACTTACTAAAGACACATTTAAAAACATAACTCTTTTCACCTGGGAATCATTATGAATGTTTTTCTAAAACATGTATGCATTCTTCCATTTCATCTCTACCATGTACAATTTTAAAGAACATACAGGAGTCAATATTTTCTTCTTTTTAAAAGTGGTAAGTAGAATTAATGCCCTATAAAATCTAATATGTGTTAGATAATCTCCAGATAGACGTTAGACTTTCATGTGATACAACAGAGATATATAATCATTAAAAGTGTAAATGCTTCTATAATTCACAAGAAAATTTAAAATAAAGTTGGGAAAATTTCATTAACAGTAATATCAAAAAATAAAATATGAATATGTTGAACAAGTATAAAAAATTTTCCCCAAAATACCTGACACAGAATTTATAAATCAAAGACCCAAATTAGTGTAAAGAAATCCTATGTTCATGGAGCAGAAGATCTAACACTGCTAAAACGGCAATATTCCTATTTTGCACTACAGATTCAACAAAATTCCTATAAAGCCCCATTTCGCTTGTTGCAAAAGTAGACAAATAGAAGTTGACCCTAAAATTCATTTGAAAAGGCAAGCAACCCCAGATAGACAAAATAATCTTGAAACTGAAGAATGATGTAGGATTCACTTCCTGAATTTAAGACTCTTTAAACTCCTAAAGTAATTAGGACAGCAGAGTGCTGACACAGAGATAAACAAATCAAGGAAATAAATTGAGAGCCAAGAAATGACTCTTCTGTATATGGTCAATTGAAATGTGACTAGAATGCCAAGAAAATATAAAGGAGACAGAACAGACTTTTAAATAAATGGTGCTGGGACAAGATATGACACTAAGTAAAAACAGATAAATTGAACTTCATCAATATTAAACTGCTTTGTGCTTCAACAGATGCCATCATTTTACTGACTGCTCCATTTTATTTCCAATCACTTACACAGCTATGTGTGATCTTGACCTTGTCTAACTCCCATGTAAGCGCTGACCTCCATCTATCAACCCTTCTTCTTCCCCCCAATAGATACTACTATGTCTAGTCTCCTTTAATGACTTTCTATAACATTTATGCCTTTATATATTTATTTAATTTTCCATTTTTACACAAGTATATGTTCAACGTTTCTCAGAATCACCTAAAAAAGTTTACTTAAAATACATATCACTCATCTACTTAGAGATTACCGTTGAATTGGTCTGGGAAGGAACCACAAGTTGGCAATTTTAAGAAGCCCTCCTTCTTCCAGTGATTCTGACCCATGTAATTACAGACTCATATTTTGGTAAGTACAAATTATCAAAATGAGTAAGAGTCAGGTCTATTTAACAGTCGCTTCCCAGATTCTAACTTGGTAACTAATCACCAATAGGCACTAATCAATATTTGTTGAGTGAATGAGGAAGGTCCAAATGAACAAGTATACAGGTAGTGATGTCCTTCCCTTAATAAGGGCATGTAAGGGAATGATTGGATTGAAGTGTAAATCATGACTTAGTTTGCTCTACTGTCAGATTTGTTGAGTTCAAAGTACTGGGAGTCCAATCCAAGATGCTCACAAATGAGATGAACACATGAGCTGAAGACATGAACACATGAATATGTATGAGTGAGTTTCACAGGAGACAAAGACTTCAAAGGTATAGTCATATGCAAGACAGTTTACCACGTGAGCATTTATTGGAAATTATCACCCACAGAAACTGGACAGTACAAAGGGAAGATATACAAAAGGAGTTTTAGAAAAAGCAAATTTTACAGTGAAGACTCAGGAATATTAGTGAAGAAGGATAAAGAAAACAAATTTAGATGGAAACTAGGGAAGGATTCAGTCCAAAGGCAAGAAGCCAAGTAAAACATCAACTTCAGATGTGAGAAAGTGGTCAGTGATGTCCAGAGATACAATCAAATCTCATGAGGTTAGGATTTGAAAATTAAGAGTTCCTGGTTTCCTTTATTAGAGAAAATTTGCTTTGCTCTAATAAAGCAAACAGAGAGATGTATTTGCCTCCTATATTTCAATTGCCCCATATATACATTCATCATCTCATGATTATCTGTTCATGTGTCTATTTCCCCACCAGACTGAGAGCATGTTAATCATAGGGACAGCTATTTTTGCCTCCCATTACCTGCATTAAGACCTAGGAAATGCCCCCATCCACCCCCCGGTGGTGCAGTGGGTTAAAGCACAGCACTAAGAAGCTACAGCCACTTCAGCATGAGTTTGGTCCCCACTCCGGAGGTGACCCACATGGCGTGGCAGACCTATCCTGACCCACCCGCTGCTCCTCTCAGCAGTGTACTTTGTCTGTCTGCCTGTTCTGCTCCCCACTCTGTCTCTGATGAAACCTCTTAATGCTCCTGCACTGTTGGCCTGTACCCCAGTTCTGTATACATAAATAAATCAATCTTTAAAAAAAAGACCTAGGAATAAACAGAAATTTAATATTTGATAAATATGTCAACTGATTAATACTAGAATGTATAGTAAGTACATTTACAACTACTCAAACATGTATAGTTAATCTCTATTTTGAATAGATGGCAGCAAACAGATGTGCGTAGTAAACATATGTAAAATCCATACAGTTGCTAGATTACTTCATCCATAAAGAACCTAATTTTAAGAAGACTATACACAGTGACACATATCTCACAGTGAAGTTGGGGAGATCTAAGAAGTTAGTATTTGTGAAAGTGCTTTGCGAAAAGAAAACACAAGAGACAGACAGAAACTACATATTCCCTGAGTTAGGACTAAGAGGCAACATTTGAAAGAAGGCACTGGAAATCTTCTCTCTACCTATAATTAAATATAATTGCTCTGTTCAAAAATATCATCCGCAACAAGCAAAAAGCCACCATCTCTGGATTTCCTCCAGATCTGCTATTTCATGCTTTTATCTCCTCACAATCTCAGCACTTAATGCCAATTCCTGATAATTACTACATGAGCAGCCCCATCTTCCACTACTGTAGGCAGAGAAAGCCATCCAGATGAGCGCTTTCTGCCCTTGGCTAACAGGACTGTGCTTGTGCATGTCAGGACGGATGGCTTCAAAAGAGAGTACAGAAAATCAGACCATCATATTTTGGGGAACTGAGAGGCACTAACCCTATGCTTGAATTCTACTCCCATCACAATATATGTAAAAGTCTTGGGAAAATGTAGTGTCTATAGCAATGGTATGAGGCAGATTTATTTTTCTCATTTTTAGATTTGTGATAAAAGTTCTAATGTGAATACTGTAGAGAACAGTCATTTTTAATCTAAAACAGAGATATATGAAAATGTCACTGTGTTCATGGTTATATTCTTGATGAGCAAAATTGGAATTTAAAAATACTTCCTTAGATAAACTCTTCATTTAAGATTAATTCACCTTTGTGTTTACTATAAAAATGAGTGTTTTAACCTCAGGATAACATGGTATGTTAGATCTTTGCAAAATCATCTGTTTGCTTTTTTAATTTAAAACTTATTTAAATCTTAAAATATTACTTAAAAATAATATTAAGATATTATTGAGTAGTTAAATACATAGTGTCACCCTTGTAATAATTAAATGCAATTAAACACATCCTTCATAGCTAATGTAACGAAAAGTAAATAGTATGAAAATCAGCTCAGGACTAAAATACTCAACAGGTAATTTTATAAAGGAATTCTTTGCAGATTCCTTTTAATGATTCACATTTCTTATTTTTCCTACACTAAGTTAACTATTAATACATATCAAAACAATGATAATTCAGTATAGAGCATTCATGATATTTTACACTGTGTAACAGGTGTTCTTACAAAATACTCCTCCACTTCAATCTTAGCCCACATCACCCAGTATACATTTAACTCATCTAAGGATAGGTAGCAGAGTTATGACTTCAGATAAACAGGGTTTGGAAAGAATATTTTCAGTGACAAAATGCTTTCTGTTTCTAAGCAAACAACCCATAAAAATGAGGATGGTGATGGAAATGATTACAGTTAACACTTTTTGAGAGCATACAAGAACTACATACAAAAACTTTCCTGAGAAATGCTTATAATTTGTTCTCACAACACTATGAGCTAGGTGCCCTTTCAATTTTATTTAAGGAGTTACAGAGCAGCAGTTAACTTTCCCCCAGGACACCTAAGATAAACATGTAGGATGCTGGGCATGGCTGGGATTGGGGTACCACTCTAGAATCAGTTCTGGTAAGCAAAAATATGAATATGAAGTTTTGTGAATTTTAGTTCTCTTTCCATACCTGGTTATGAGAATACTATCAGCTTGGCTTAATCCTCCAAGCCATTTGAAGGATCATTTTTGGGAGATTTTCAGATTTATCAGACTAAAGGAAAAATATCTAGACATTCTGACATCTGGTGATTTCCCAGTTACATTCACTGTCAACAAATTCATCCATGTGCAGAGATTTAAATCAGTGTTTTAGCACACTTTAAACTATGAGTAGAATTCAAAGATCACTGGGCATGAAGAAATTCCCTACCATTCAAAGCAGACATTAAATCCAACAAATAGAAAAAAGCAATTTATGTAAAGAGGAGGTATGTTTGCAGGCAAAAGATCAAACAGATCAGAAATATTTTTTAAAATGCATACATAAAGGAATTATATACAAAAAATGAATATTCAGAAGGTATTAAAACCATTATATGTTAAATATAATACTTGTTATAATTTCAAATTCACATACTTGCTTTAATTATAATTGATAACTACTATAATTGATAACTATTATAATTGATAACTTAATTATAACTATACATAATAGAATTCATAGCAATTATGAATTTTAATTTCAGAAATGGAAGTTAATAGAAGCTTAGGTGACTACCAAGAAAATACATTGAAAAGAGAGAGAACAAAACCAGAAGAGAATCAACAACTCATTCCCAAACACCCAAGACCTAATAGTAAAAATTCCAGAGGAACTAATATGAAATAAAAGATTAAAAGATCTGACTGAGTGACCAGTACAAAAAGTAAAGTTATACACACATCATGACAGATCTTGTTGGGATTTAAGAATAATGAGGATAAATATGATATCTTCAAAAAATCTGGAAACAAGAAGCAGTTTCAAAAAATTAAGGGTCAGAATGGCGAGAGAAGCAGGAAACTATGATAGTGCCTTCAATTTCTAAAGTAAAATGATTTCCAATCTAGATCTTGGCAACATACACTTTAATCCTAGCAAAATGTAAGTAAAATATAAATTTGATGAAAATATTATTAAATTTCATAAAATCAAGTGCCAACTAAAATATTTAAACAAAATATAATGAAATTAAGATATTTTAACATATTCTAGTTCGCCAATCTATATAATTCAGCCTCAGGAAGCTACTGGTGATATGTTGTCACTAAATAGGAGAATAAAAGAATGAGGATGGGTGGGAGGCGGGCAGAGGAGATAGGTTAGGAAACTGGAGGTATTATGGGAAGAAATATGAAGAAAATCCCCAGAATGCTGGTAAAAGTAGATACGGGGTTATATAGTCAGGTAAATACCAGTCTAAATGATAGTAGTTGGAGCTGTGTCTCCAAGAAATAAATGTAGCTAACCTCTATCATCTAAGGAAAAGTTTGGTACTGAGTAGGCACTGAGTACCTAAAGAGCAAGTAAACACTATACAACCAATAATATTTTAAATAATGATTAAAAGCCACAGAGACAGCACAAATTTTCCAAGAAAGCAAAATAAATCAAAGAATACTAAATGGGTAAACCACCCTTACATGGTAATGTAATATCTTGTTTCTGTATTGGGAGGTAATAAAATTCATGTAGGAATGTATGTGTGTGTAAATGACAAAGACAAGTATAAAGAAGATGATTTTTTCATTGTATGGTAATAAGTCAATATAAACTGACATAGCTAAAAAATAGAAAGTAGAAAGTAACACTCAGCAAGTTATTCAGAAACAAAGTAAAACACATCAAGGAACAATAAGTTAAAGAATTGGTTGTGGTTACCTCTGGTTGTATGAAGTATAGAGCAGGCAAATTGAGGGGACTGCTGTTTTCCAAATAAGTCTTGTAGGATGAATGAAATTTTTAAAATCTCATATAAAAATAAATTTAGTTAAACATTTTAATAAGAACAGATCGAAATAAAAAGTTAAGATGTTTATGATAAGGGAAAAGGAAAATAAACTGAGGCACAGGAAAACTAAAAATGAAATGCAGTTTAAAGAGCCCTACAGGAAACACTGAAGTGAAGGAAAGAGTTGACAAATTTTTGCTGAAGAACCCAACTTGTGAGGTTTCTAAAACAAGTACCTCAAGCCACTGAGAAAAAAATACAGAGATGGAACCAAGAAGAGAAACTATGGAGGAAAGCAGAGACTATGATAAAAGCCATAGAAAACATAAGTAAGATGGTTAACAGAGGAAACAAAACCACTGTTATGGAAAAATGTAATCAGAAGTAAAAGGAAAGAAAACATCTTTGCTGAGGAGACAGCTATACAAATAGGTTGGAAGGCAAATTTATTGGAAGGGACTGACTAAATAAGACTTTTTGGTGGGTGTTACAGATTAAAGAAAAGTTGAACACAAAGTAAAGGAGGCAGAATGTGTTTATCAAGCAAAAAAATAAAAAAGATAATCTCAAACATTTCTACTATAATGTAAATAAAGAATAAAAAGATGTATAATATTTTTAAGGAGACTTTTATGATCACATAATTAACAACCTGCCAAGTTTCCTTTCACACTTGAGGACTAGAAGAAAACTGTCTCACATGTAGTCACTGAAAAAGCATAATGTTTAAAAATACTTTATTGCAAAAAAAAATTGCTTAAATATTTAAGTTTGCTGAAAATTGATGCAACCTTGAAAAGTCCAGAAAAGGAACTATAAATATAAAAGACAAGACTCCGATTGTTGAAGTATGTGAGAAGTCTACACTGATTTTTTTTTTTTTTTTTTTGCTTTTAAAAACTTGGTGTAGGTCAGAGGTTATGTGGGGTGAGAAGATCCACCAGAGACAGAGCGGGGAATAGAACAGGTATATTTATTAGGGGGAAGGATGACCTGAATAATAATAAAACTGCATATTAAAGACCAAGAAGAAAGAAAAGTGATGAATTAATTAAAAACAAAATCCAAGAACAGTTTCTATAGAAAACAAACTTATGAATAATAGCAGGTCTACAAATACAGGTTTTATGGACTCCACACCCTCCTCAGTCACTGAAACTACAACTCCCAGCAACACCAAAGGGAGGACTGTGAGGACCCAAGGGTGGAGCTAAGCAACCATTTTGAGACATTTGGGCTATAAAGGAGCCATGTCGAGCTGAGGGTCTCTCTCTCTCCCTTGGCATCATGGCTGGCAGCTGGTCATTTGGCTTTTGATCAGCTTTCAGTGTGCTATTGGGGTTCTAAGTCAGCAGAACTGGTAGGATGCTCTAGTTAACTTGTATCTCTCTTTCTAGGGATTTTTTGACATAAAAGCTAGTGAGAATACTCTGTTCACTACTATGTAGTGACATGAATCTGTATAAGAACTGGGATTTGTTTTCCAAATGATTTTATTATAAAATAAGAAGTAATAAAAATAAATGAAGTTAGTACTCAACTCTAAAACTAGGCAAAAATAATGACATAAATCTAAGAAAACAGAGAGAAGAACTAATAACAATAAAAGTGCATATTAAAGACCAAGAAGAGAGAAAAGTGATGAATTAATTAAAAACAAAATCCAAGAACAGTTTCTGTAGAAAATACTTATGAATAGTAGCAAGTCTAAACAGAAAAGAAGAAAAGAAAAAGGAGAACAGTGAAATAATTCAAAGTTATAGTCCTAATCCTGAGGTTGTGGGAAAAATCATATGCACAAAACAAAGGGAAAAATAAGAAAATGTTTTATTGAAAAAATAACATAATTTATAAAATGTAGAATATAATAATATAATGATTATAGCCTTATCAACATAGCACAATCTCCTGAAATACTGACATAATTGTGTTCTTTAACTGCTGTATTCCTTGGCTTCTTTCTTTCTTGGCTAAACCTTTAGAAACAATGTTTTAAGCCCCTTGTAAAAATCGTTGCCATCCAAACTAGCTTTTGTAATCTACTCATCTTAAATAGAGACAAATTATATTTTTTAAAGATTTATTTATTTATTCATATAGAACTAGGGTACAGGCCAGAGATGCGGAGGGTGAGGGGATTCACCAGGAACAGAGTGGGGAGCAGAACAGGCAGATTGACGAAGTACACTGCTGAGGGGAGCAGCGGGCGGGCCAGGAGAGGTCTGCCTTACCATGTGGTCTCCTCCGGGGCAGGCAGAGGTCGAACTCATGCAGAAGTGGCTTAAGCTTAGTGCTGTGCTTTAACCCGCTGCGCCACCAAGGAGGGCCCAAATAGAGACAAATTATTAAGTGTTCAAATCCAATGACCTCTCTCAATCCAACTCTTCTTTGAAAGCCCCCCTTTCTTCATCTTGAAATACTCAGCACTATTGCCTTTCTCTTAGTGTCATGAATAAGTGTTCTCTCTCTTTGTCGTTAGTTCCCTTGATTCTAGCCATGGTTCTGTCCTTAAGGGTTTTTTATTTATTTTTTTCTAGCGGCTACTTCAACATCCCTGGCTTCAAACATCATTTCTATACTTCAGTACTACTCTTGTGGCTTGCCACATAATACAGTATTTACAACGGCCTTCTTAGTCACCGCTATGACATAAAGTATGAGAAATAAAACTCATATCTAATTATGATGATATACAATATCTGGCGTAAGAGTTCTCTAATTTGTACAATTGAACTTTATACCCAATATCATCCACCATATATAATTTATCTTAAGCATTCAATGTTTTATACAATCCTATTGCAGTCATTTATCATCATGCAATTTCTTGATCACCATAAAGAGTTTACAACTCGATCATCTTTCTCTTCTAATACATCTTGTATATACAAATCAGAGGTAGATAAAATCTATTCTAAACATTCTCTTTCACTTGCTTTATTCCCTGGCAGAAAATTACAATGAATGACACAGAGCAAAAATAGAAAGTGGTGACCTAATTTGAGGCTGCAAACATTGCCTCAATCTTTGTTTTACCTACAGGAATTATAAACTTTGTTCTATTTTTGCATTCATTTTCTTAAATATATCCTTCAGTTTTCTTTCTCTATTTATAGCTGTTTTACCCCTGCCCAACATACCATTGTTCTATTTCTGACAATCATTCAGTTCTGCATATATGGAACCTGGCTGTCAACATTATATCCTAACAACAATTAAAATACTAAACAAGCCCTCCCTGGTGGCACAGCGGGTTAAAGCACAGCACTAAAAAGCTAAAGCCACTTCAGCATAAGTTCGATCCTCACCCCGGAGGTGATCCACATGGAGCAGCAGACCTCTCCTGACCCACCCACTGCTCCCCTCAGCAGTGTACTTCATCAGTCAGCCTGTTCTGCTCCCCACTTTGTCTCTGGTGAATCCTCTCACCCCTTGCACCTCTGGCTTGTACCTCACTTCTGTATGCATAAATAAACAAATCTTAAAAAAAAAAAGAAAAGAAAACTCCAAAGCCATGTTTTAACACTTCTGCATCAATCAAGCTTTCCAGGCTTGAATACTCAGAAGACTTCACTGTGAAATATAATAGAAAATGTATAATATGAGTATGCACTATACAGCAGGTATTGTTCAAAGCATTTTAGTCAGTTGCATATATTTAAAACCATATTGTTGCTTTGACTCAAATTTAAATATGAGAATGTATCTATCATTTATGTTGTTATACATTTCTAGTTTTCAATAAGTATATATCAACCTACATAACTTAAAAGTCATGTCTGACAAAGGCATTTTCAAAAGTTTCATCTTTATATCAATATTAGAGTTTAGGAATCAAAGATTTAAAGCCCTTGATCAGTTAACTAAATGCATTATTCTGAGTTCAGTTCCCCCATGTGTGAAAAGAAGTCAAGAATGCTTACTTCAAATACTGTTGTTTTTTTTTATTTTTGAATAAATGACTGGAGGAATCCATATAAATCTAGGATAGAAGGGTCTAGCCACTTCCGCCACCTTCGCACTTATTTACTCGCTCTGCTTGTTCTGTGCTTGCTGCTATTCTTCACATATACATTTCCCCTGCTTGTTGCTTGAATGAGATATTTTATTTTCTGCTGTAAAATAACTACAATGAAATACAGATATATTGTTTGAAAGAAATCTTAAATGTGATTCTTGTATGAAATTTATAGAGAAATGTAAATTCTGAAATTTCTTCTTTTGTCATTTCAAAAATGGATGCCGCATATTAAAATGTCAGCTTTGCTACCTTGTGTTCCCTGAAATGAATTTTGTTTGACCAAAAGCAATTCTGAAAAGTGAATGTGTCTTGTGGAATCAATGAATCTCAATGAAATACAGGAAGACAATGAAATACTTATATTCTATTTATTGGAATGTGTCTCCATACTGCAACAGAAGGCATGGATTCTTGAATACAACCAGCCCAGTCCTGTAATCTGAATTTAGGCTCTGATATTAACATTCTTAGAGGCTAATCCTATTGTATTGATCACCCTGTGAAATATGGCCCATTGCATTCCAGCACAAAAACTTGACTGAGTCTCCTCAGAGTCTTACTAGGTGATAATGTTGGCGAAAACTACACACATGTAACTATGGACTGCAAAGCAAATCAATGACAGTTTGTCAATCAAAATATAGCTGTAAACAAACTCAAGCTAAAAGCTGAATACATTTTGCATTGCCAATGACACCTCAGATAGTTTTGTGACTCACCAAATCACTGATGATGTGAAATGGGTGTGACCTCCCTGCTTCCAATTCTCATGGTTGTCTCTTGTTATTTTTTTTTCAATTTCAAAGCCCATTGTTTACATGTACATATTATAATTTAGTCATGTTTCACATCTATAGAAATATGGAATTTGATACTACATATCAAATATTTTCTCAAATGAAAAATTAATAAAAAAGAACTTTCTAAATGTGTTTTGTGCTTCAGTTTGAAAGGATAGAATTTGAAGAATAGAATGTTGCCTCCCTATGTTTTATATGTTTACCAGTAAACATATAAAAATCAAAACATGTAAATTTAAGTTTTAGAGAAACCACTGAAGAATAAATCAAACAAAAGAGTGGCTTGGTAGAAAAGAACAAGAAGAAGGCAGATAACGTTGGTATAACATAACCCAGAAATAGCTTTCTGCCTTTAAGAATAAATCAGAACTGAAATTAGTTAATCAAAATATTTTTTTAAAGATTCATTTATTTATTCATATGGAACTGGGGTACAGGCCAGAGATGTGGAGGGTGAGAGGATTCACCAGAGACAGAGAGGGGAGCAGAACAGGCAGATCAACGAAGTACGCTGCCGAGGGGAGCAGCGCGGGGTGGGGGGGAGGTGCGGGGAGGTGTCAGGAGAGGTCTGCCACGCCATGTGGTCACCTCCAGGGCAGGCGGGGATCGAATTCATGCGGAAGTGGCTTAATCTTCTTAGTGCAGTGCTTTAACCCGCTGCGCCACCAGGGAGGGCCCAATAAAAATAATTTTTAAGTCTTTAGGAGCAGTTGTTTATTTCTTTCTGGTTTCTTTAGTCTTCTTGTTTATTGTCATATTATTCTGTCAGGCACTAAATTACAAAACTTTATCTAAAATAATTTAAGGGCATCACAAGTCTGATATATGACATTCTTCACTAATTTCCTATTGATTGGGTAATAATAGAAATAAGTGTAAGAAGAAAAGATTTAATCGTAATTTAAGGTTTCAATTTGTGTATATAGATCGCTTCTTATTTTTAGAAAACCATTCTGGATATGACAACTGTCTTGCCTACAACTGAAAATGAAAGGGTGAGAACAGAATAAATTATGATCTCAAAACTCAAGGAAACACTTAACAAAACAAATGCAAAGAACACAAATAAAATTATTTAGAACACAAACACCAATAAAACAAAATAGATGCAATTCATCTTCTTGATAGATTCATCGGAAATTTAATCTAGTCCGTGTGAACAGAACAGAGTAAAGTACAATTTACAGCCTAATCCCATGGCACTGAGCCAAACTGCAGACAATATTCATAGTGAGATGTAAAAAAAGCAATATAAGAAAATGATGAAAAGAGCTTCAGAAGAACTGCTCAAACTTAGTAAAAAGGTTGGCAGATTCTGGCTTGGTTGGATGGACTTACCTTACTTCGTGGATCATGCTGCCAAAAGCTCTGGTCAGTCTCTGCCTTATCACACATAAACTGCCCCCAAGGACTATCCATTCATTACAGGAAATGAGCAATTAACACAACCAACAACACTTACTGTTGTTGCTATAGTCCCATATTCTTGTCAATTGTTTAAATTATGAATTAGAAACAACTATTGTCTATAATTATTTTCTTAACCATTAATACTGATTGTTAATTAATTTGAAGGCAAATCATTTTTTTTGAGGGTTTCTGATATTTGAGACTCCAAGTCATTCTGTGAAGTCCTTTTAATAAACTATTATTGTGTTCAACCATTAAAGGTTTGGTTTTTTCCGTGTTTGTTGTTTCCATTTACTTAGCTGCAAATGATTGAATACTTTATTCTTTATTCTTCCCCAAGTACCATGGGTGACTAGGAATACTTTCAGAATTAGTTCCACTTGGAACACTGTTTAAATCCTCTATGCTTAAAATTTGATAATACCCATGAAAAGCAGTTTGACTTGCTGTCAAAGGAAAAGTCCTAACTCACAATGCTAAAATAGATACAATGGCTCTGTGCAAAAGCACCAAATAATCCAGTTGAAGAGTGAACAGATTCTTCTCCTCTCGGAGCGCTGAAAAACCAGCTAGAGTACCTTCTTGCCGCTTGTCCTCAAACTATTGTTTCTGTGTTCCATAGTGAGAGTTGGAGAAGCATCTCCTTTGTCTCAAGTGACTTGAATGTGAAACAAAACACTTTGTCTCCATGAAATAAAATTAGTCAAGAAAGTAGATGAATGCCTGAATAATTTCAGTCTCAAAATGTGGCCAAAGTTATTGTTTCATATTCAGATTGGCACCTGCATTGCAAAGCTCCAAACAGAGCTCAGGATGACAAGACTTAGAGGTACCCATTTTTCCTTTTGTAAAGTGCACATGGTCTTAAACTTTTACTTAGAGACCTTTTCTCACTTTCAGAGGGAACCTCCAGTCCTGTGAACATCAATCATAGTCACAACTGTTTAAAACAACCAGGCAAAGTCTTTAAGTGTATTTTTGTTCCAAGAAAAACTATTTTGTCTCAGATGAGAATTTTAGCTCCACGACATTGTCCTTCATTTCTTTTCTAGCCAGGTATAAATGCCAACACTCCTTTGGTGTCTTTAGTATGATTTATCATCCACAAGGACACATGAAAATATGGTTATAACAATAAATATTATCTCATAATGATATATAACCTTATTTAAAAATAAATTTTATTTAATAAAAATATTAAAATATTATTGAGGAGAGCAGTGAAAGGAAAAATACAAAGAAGACAAAAGTGGTAGCCTGTTTTGGCCCTGGTAAGTAATCTGCCTCCAAAGAAGCTGTTTCCTAGTTAAGAGACCTTCACAGTAACTCCTAGTAGACACTAGCACTCAGCTGACCTTGCAGTGCCTTCAAGCTAGGACATTTTTAAGATGAAAACTTTAAAATCTTAAGACAGAATCAAGCAGCTATATTATATTGATCTGGGTAATGCTCGTGCATGTACCACAAGCACAGCAACTACGTAGAAAGCCTGACACTAACACCAGACAACACCAGAAGCAGGCACCGAATGCCATCTTAAAATTGCTCTTTGATGCTCTTACTATCATCTCTTATTTTTCTCTCGTATCAGTACAGGGCACGTCATGGTAGTTTGTTTCCTCTTCTTAAGGTCCATCTAAACTCTCAGGACAATATTCTCCCCTTTAGATTTCATAAAACAACCTTATTGACAACCAAAGGAAACATCTGGAAGTCACTCTTCATGGTTGTACAATCCTACATGTCCGAGAACTGAGGGTTTATATTAAAAATATAAAATCTTTACCGCAGACCAATATAGTAAATTGACCCTCCCCCCAAATATTTCATTCTCCCTAAGATCTCTTAAATCACATGCTACAGCATTTTATTTCTTTGCTTGTTCAAAATGACTGTAAAATAAAAATATAGAGAAGTCAGTAAATTTTCCGAAGTACTTATTGAATACATACTTTTTCGAAAAGTAATGGGAAATGTACTTTAGCTTCGCCTTTAATTATGAATTACAATGGAATTCTGGTTCTAAAAATAAGTCAGAAGAGAAAATTTTAAATGAAACATAACTTCATATCCAAATAAGGTAAGTGATACTGGGCCCTGAGAATTTTCAGATTACATCTTATTTACTGTTCATTGTCTTGCTATGGATCGAGTAAAATTCATATTAGATGGAAGAACACAATCAATATTCCAGATAGTACTTTTACGTATGTTAGTAGAGAGTTAATTATATGTGAACATGAGAACCAAAACTCAAGAGTAATAATGACTAATAGTTAAAACCACATGTCAGGGCCCTCCCTGGTGGTGCAATGGGTTAAAGCACAGCACTGTTAAGATAGCAGCCGCTGCTCCAGCATAAGTTTGATCCCAGCCAGGGAGGTCACCCACATGGTACAGCAGACTTCTCCTGCCTCGCCAGCTGCTCCCCTCAGCAGTGTACTTCATTGGTCTGCCTGTTCTGCTTCCCACTTTATCTCTTGTGAATCCTCTCACCACCCCTGCACCTCTAGCCTGTACCCCAATTCTGTATGCATAAATAATAAATAAATCTTAAAAAAAAAGTGTCAAACACACTTCACAATTCAAAGTTCTTTTTTTTTTTTTTTTAAGATTTATTTATTTATTCATACAGAACTGGGGTACAGGCCAGAGGCTCAGGGGCGGTGAGAGGCTTCACCAGAGACAGAGTGGGGAGCAGAACAGGCAGATCGACAAAGTACACTGCTGAGGGGAGCAGCGGGCGGGTCAGGAGAGGTCTGGCTCGCCATGTGGTCTCCTCCGGGGCAGGCGGCAGGTGGGAATCGAACTCATACGGAAGTGGCTTCAGATTCTCAGTGCTGTGCTTTAACCCGCTGCGCCACCAGGGAGGGCCACAATTCAAAGTTCTTTATGGGTATTTCCTTATTAATCCTAAAACATCCCATGTAGATGATAGGTAGACAGACAATAGGCAAAGCTGAGCTCAAACACACAGTCAAATCAAAAAACCCCACCAGCCCATGCATGCTATTTTTCAAAGAGCATATTACAAATAAGCATCACAGAGACTATCCAAATAGACTTCACAAAGAGCAATAACCATGTCAATCAAGAGGTAAAATTTCAGGAAGACAGAGTAGACAAAGCACTGTGATGAACATAATTAGAGATCAGGAATAGTGTAAGAATCAGAAATTTCAAGAACTAGACCAAGCAAAATGATGACATCAACAATTTAGCAGAGACAGACTGGTCCTAAGGCAAGGTACCTTTGGATACATTTTCCCAGAGCAAAATCATATATGCAGGTGGCATGAATAATGTGCACAGGAACTGGGCTGCAGAGAAGTAGTAAACCAAAATGTGCCCAGTGGTGATGTACAAGGAAATGCCAGTGACTGGTAATGTCTATGCCTGTTGATCAATCCTAGTGTCTCAGCCTTAACAAGGATATTCAAATCCCCTCTCAATGATTGGCATGCTGGGTGGTTCTTAATGGGTTCACACTGTCTTGTGCCTCAAATCAGTCAAAAAACACCACTTACATGGTTTAGCAACTTAAAATAAGACAAACTTGTGGGGAGCGTAGTGTGTTAAGAATCAGGACTACTAATAAAACATGCTTAATTAATTTCATGGATTATAGAAATTTTGAGGGTAAATGTGAATTTTCAGAATTCTGTGTGGTATGGACATACACCATTACTTTAAATTGGAACAGAGTATTTCAATGTATGTTTTTTTCTATTATGCGGGCTCAGTGTACAGGCAGTCAAGTTTAGTGCCTTTGAAAGCCATTTGCAACTGGATATATTGTCTTCTCTCTTTGAAAGTCTCTTCGATCACTCTCTCATCTTGACTAACAGTATCTGTAATTGCAATTGTGTCAACAGACACCATCATTTTTAT
The DNA here is from genome assembly GCF_000260355.1 of Condylura cristata. Lineage (NCBI taxonomy): Eukaryota > Metazoa > Chordata > Mammalia > Eulipotyphla > Talpidae > Condylura > Condylura cristata. Next base: position 57,479,183 of record NW_004567106.1, read on the forward strand.
GATGGGAGAAAGAAAGAACAACAAATGTATTGCACTTGAAATCTAACCCAAATATAGAAAGTTGTGCTGACAGAAAGGAATGATAATCTATATCTACATATCAGCAGCAATACTTGCATCCTGCAACTTGATGGGCAGTGATATTTAGTGGCCCACATAATTTTTTTTTAAGAAAAGATTTATTTATTCGTACAGAACTGGGGTACAGGCCAGAGATGTGGAGGGTGAGAGGCTTTACCAGAGACAGAGTGGGGTACAGAACAGGCAGATCGATGAAGTACACTGCTGAGGGGAGCAGCGGACGGGTCAGGAGAGATCTGCCGCACCATGTGGTCACCTCCGGGGCAGGCAGGGATGGAACTCATGCGGAAATGGTTTAAGCTTCTTTGTGCTGCGCTTTAACCGCTGCGCCACCAGGGAGGGCCGGCCCACATAATTTTTAATCTACAGTACTGATTACGTTAGTCACTGATTTTATTTTAAAACTGCAAGTCAAATTAGTAGCAAGTCTTCTAATTAATTGTTAATAATCTAACTAGTTTATACACTCCAAAATAACAATGTTCTCTATATTGATAAAATGGTAAGGAATAGAGGGAAATGTTAAAATTATTGTATTTTTGATTCACAGATTTGAGAAAGATGTTTGTTTCCAGCTTGAGAGTTCAAACAGCAGGGGAAATGCTGTTATTCAGTCTTCCATTGTTACTTTTAAATGAATCCAACAATAAATGGAAATTCCTGCATAGAGATGAAATGAACCAGAATAATATCAAAAAATAAGTACAATGTATAAAAAAAAAAAAGCTAAGACTTATGGGTCAAAATATGTCCTTTTTTGATAAGAACACAGCGTGATAAGTATTTAGGTCTTAGAGAGTAAACAGACTTCTTTCTGCAACAAGTTCCTTCAAGGAAACTAAAAACACTATAAAGAAACCCTGCAATATTCTATAAGTACCATTTTGAAATTTTTGTGCTAGAATAAAACAATAATGGAATTGACAGCATGTGCAAATAGGGTATGGATTATACTATTATTCAATAAAGAGCAATAAAACACATCTTCGCTAAATTGGCTAAAGGGGATGTTAATAAAATACACCCATCACTGGCAAACCTGTATTCAATTTCATTATTATACAACTTATGAAATCATGTGAGCTGCCCAAATCCTCTCTTTAATATGGGTTTTTGTAAGCAAATGTAAGTTAAATGTTCCAAATCAGTTATTTTTGCCAAAATTTTGTTGATTGACTTTTCTTTTTTATAATAGACTCACCATATGTTCTACTGATCTAAACAGTTGTCCATAAACTACAACATATATTCCATTATGTCACTTAGATCTACCATAATTGGTATTAACAGCTCCTTCATACAGAACCTTCTTAAGAAATAAAACCTACAAAAATATTAAAACAAAAACCAGTTCAGGATACTATAATGTATAATTAACAAAATGATCATACAATGGCTTGTAGATTTCCCCACTGTGTCCACAGATTTTCTTTCATTGTTCTGAACAGGGGTATGTGATGTATAAAGACATTTTGTCTTACACTTAAATAGCAGGTCTGGTTGACGTAGTCTTACAAAATCCCTAATTACCCAATTTCCTGAGCATCTATAATTTAGAAATTCCAAGGGTACATATTTAAAAAAAAAAAACAGATAATAAAAGACAAATTATCACTGTGGATGGGTCACTAGAAGGCATGAACTCAGGTTGGAAGAAATAATGTGTCTTGCTTTCCAAAATTTTATTTAGAAATATTGAGGAGGAGGAGGAACTCTAGATGAAGAAGAATGAGAAACTAGTCTATTTGTGTCAAAGGCATCAAGACCAGAGATTTTTTGTAGTAAAAGTGAGGAGCTCACTTCCAATTCATCCCAAACTGGTAATAACAGGTTAGTTTTCTTATCACTTTTCTGTCTCTTAATCAACACAGAGTTCTGGCATTAGGTCTATTTACTGTATCGAGTTTCATCCGTTCAGAGAAATGTAACACTCAGTGTTTACTGTTGAAGAAACACTCAGTTAATATAAATCAAATGAAATGTTTCAGCGTGACATATAATTTAAGAATCTACATTAGGAAATGAAAGTATACCATCTTCTAAATCAGCAGTCTTTTAAAGAGAGCATTTCTGAATGTCAAAAAGAAAGAATGTCAAAGAAATGCTGAGAGGATGTATGTTTATGCAAATGGCTAATAATCTTTAATGTTTCGATACTTCTCATATGTGGGTATGGTGGTATTCAACCTAAAAGCCAGTAACAATGAATGTGGCAAGCTAGCAGCCCTAGTTATCTCCCCTTGTTGTATTGTAGTTACTAAGGCATTTTGCCCTCTGAAATGCAAAGGGATTAAAATCCACACTCAGATAATTATGCTAGCAGTAGTATTTTTAAATTCTTGATAATCTGAACCCTTCTTTTCAAGTATCTTGTTTCCACTATCAGAACATCTGCTTGCCCTATGATGTTAGAAGTATAGTTACCAGCTCTATTCACTGCCTCTCATGTCACCAATGAATGTTAAAACATGCTATTATTTTTATTTATTTATTTTTACATCATTGTTCATTTTGTGCCTTTTCACATCTCAGTTGTAAGACCCTAGGACTTCACAGCACCAACCAATACACCCATCGGTCACCACCGTAGGGTTAAAAAAAAAAAAAAAAAAAAAAAAGAAAAGACAGGAAAGAGGGAAAGCACAATAGTTTGTATTCTCTCAAGAATCACAGAAAGTTGAACTGATTGTTACATGGAGACTTACTACAGATTATTTCTTTTTGGATATTTAAAGCTTTATCTAATAAAATGCTAAAAATTAAATTAAAAAAAAATATATCCTAGTAAAACAGACAGTAGTCAAGACACTCCAGGAATGAATGTCTCACCCCACCCTACCCGGAAACCTCATCTACCTGGGGAAATAACTGCCAGAGATGATGTGACATCTACCTGAAGGTATCCTCTGAGGGCTCATTATCCTTGAGAGCAGGACAAGTTGCATGGTAAAGGCTCTCTAGAATGAGAACTCTTTAACCAAAGTGCTACCAGTTCCTGCATGAAAAGTGTTCTGGGTGGGTGTCTGCTGAGCAACAGGAGTTGCAGGGTTGCCTGGAGCTGCCGCTAGAAAAGGAAAGCAAGATAGTTTTCTTCAGATCTTGAGAAGTGTGTCCTAACACATGTGAGAACAAAGAGAGTGCTTATTTCTAGAGATTTCTAAAGGCTGGAGACTTGCTGGAAGAACGTGAACCAATAGGATAGAAAATGATGGTCACAGTGTTTCAACTAGTCCAGAGATAAAAATCAGTCTAGGAGTGACAGCAGTTATGTTTGGGGATCGTGGCTGATGGCTTCAGAACCTGCAAGATAAGAGGAGGATTTAGTAACCCACTAGTCCAAATGGCACTGTGGTGATGTGAAAAAAATAGAGGTTCAATAGTGGGCAGTCACCACACTTTGCCAGCAGCCACTTACTGAATCAATGTGACATTTATCTAGCCAAAGAGCTTTGATTAGAGATTTTGATCAATAGTATGTTCCAAGTGATGCAACAGCGATTACTTTTTAAGGTTCTTAATGAAAGAAGATGGTTTAAAACTGAAGTCCACTTAAAAAAAAAAAAAAAAGCATACAAACTACTAATCTGGAAACTGCCTGTCATTCACAATCACCAACAGATGGAAGTAGAAGACAAGAGTAGGGTCAGAAACATTTCCCAATTACTGACAAGATTCCACTTAAGTAAGAAAAACTCAGTCTTCCCTAGTGCTACCCAACTAGCTACAGAGACAACAATAAGATGTACAAAAAGAGATCATAAAAATTCACACCCTTGTCTCTACCATCCTGCCCATAAACCCTCACTCACGTTAGTTGGTCAACATAAATAGCCTATTCTGGGGGGTAGGGAGAGGAGTTGGATTTGCTTAGAATATGAAATGCCTGATCTAAATGATGCTGAACTTGGTTTAATAGCCAAAACTCATCAGAAAGTTATGGAATCTACATTGGACTTTTTTAAAAAAAAAAACATAAAATTTAGGAGTTACATTTTTGCTCTTCCATATGTGCACGTTCCACTCACGCTACACCGAATCACCTGTGCCAATTACCCATATGCTTCCCTCCCCTACACCTTCCTCCCTCCTTCTCTTCCTCACCCCATTCACTATGGTAACCATTATATTCTTACACTTAGTTCAAGATTTATTCTTGCTGTATGTGGCCTGTGTATGCACTTCTTGTTATTTATATTCCACAGGTGAAACTATTCTGCATTCAACTTTTTTTTAAAAGACAAAAAAAAAAAAGAGAGAGAGAGAGAGAAAGATCTTCCTTTACTCCTAATAAACCAATATTATTGAATGAACCATTTATAATGATAACGAAGGAAGAAATTTGACTGCCGTTTTATATCAGTTTGGAGAGTGTCAGCACTGGAATAAAGAACAAAAGAGCTAAGTGAAAAGTAAGACAGGAGGCAAGCTTTAAACTGTCTTTTTCCTCCATTCAGACCTTTCAAGCATTAATTCATAATACTCCGCCTAAAATTTTGTGAATTATCATAATAGCAGAATATAGTGACATTGATGGCAACAGAATAAAAGACACATTCCAATAAAATATTTCTAAATGATTCATTTTTAATTTAAAAATTATCTTCTATAAACCTAGGTAATTCAGAGCTAATGTCAATCTTAAAAACTAACAGGGCTGTCTGATCAGCATAAAAAATACTTGGTTCTCTCATTTATATTTTTCTATGAGAATTACAGTTTTCTCTTTGCATATCACTTCTGTGGACTATTATTTAATATCACATAATTGTAAATTTTAGAAGACTAAAATATGGCAGACTTTGGGGTAAATTAATATTTCCTAAATTTATATGCAGGTCACTGATCTACTGCCTGCTGAAAAATATTTTAAAAACTGCAGTACTTTTCCTAATTTTAATTAAAATATATCCCCAAAGTTTAAAAATGCCAATCAGTGTTTTTAAACTGGAACTCTTCTTCCATTTTATGATATTAAAATTAAATTAAAAAAAAGGTTGATATGAGGTTTTACTGGTTGCTACAGTATTATGACACCTGTTTGTAGTTTTTAATCAGTTGGAGATTCTTAAAAATAGATTTGGATCTAGTTAGGATGAAATAATGCTAAGTAAATGTAAATTCACTATCAAAGATGATGATATTGAAAGAGAAATCAAGGAAAAGTTAGAGCAAATCAAGACATACATGTCTTTGAAAATAAAACAGAGAACAATGCCTTTGGAAATTAACATCTAAGCAGCAATGATTCAACTCTATTCCTGCGATTCTTCAAAATGCCATTCTATTATACTTCTTAAAATTATTTTTTAAATCTATGCCCCAAAGTTTAGATGCTGCAAATGAAAATACAAAAGATTCACAAGTATCCAATAAAGAAAATGTTATTTTTTTTCTGAAAACAGTGAGCCATCTAAAGACTGAATCGTTTCTTAATCTAGTTTTGTTTTGTGTTTTACATAATGTACTCACAAGCCAATGTTTCTCTAATTTGCTCCCTACAATGAAACCTGCAAAAATGCCAAGTAACTATTGTTTGCAAAGAAGTACTTTTCAAGTTGGGTATTTAACAATTGTGACAGTCTCCATGCAGGATTTTTTTTTTCATCCTAAAACAGAACTTCTTCATTTATTTATTCATACAGAACTGGGGCACAGGCCAGAGATGCCGAGAGTGAGGGGATTCACCAGAGACAGAGCGGGGAGCAGAACAGGCCACTGAGGAAGTACACTGCTGAGGGGAGCAGCGGGCGGGTCAGGAGAGGTCTGCCGAGCCATGTGGATCACCTCTGGGGCAGGCGGAAGTGACTTAAGCTTCTTAGTGCTGTGCTTTAACCCGCTGCGCCACCAGGGAGGGCCCCTGAATTTTATATTTTTGATTGAATTCTACTAGAAGTAAAAAGGATATTTTTGTGTTCAAGTCAAAGTTGCTGGTCAAAACTAACAAACCAATCCTCTCAGGCAGTGTTAACATGCTATCACTGTAATCTGAAGGAAGCCAGATAGAGCCCTTTCAGAAAGAGGTTCACAGAGAGAATGTCCTTCAGTTTTACTGAAGGGGTCAGGGGGGTTTCTTCAGGTGACATGTGGTAGTGTCTTATATGCTCCTCTGACAACATGCGTTCACCCAAGAAAACCACAATGTCATCCATTTAGAAAGGAAAATCTACTCCATTAGTGGCTACAAGGTATCAGGGCTCAAAGTAGAATACAGATAGGAGAATTGCAGGTACCCACATCGATCCCAGGTCTGTCAGATTTTCTTCCCTACACAATATGAATCTTCAAAGTTAGTCTTTTAAAAATTCCTTCAACATGCTCAAAAATTCCAGTCAGGGCTCCAAAGACAACTCACCCCCATAAGATAGAGTTTTGTCTTTCTACAGTTACCTAAAATGTGTGTTTATTGTTTATTCCCTTGCATTCCACGAATACGTTTTGATTTTCCTGATATCTCTTCTTGAGTTCCAGACAGCATCACATTTTTCCAATATTCTTGATTCTTGAGTTTTTACTGGAATTCTGGCCCCTCCCCGCCCCCGCTGCTTCTTTCTCATGTCTTCTCAATCTGTTCTTTGCCGCATGTTCATTCTTAATATCATAAATTCCTATTTTCTGACCTGTAGCTATTTCATATTAAGTTTCAGTTCACCTGGACTCCCCACCCCCACCAGTATAGAATAGTGTTGGATGAAAACTCTACATCAGTGAGCATGGAATGGGATGTAGGTCCTAGACATCTGTCAGGTAGGAAATTTCTTAAATTATAACTTTGGGCTCAAAGCACTAAGGCACTCCAGCTGAAATAGCCAGCTTCACTGCATGAATATAAAATAAACTAGAATTAGAAATTCAAAATTCCCGTGTACTCCTAGGACACAACCCACTCACTGACAAAGGCTAAAAGTCTCTACTTTCTGTAAGTGGTAACAACATATAATTTAATTTAGTATTATTCCTATTACCTATTTATTAGAAGGTTGAAAAGCTCGTGAAAAATACCTTGTTTTACCTGAACACCACTGATGTTAAATTATAAAACTTTTAAGAACTTCAGGAGCATTCTCTAACATTCTCCCTCAAACCCCCACCCCTAAAAGTTACCATGCCAACACTTGCTCTGATTAATCCATCCTAGGAAAACCAGACACCGGGAGGAACAAAACACAGCCCAGATATCTTTCTGGAAAGTAGGCATACAGTTAATTCACATATTCCTTTATAACTGTCCCAACAAAATTCCGCCTTAGGAACATACATTCAGAATGTCAGCAGCATCCATTATGAGCAGATCCACGCATACTCTTGAGGTATCTGTCACTTCTCCACTTAATAATCTATACGACTAATAGGCAACTACTCTCTCTGCAAAAAAAGACTATATTTCATGAGGTTATTTTCAAAGCCACATTGACCCTGATTCTCTAGGATGGGGGGCAGCCTGGTGAATTAATTATCACTCTAGAATCCCTTCATAGTACAAATCCAAATATTCAAGAGAGAATAAAGTTATCAGAGACTGTGTAAGTACACTAAAGATAAAGGAATTTGTCACCAATGGAGGACAGAAAATAGAAATGGAGGCTTGTAGGTTGATGGACAAAAACAAGTGGAAAATTCATTACCTAAATTATACTGCAAAGAGACTTCAAAGGAAGTCAGTTTGCCCAAAGGGAATTCCATGGACAGGACACCCAGAAACAGCAAGCAATTTGAATTTTATGAGATTTAAATGATATAAAAGAGTATGCTGAAAATAGTCCATGTGCAGGATTATCAAAGGTTCATATTATAGACCAGAAAGGAACATCCATCCCACTAGATCAGTGTTTATTGTCAAACAAGAAATCAGGGGACTCTTCTTACAGAAACCAAACAAAAGTCTGGGATTACTAAAGACACTAGCATGTAAGTTTACCTTTCTCAGGAGAAAAAAGTCCTCTTTACTTGCAAAAAGATACTTCCTCAACCCTCTCTCCTGCACAGTCTTGGTGTCTCACTTCCCCTCCAGATCAAAGATTGGGCTGGGAGTGACTCACACATCTTTCATAGCAGTAGTGGAAAACCCATCCCAACTATCCAGGAATTTCTTAGGCCAAACACCACCAAATAGTGGGAAAAGAGAAGAAGACAAAGAAACTGAAAACACTTTGACTTTTTTTTAAGAAATTGGGGCATTTGACAGAATAAAGAGAAACTCTTAAGATAATGAAAATAATGCAGATTTAGAGGAAGATACAACAATAAATACAAAATAGGATGATATTAAAAGTGACCAGCAGAGATCAAAATACTATTAGAGCTCAAAAGCATAATATTGGGAAAAAAATTGAAAAGATTGAAAAACAAAATTGAGAACATGTAGAAATGTATATATTCAAAAGACAAGTATCACTGAAAATATGGGCACTATAAAGGAGCATCCCATGTAATATGATAAATGCTACAGAATTGGATGACAGATGGCCCCAAACCACCCTTAAGCTCTTACCAAGCTGTTTCTAAATAGGAACACTGGATATTAGAAACAACAAGTTATTCCTTAAAAAATTTGAGGGAAAACAATTTCTATCAATGTTTCTAAATCCAAACAATTAAGTGTGAGCCAGAATAAGCTATTTTTGATTTTTTTTTTGAGGGTGTAATTAAAAACAGTAGAAGGTACAGCCGGTAAATTACCAAGTGAATTAAAGAAGAACCCATTGAAGATAAAGGGGTGGCAGAGAGCTGGCAGGAGGAAAGGAGGGAGGAAGAGAGGAAAGATGCAGGGAGGGAAAGAGAGAGAGAAACTGTACAATGAATAATAAAATGGTGATTGGAATAAATCAGAATAAATTATGTGTGAAGTTAAATATAAAGTTAACACAAATGCATTTGAATGTTAAGCAATAGACTGGTTCTAAGAGAACCCCGCAACCCTGATGCTGACAAACTTCTCCTTTAGGTGGCTAACATTTATGGCTTCAGATGTTTTGGAGTAGGAAATGGAATCTTTGCCCAGAATTTAAGTAATGCTTACATTGTCATAATAATTTAGATGTTTATTTGCTTTCTACCTTCAGAGTCAACCTAGGGGCAGAGAAAAGGAAGACGATCATGGCTGCCTTTATAGATCAGAGTATCAATGTCAACCACTTGATGTAAAAGTGACAGTGGGACTTCAAAAAAGTGTGCTGAATACGTGGAAAGAAAGAGCAGAACAAAGTGTCTAGATTTAATATATTTTTCTTATTAAAGCATGGAGCAGAGCTATATGTCATAGGACATATGTCAAAATGTTGGTGCCAGAAATAGAGGCTTAAATATATTTTTTCCATGGTCACAAGATTTATCACAGAAAAAAAGGAGAATTGAAAAGCAATACCATAAAAAGCACACACTAGAAGAAGTGTGAAGGGACAGAAAGTAAATTTTATTTTTCTTATTTCAATGTCAGTAAATAATTCAATTACAAGCCCTAAATGCAAAATGAGTATCTGACATTATCACCCCCCTTATAAGCAATCAATTTTGAGAGATTAGCTCTCTAAATCGTGTCCAAGTATCTCCAGAGAGATATTCTCCAAGAATATCTTCAAATGTTAGGTATAGCGGGTAAATCACCAAGGGAATTAAAGAACCCATTGAAGATAGTGGGGTGGTAGGGAGGGGGCAGGAGGAGGAGAGGAAGAGAGAGGGGAGATGCAGGGAGGCAAAGAGAAACTGTACAAAGAATAATAAAATGGTGATATTCTTGCTCTTCATTTTAAAGTTACCCAAAATAAAGACTTCAAACAACATTAAAAAGTAAACATTAAAATACCACTTTAAATGACACCGTTATCACTACCAACCAGTCAGGAGACTAACTTCACAGTGCTGAGTCAGTCCCTGATACTATTCAGTGAGTTAACAGTGAACAAGAGCCATTATTTTAATAAATAAGCCACTACGTCAAAAACATTGTTATTGTCCCTGGCAGAACATTAGTTCATCACTGCTGGACGTGAGCAAATTCAGTGATTTCGGCTAGAAAATTGTAATAGCTCTTTCCTGGATAACCACAGTGAATCTGTCATGACTGAGTGAAGGTTTAACAAGTCTAAGCACAAACTGAAAGGAATATAAGAAAAGTGTACAAGGGTGGGCCTCCCTGGTGGCACAAGGGGTTAAGTCTCAGCATTACGAAGCTATTAGCAGCCACTGCAGCGTGATTTTGATGGCTGGTGAGGGAGCTGACCCACATGGCGCTGCAGACCTCTCACCTCACCCACTGCTCCCCTCAGCAGTGTATTTCAGTAGATCTGCCTGTCAAGTGTTTCATGATCTGAAATCCTTTAGGACAACTCGAACTCCATTTCTTTCATTTTATTTTCTTTTTCTCTTTCTAATTAGATACTCACAAAGTGCAGTGCACAATTTTTAAAAGCACCATCCTTTCGGTGGAGTTACTTTTGTAGACCTGCTCAGAGATCGTTGTCTGATGTTATCGATTGTCCTGACAGCTAAGCCATGGGAACGCATTTCCTGTGAAAGTTCCCTTGATGAACTGACTGTCTGTGGCCAGGAAGTATGATGTGACTCCCAGTCTTCTGTCAGCTATATTGAGAACTTTAGTCTTCTGAGAACTTCAGTCACAGAATCGCCCTGTGTTTGTACCCTCTTAAAATTCTCTGGTGGATGGGCCTCCGTAGTGGCTTTGGGGTTAAAGTTTCCATATTAATAAGATATTTCCAGTCACTGCTACATGAATTCTATCTCTAGCCAAGGAGCTGACCCACATGGTGTGGCAGACCTCCCCTGTCTTGCCTGCTGCTCCCCTCAGCAGGGTATTTTGGTTGATCTGCCTGTTCTTTTCTCCACTCTCTCTCTGGTGAATCCTCTCACCCCTTGAGCCTCTGGCCTGTCCCCCAGTTCTGTATGCATAAATAAATAAATAAATCTTAAAAAAAATGATTGTTCTTCCCTTCTCCCCCAAGTTAATTTTGAGCTGCATAGGCAGCTCCTTTAGGGACTGAAATAAAATCTACTTGTCCCGTGAAACGTATCCTCAAACTTGAAGAAAGAAGAAAAACTTTTCACCAAACTACCACAACTGAATAATTAAATGATGTCACGGGGAACTCAAGATACATGGTGTATATACATATTTGTATTCATATTTGGTTTTTGGCTTTATAAATCTGATAGTCTTACATTTATGAGGATCTGACTCTTCAAAAGTCCTATTGTGACTTTTATATTTTATTTTGAAAGTATTTATCTTTTAATCTGTTAACTTAGTTTTCAAGTAGAAGTAGAATTTAATGTCTTCCACCTTCCAAACTTATTTTATTATCACCTAATTACTAGCTTCACCATGGCCAGGTGCCCACCCCTTCTTTTCCCAGTGTAGTTAATATCAGGAAACAGAATGGGAACCAGTGGAGGCAGCCTCTGAATAATGCCAGCAGCTTGAGTCTTGGTGCAGCATTCCAGTTGGGGAGCTATGGGGATATCATTTCTATTTATTGAGCCTTGGTTTCCTTATCAGTAAACATGCTTAACATTTGCAAAGCCAATGCACCATATGGATTGGGTTCAGTGATATGTACTATTTATAAAACAAATCCTCACCAAAACTTTGAAAAGTGAGTCAAATATTTATTGATATCACTCACAAATACCAAAAGAGGACTCAATTCGTAGCATAGACAAAATGCTCTATGATGCAAAATTACATTAATCCCCAGCCTCTTCCTTCTTAAAACTCAACAGAAGTACCTCTAAATTCAGCCCACGCTATCTCTAGTCTTTTTTTTTTTCTCTCTTTCTAACTTTTTGATATTTTCATTTGTATTCCTCAAAGACTCATGGAAGAGTCTGCCCTCACAGGCTGAGGGCATAAATAGCCTCCAGTCTGAATGCCTCACAGATACTTCTTCCCATATTGTAATTATAGATAAAATTTACAGTCTCAGTCTCCATTGACTCTGCAGTTCCTTTTCTAGATCAGTAACACAGATCATGTAGTACTGAATCCAGGAGTTTTCCTAGATTCTCTACAGACAAATCCTTTAGATGCTGCCTCCGTTGCCTCCTATTTGTGATTGTCTAGTTTCTACAGGAAACCTTCTCCAACTTTAAGACCAATTTTTCTGCCCTTGGTCATCCTTAACTTTTTTAGAACATGCAGGCTTTCAAGTTTAACCCCCAAGCTCAGTCAATAAAGCAGAGTTTTTTAGCCATAATCCAAACCAGACATAGGGCCATAACTTCTTCCTCCACTCTGAATGACCTCTGTCTTAAGATACTTGATGTCCAGGAGGTTAAGAGAGCAAAGCTATTTCCAATATGCAGTTATCTCAGAGACATTCTTTGGCTTTCTCCATTTAGTGAATTTATTTAATAATAAATTTTGGGAAAAAAGCAATCCACACAGTAATTCAGTGCCATATAGTAGATTATCACCTCAAATAACTATTCTACCTAAGTGTAGTAACTAAAGATTTCTCTACTTTTAGTGTAGTATTCCAGTGTGGATGTCCAACCTCCCCCCCCCCCAAAAAAAAAAAAAAACACACACACACACATACAAATGATACTTTTAGGATAACAGATCCAAGGAAACTTTGATCCTGGCATCTTCCTAAACATAAAGGTCTGTCTAAATTAGCTCCATAAGGACATTACTTTGACATTATGAGCAGTGATTTCTCCTTTATTAATGTATACTATTTTTAGTTAACTAAAAATAGTATACATTAACTGGATGTCTTTCCTTCGGTAGGAAAAAAAATATCATATATTCATTCTGTGTATGTAACTTACCCATATAAACGGAGGCCCAAAACTTGGAGGGTAGAGGCCAGATACTCATAGAAACCTGATACTGAACTTCCAGACCTTGGTCCTTGGCTCTGAATAACCTCTTTAGTCATTTTCCCTTTTACTGAACTTTGAGTTCACTTCATAGTGGTGACTATTTCAGTTGAAACCAGAGACTTAGAGGGGGAGGGAGAAAGGGAGAAGAATCAAAGGGAGGGGGCCTTAATGGTCAAGGATAAAGGAATGTGGGTGCTTTGGTGGTGGGTATGGTGTGTTGATGTATGGGAAGAGGAGAGGCCTTATTTCTCTAAAGTATACACAGTGTTGTAAGATAATGTTACCTCAAAACAAAACAAAACAAAAACCCCAACAACCAACATCCAAAGAGGAAAACTATATGTTGGCAATGAAGAAAATAATATCTGAATAAATAGAAATGGAAGGAAGGAAAGAGGGAAGGAGGAAAGGAGGGAAGGAAGGAATAAATCAGAGACAACAGAAGACAAATTTTATTGATCTAGAATTTTCTCTGACATCTCCAAGCTATAAAACAATGACATTTCACTCCAACCTATGTTCTAGATAATTACTTACTTTGTAAAATATTAGTGATGATATTTCATATTCTAATACTCTAACCTCAGAAACCCTAGCTGCATGTCACTGTAGCAATGCTGAAATATGCAAAATAATTTGTGACTAGTACCAAAAGATAAATCTCTGCAAGAAAAATTTCTTAAAGTGATTTTGCACCCTTCTTGAGCATGTTTTATTCTAGGGAGGATCTCTTGATCCAAAGCATTCATTTTCTTTCCCTCCTCTCCCCTCCCTTTTTACTGTTCCTGGAAAATCTGTACTTTTTCTTTCTTCACTCCCCAAATCTTCCATGCTCACGTCTCCATCCCTCCCTCTCTCATCTGCTGCACATACTTATTTCTTTCTGTGCTATTTCCACTATATATCAGTCAGTTTTATTCCAATGATTCTTGAATTTCCTCTCACTCATAAACCTAACAGCTAAGCTGATTCTTCTTAAAGAGAAGACTAAGGTGAAAGCTTCTTAATAGTCTTGTGTTCATATTTTTCTATTACATTGATACATATGATATGGTGGTATATATAAATATTGATACCACCATAAAGGGCTATTTGAAGCTAAATTAAATGACGCATCCATGTGTATTCCTGATAGAGGCTTTTAAGCATTTTAAGTTAAAGAAATAGGGAGTTGCGAGAATGGAAGCAGGACAGTCTGCCCAGAGCCCTTCATTCCTCTGGGGTTTAACTCTTAGCCTCCCTAGCCCATTCCAGCTTTGCATCCTGAAGAAAGAATGGGAATAAGAGAAAGAAGGACGGCAGAATAGAGATGAGTATTATGTGTGAGGAATGAGCAACTGGTGAGAGAAGAATGCAACTTGGCTTGGTATGTCTGTTGCTCCATGAGTCGAGTGGTGCATTTGCCAGGTGGTGAGGAGGGCCTAGGCAGCCACAAAGCTCCAGAACAGCTGTTTCTTTCTCCTCTTCCACTTCATATTCAGAGAATCTGGGCAGTTTAGGAACAGCCACTAGGGAGCAGCAGCAGATGGCGGCCATTCTCCAGAGGAGCACTTGTGGCTGGGGAGGGCTGGGGGGTAGGGGGGTGGAAGCAGCCTTTTATATGCCAATAAATATGATCACTAAATAGCTGAGAAAAAGGCATGTTCCTGAAAAATTACTGTTTTTATTTTTTTTAAGTGAGAGGTGTTTTTTGTTTTGTTTTGTTTTAAGATTGATTTATGCATACAGAACTGGGGTAAAGGCCAGAGGTGCAGGGGCAGTGAGAGGATTCATCAGAGATAGAGTGGGGAGCAGAACAGGGAGATCTACAAAGTACAATGCTCCGAGGAGCAGCGGGTGAAACACTTAGGTCACCTCCCTGGCAGGGGATCGAACTGGTGCTGAAGCAACGGAGGCTAGCTTCACAGTGCTGCACTTTGAAATTTAACCCACTGTGCCACCAGGGAGAGCCCTGTTTTTATCATCTTTGATCTTTAACTTGCTTCTATAAGTTTAGTAGTATTTTATAGCCTACATCAGCTATAAGGCAATTATCAAATTTAAATACAGGATTTTAAGTAAAACCATATCTCTTGCCCATCAGAAGGAGAAGAAAAATGATTAAGTGACAAAACTACAAGACAACTTTTCAGGATCAACTCACATTTTCCAAGAAATGGGATTTTCATTACAGTTTCAGAATTTTCCATGAGCATTAGCGTACATGAACAGGTCTGAAGAGCTGTTGTCTAAGTAAAGGATAAGATTCCACTTCACCCACATGCACACAAAGTCACAGAAATTGGAGAGAATGAAATATTAGAAGTTCAAATCCATTAGGATGTCTACAAATCAAATTCTAACTAAATTCTTACCTCACAGTATGTCAAAAATTTTCCCAAAAGAGAAAATGACAACAGGTGTTTTATTTGTTTGTTTGTTTGTTTTTCCCTTTTGTGTGTAGGTGGCTGTTATTCTCAATACAAAATAACTGTGGACCTCACAAATAATAGCCAATAACTTTACAGCATTTTGAGGATTACAAAGTATGTTCACATACAGATCTCTCTTGATCTTTAAGAAGACTGTATAAAGTAGGAACTCCTACACATGAGGAGCCTCTGATTCCTTGAGAAGAAGAGACTTTAGAGCTGCTTTAGCAGGCTGTGCTACCTCGACTTGGCAGTGACATTTTGATATGCCAGTGACCATCTGTGGGCATTGTAACTAGACTTTGCTTGGATTCTGGTAGAACGTGTCTCCACTGACCAACTAGTTTTACCGCGTTATAATGGAAAGGGCAAGAAATTCTAGGAAAAGGAATTCTACTTGCCTGTCTGCTGGAGTAGACCAGGAAAGTCCAGTCATTTGTCAACTAAACCAAAGCTCCTGAATTTATCCACTAAATTATTTTCTAACATAATGAAATCATGGCATTTAAAAGGTTGAATTAAACTATAAGATGTCAGTTCATTTCTCTGTTGTTAATCAATGTTATGGAAATAATCAAACATATTTTAAATGCTGTCACCCCTATCTCAAAGTTCTCAAGTCTATTAATATTAAGTTCAAGAAAAATGTTACAGAAAGACTGAGGTGTTTTGTAAAAAGAAAGAAAAAACATTTCATTTGGAAAACTAAGAAAAAGTTGTGGTTAGAATAAAGGATTTTCTAAAGTAAATAAGCAGCAAGTTAAAGCCGACAAGTTAAAGTTTGATAGCCTGATGACTGGTAATCTTCCAAAAGCTCAGTTCTCATCAAGTCATTACTTGGTGGCTGGTGCTACTTATGGTGTAATATGCACACCTGCAGTTGAGACCCAAATTCCAATGGATCCATGCTTCTCCATCCTATTTCCTCTTTTCTTTTCTCACTTCCTAATCCCTCCCCCTAAAGCCCTGAGATCCCCTCTTTCTCTCTTTATCTAGTAAATTCCCAATCTTTGATGTGCCTTTCTCATGCCCTATATTCAGAACATCCAGGCCCCACTAGTTGAAATGTGAATTCTTCCTTGAAGTTTGCTCCTTCAGCAATTTCTTTCCTAAAACCTCTCTCTCCTGTTGCTTCTCTACTTGACAGTATTAGCTCCAAGTTTTTCTGGTCCCCAATCCAGTATTCACCAACGTCTTGATCCTACTTATGTAATATTTGTAAAAACACATACACCTGAGTTAGATATATTTGCTGGGCCAATTTCACCCATGCTTCTCCTAGATGAACATCTTATATGAGCAATTTATTAAACTTTATTTCTTCGCCTATAAAATATCCATTCTGGGCCCTCCCTGGTGGCACAGCGGGTTAGGACACAGCACTGCAAGTTTGCCACAGCCGCTTCAGTGCGAGTTTGATCCCTGCCCTGGAGGTGACCCACATGGCACGGCAGATCTCTCCTGACCCACCTGCTGTTTGCCTCAGCAGTGTACTTTGTTGATCTGCCTGTTCTGCTCGTGTACTTTGTTGATCTGCCTGTTCTGCTCCCCACTCTGTCTCTGGTGAATCCTCTCATTACCCCTGCACCTCTGGCTTATACCCCAGTTCTGTATGTATAGATAAATAAATCTTTAAAAAATATATCCATTCTAATACACAAGGTAGGAGGATAAAGGTTAAGGTAGTTAATAAATTTAAAAATTCTTTCTATCTAAAAAAAATCCACTTCAGCCAATGCATCTCTAAGCAAGTTTCAGAGACTATTCCAAAGAAGAATATTAGTTCCACAAAATCCTCCTCAAATAAAAAGATTAAAAAGTTTATTAAACAATGCCTACTTCTCAGTTAGCCAGGATGTACATTAGCATATTCAAGGCTCTACAAAATCTTTCAAGGAAACAAAACCAAACAAAAGCATTGTCCTAACGTTCCCTACACTTATTTGACCAGAGAGCCTTCCTGTGCATACATATCAGATACTTAAAATCCTGCTCTGTGAAGGAAGTTGAGAAAATGCTTACTTAGGCAAGAACAATAGTTATCATTTTGGAAGTGATTTTGGTCTCAGTTTTCTAAGAGTTTTAGAAAAAACTTGTAAAAGAGTCTATCCTCTAATGTTCAAAGTCATCACAAACTTTCAGAAAAATGAACCAAATTGTCCTGTGGGGAGAAGTGTCATAAGGGTAGGAGAATGGATTAACTTTCTAAGGCCAATTATTTCTTTAAAATCTTTCAAGGAGATGAAAACCATCTATTTTTCATGCAATGCCCAGTCATTTCTTATCGTGAGCAGCTGATGTAAAACTTCATCTCCAGAGAAAATTTTAACATACAAATATGTGAAAATCTGATAAAGAATGGGAATAATTCTGGTGAGATTCAGGAAATGGGTGATTTCATACTTGTGATGGAGGAAGAATGAAGATATGTTCACTATTTCTTCAGTCTGGTACATCGAGCTCCGATATTCAACTCTACTGTGTATGAGGTAAAAGGGCCTTAAATGGTTGAGAGCCAATTGCCTCAATGTCATAGGGTAAAGACTGTCAAACTGTAAATGGCACAGTGGGAATTCTGAATCATTTTCTTTTTCTCTTTTTTATGGAACCCAAACTAAGCCTCCCTCACATTTATTTCAGATAAGTGGCTTGTTCATCTTTATGATGAAATTCCCTAATTCTTCACAAAACAGGATTTAGCTCTCCTTTTTTCTTCATTGAAAAGTGCTGTTCAAATCAACTAGCTTTTTGAAATCACTTTAGTGATTTCTACTTAGCCCTGTTTGAATTCAGTCTAATAGAATAAAATGATTCTGCTTCCTTATAGCAGAATCTTGTTTTTTAAAGCATATAATAAAACAGACTTGTGAGAGGAAAAGGAAACTGATAGCATAGACATTTTGAGTAATTTCATGTTTTTATTAAAACAATGACAAGAAAAATAATTACATTGTCAATATTAACCTCTCCCATTTTAGTTTTAGTTGGTGTCAGATGTATTGATATTATAATGATTCCAATTAATCAAATGGCATGTGTGTTGACACTGTAATGACCCTCAGTGATAGAAAGGTGGAAGCTATTACAGTAGAAGAACTAAAGTTATCAATTAAAAAGCAACCACTTGTTCAAGAAGACGCAGATAAGCAGACATATGAAAGGGAAAAGGCAACGGGAGATAAAAACAGCTGGGCTAAGAGAGCCCTCTTAAATTAAAATGAAAAGCAAATTTTGATAACATGTCTCTGAGAAGTGGCACTGAAGTTGAGGCAACCAGAGGTGCCTGTGGATTCTACACTAGTTCTTAAACCTCCTCAGGGGCCTGGACGCTCACTCTGAGAGGTGGATTTCCCATCCCAGGAGACAGATGGCTGCCAGAACTTTCTGGACACAGCCCTGCAATGCCAGTCTCCAGAGCCTTGCCAAGAAGTTCCTTCCCTTTCCGCTTTTGCTGCCAACTGAATTGTAAGCTTATATTTTGTAATGTAAATTCGCCCCAATAAATCCATAATGGTTGTATGCATCTAACTTGAGCCTTAAGTGAAACTGTCCTTTCTGTGGAAGTCAGTCAGCACCACAGAGATCCCAGACCTGACATGGACTAGAAGCAGCCATGCTTATTTCTAATAAAAGCTGAAATTGGAAAAAAAGATATATTAGTCATATAAGGAAGACATCTGAATTTTACATCCTCAAGAGAGGTTTACAATATAGAATCAAGATGAGTGATACAGGCCTTAAACCACTTAAAGTAACTTAACTTTAAAAATAAGGAGACAAATAGGAAAACACATTCTAACACAGCTCTTACCACCTGAATAGTAAAATTAGATAACCATTATAGCTGGAAGAAATTTCAGTGAATAACTATGAAATTCTTAACTTTTTGAACATGAAAATCAGACCCCAAATATTAAGTAGTAAAATGAACTATCTGAAGATTAGAGAGTACTCAGGTTAAAGCAAAGAAGTCTGGACTTCCGGAAGATGGCGGCAGAGTAAAGACGCCGAGATCACCGCGTCCAAGCTGGCATAGGAATTGAGGTCTGAAAACAGACTATAGACTCACTTACTACAAGTTTTAACCCAAATGAAAACACCCTGGACTCACTAGAAGGTAGATAACTGCGAGGGAATCAGCGACTGGGGAGCTCCCAGAAGGGAACTCCCGGGAAAACCTGGGCCCCTGGAAGTTCCGCGGGCTGCAGGAGCCGCTTT
>NW_004567106.1:57504647-57562764 GCF_000260355.1 Condylura cristata
ATGGTGGTGGCACAGGGGTGATTTGGTGATGGGAAACCCGTGGGGATTACAATTGAGATGAAAAAAAAAAATGTGAAAAATGATGTAAAAATAAACTTTTTAATAAAAAAAAAAAGCGAAGAAGTCTGACTTTCAAATATGTTTTCCACATCACCACAGAGCTTCCAAAATTCTATCTTTTAAGATCACTTGTGCCTTCAATTACAAGAATTAGAGGCTGTTTTTTAAAAAATCAGTTGACTCTTTAATAAACTAGTTTTAAAGATAGGATGTTTAGTTGCCAGCATTTCAGGAAATGAATTCAGTTGCTAAGTTAAAGGCTCTTACTGGGAGATTTATATAGCATATTCTAACTACAGTGTCCCTTTAGTTTTGCTTGAGGAAAATTGTACAAAGAGGTTAGATCAGTCTCCGCAAAGAACATAGAGTGGATTCATCTGGAAGTCCTATCTGATTTTTGGAATATAAAATTGGTCTGAATGTAGAAAAATGCAAGTTTCAACAGATCTGAGATTTATAAAAGCAAAATGAGCACTAGATGCAAAAATCTAGCAAACTGTTAAAATAATAAGAAAAAGAGTGGGGGGTTATGTTCTCCCCACCCTGTATGAGCCTGATCCCGTCTGATCTTGGAGTGGAGAATGAGAACAGTGGACAATTCTGGGATTAGTAAATTTAGTGTAATATTGATAGAAGGAACGGAAGGTAAAACACAAGAAGGAATGTAGGTCTATTTTCATAGTCTGGGACTTAAATTCCTCAGACCGAGGCGATATTATTTCAAATGAGATCTTCTCTTCAGCACTTTTGTTCTAATTATAGTAAATATATTTCAGCCAAGATGTACCTATGCCAGTTATGAAAGTTTATACTACAGCAGTAATGTTTCCTTTTCTTAAATTTCTAAAAATATTCTATATTAAAGAACTTACCATAACTTCTGAAATTGTCAAATAAAAATGATTTAGTTCAGTGCTCAGTGAACACACTGGTCTTTCCTGCTGTTTCTCTCTATGTATAATTCAACAAATACTTCTAGCTGGTTTACTCAAAATTATTTCCTTCTAAAGGTGAATGGCTAAACTAGAACATCCAGAACATGAATAATACACAACAGTGGAAAGAAACATAGCACTCATATGAATTTGGAAGGAATTATGCTGAAGAAAAGTAAATAAACCCAAAGGGTTACATACTGTATGACTTAACTTACATAATGTTTTTGAAATGATGAGTTTCTAAAAGCAGAGACCATGACAGTTGTTGCCAGGACTGAGAGAGGCATGTGGATGTGAGATAGGTGTGGTTAGCGAAGGGAAATAGAGGAGATACTGGTGAGATGGGAATTCTGTATCTAGACTGTAGGGAGAGTGTAGGGTAGCAAAGCTATGAGCACATGCCTATGTGTGTACACACACACACAAATCACACCCTTGACACATACATCCAACTGAGGACAAGCGAAACTGGGGAAATGTGAACAAGAATACAGCCCACCAAGACTGTATAAATTCTAATCCTAGTTGTGATATTACAATGTAGTTTGGAAGATGCTCCACAGCGGGGAAGCTGGGTAAAGTAAAGAAGGTGTGGCATCTTTATTACTTCATACAACTGCACATGAGTCTATAATGACCTCAAAATAATCAGTTTAAAATAGTTAGAATATTAAGTACAAGTAATATTTAATACTGTCTATCCCTTGTCTTTGTATACCGTCACTTATTTATCATTTTATGTTTATAACCTATTTTAGCCTTACTTATCCTACTTGTCTTGTTAACACTGCACTTATTTTATTCTTTCCAAGGTTAAAATAAGGGATTAAAATACCATTATCATCATTTTATTATTATATTGTCTCCACAAAAGTCTATCAGTATATCCTTCACCATTCTTTGATGTTGATATAAAGAGATTTTTTCTATTTTATATGTCCTTCTTTAAGTTGTATCATATTCTTTGATTTCTCTAATTAGACTGCTAGCATTTTTTAGCTTGGTTATTATCCCTTTTGTGTCATTTTCATCATTATTTAATAAAATAACTACTTAAGCATTTGTGATTCTTCCTATTTTTCACTAGTAGCAAGAGTTTTTAATACCCTATTTGCATTTTCCCTGAGAAAGCACTGTGTTTTCAGAATAATTCTAGATTACCCCAGGAATCTGCCTCCAATTAGATCCAGCTGAATACTGCTTCTCATTTCTAATCAGGCTAATCATATTTTCTATGATCCATGACCTTGTAATGTTATTTTAACCTCATCTATGATATTTTTAGGCCATATGTTTATTTTATAGTTTTTAAAATAGTAGCATACTTATTGCTTACTTTACTAATAGCTGGGTTAATCTATTGACTGTAATTATTGGTGAGAAAAAACAAACTTACTATTAACTAAATTTCATTAACTTTCTTTATTCTTTCTTCCCAATGACCTCACTTATTTATTTGGTTATCCTACCATGATAAATGTATCTCAGTAATTCATTTTAAATATGTTACAGAACAAAGCTCAGACAAAGTAGATGGATAAATAAGGCAGAGAGAATCAGACAATTAAATAAAATAGGAAATAAATTAATTCGTAACTATAGTCTTCACTAAATAATGAAACAATCTCTTTTCTAGCCAATCTGTTGCCATAGATGTTTTCCTTAAGTTGAAAACTGAGGATATCTTTATTAAAAAGCTCACTCTATCTAAAGACTATCAACTGTGTTCCAGGAATATCAAGACTATCAAATTCAGCTTCATCTTTCTCTACTTCCTGCAGTGTCCTCTGCTTAGATTGTCATGTTTTTGGCAGCTCAAGCTCACGCTCAGTTCCCTATATGAAACTGTCCTTTCCTTACGCTCAGTGAAAACCTGGGCAACAGTCCTTATCTCCATCAAAGCACATAAAGCCAGCATTATGACATTCTTCTCAGCAGAGTAGGTTTGTCCATCCAATGGACATTGCACCTCGAAAGTCATCATCAGAAGTTACTCAGCAACTATCAAGTCCTACAAGAAGTAGAAAACGCTGAAAATAGCATGCAGGAAACATGTCAATAGGAATAGTAACTCTAAGACCTGCAGCATTTTCTCATCCCCATAGATGTATTCTCCCTGTGTGACTTTGACTCCCCTTGGATTCTACTGGGCATTATTACACAAGCTCCTTTCTGGCTGTTGTATCTGAGTTCATCCTTGACAACCATGACAGTGGTTTCCAGCTCTGCCTCTACCAGTATGTGCTCCTGGGTTATACACTTCAGGATCAGTATCTTAGGGTCAACTGCCTTTAGAGTCATTGGAAGATAACAGTGTGTTTTGTTGTTGTTTTATTGATTTATACAATGACTATTTATTAAGTCCCATGTAGGTAAGTTTTAAAGACAAGTCAAATAGGTCATTAGTCCTAAGTTACCAGTGCTGTCCTAAGAATGATAGGAACATCTGAATGTGAAATGTCTCCCAACTCATCCAATTATTAGGATCTTCCTAATCAATCTCTATGGGAATATTACAAGCTGTCAAAATAGTCTTCCAGTTCCCTAGAATCTAGACCAAGAATATGCTTCCTTGTGAACACTGACCCCACTCTGCTAATAAGCATCTATGTGTAAAAATTGAAAAAATAAAAGAAACACAGATGGATTCATTAAAGGTTTATGGGCTTGGTATCTTCTGGGATTCTGTTCCTCATAGTACTACTAATGCAGAAGTGATACTAAGGACTGAATCTGAAATATCCCTAAATCATTTTAAATCATACTATAGCAATGGAACACTGGGATCATGTTTCGATGAAATGGATAGCAGTAAATGTATGCATGTACCTATGCATGTATTATGTATGCATGCGTAAACAAATGCATGGATGCTTTTACCATGGTCTGTACACTCCACCAAGCACTCCTGGCCACTAATATAATTTAAGATCCAGTTTATATGTCATTTGTCAAGAAAACTTATCCAGTCCACCCCTAGTGGGAGGTAACCAATGCATTTCCTCAATTTATGATTATTCTTTTACTTTATACTTTTACTGTAGTCATTTGAGGATATCATGGCCTTTAAGGAATTGTAAATCCTTTGATATCTGGAAGTTTACCTTATAAAGCTTGTACTTCTCAATGTCTTAGCATTCAGTCAGGCAAGGAACAGTCACAGAGTGATAATCTGTGCACAAGTCTACATCCAAATCAATAATATTGGGTCATTGTTCCATATTCAGCCAGGAATTAGAAATTACCTGACCATTATTTATGACATAGTCAACAAATACTTATTGAGCACCTACTCTGAGCTTTGCAAGAACTTAGTTAAAATTTAATCAACCTGACATTTGCCCAATGTGCCAAAAGAATGCATTAACAATAATGCTTGTTATCTCATAAACAGAGATGGAAGTGGCGACCCAAAACGACTTTTCTTGAAAAGAATAAGTTAGCTTCTAATAAACAAATGTGTAGTTTTGAGATTATTCATCTGGTTATAAGGAAAAGAAGCAGGCCAAAGGATTGTCAGAATACAGAATAAAGGCAGCAACCAAGTGCCATTTGCAGTTCTACAGGGATGTAGTGAAAGGGTTCAGGGAATTAACTTCACACTCATGCTTTGTAGACAAGGGGTTAACTTATATAATGCTGTCTCATAGGTGAACTAGCTTTTATATACACCAACAGTAACAAGACATCATTTTCAAAAAAGGCAAAGGAACAAATAAAGGGTCAACATTCGTCTCAAACAGCTTCAACTCCACTCAATCCATTACTTCTTCAAGACTGTTTCAGTATCTTCCACTGGAGAAAAGCTATTCTTCCATGACATTAATGAACCTAACAATTTTGGTTAAAAACCTCTGATGTTTATCTCAAATAGGAAACCCATAAGGCAAATGAAGAAAATCAATTATCCCCTCTTATATCTCAAGCAAGTAGAGGCAACTACCAGCAAGCAAGTATATTCAATTAAAATGCCATGCTATAAGTCCTATGTTACAGGCATATAGGAAAGAGAGTTAACAGGGTTAAATTCCACCACAAATTTTTCTCTTAAGTTTTTTTGCCCCCAAAGCAAAGAAATCACAGAGCATACATTTTCTTATACCAAAATAAACACTGTGGGTTTATGGTGCAGGAACAGACAAGTTATCACCATGGACGCATCTCTGACTGCATTAGTGCCCTACAGAGAATATCGAGATAAAGGCAGAAAGACTTTGCATTTATGAAACTTCAGATTGAAATACCCATTATATGCCCTCTGTAGGAGCCTTGTTCTACTGACAAAAGACAACAAAACAAATCCTTTATTACTATATTATTTAGCACTGAATCTGTGTCAGGCAATGTTCTATGATATTTTTACAAGCAATTTTCTTTAATTACCTCAAATCTGAGAAGTAGCTACAATTGTGTCCATGCAAATGAAGATTATGAGATGAAGCAATGTAAAATAATGTGTCTAGCACTGACTGTAAGATCCATGAATGGAAGACTGGAATTCAAGCATAATTCTGGCTTGACGTCTTGATCTAGACCACTAAATCCCAATCCATCTAATTTTTAGAATAAGTCTGTGTATTCATAAGGCTTTATTAACAGAGGATAAAACAGTGTCAGGATTCAGTATCTTGTTAAAAGTTACTCTTATCTATGGAATGGAATGTTCTGTTAGAATTTGAAATTGGGTCAATGAAGCTCTTTTCAAGCGGTCTCTCCCAATTCCTCTGTGGCACTAATAATAGTGTTTGAGATGCTCTTATAAAGCCTTTGTTCTTTGCCACTGTTATTTATTGAAAAATTATTTACTCAAATAAAAAGGGCAAAATGAAAATGTACATCTCATTCCTACAGTAATCCAAAAAATAGCTCTGGTTGCAATTATAGAAAGTGAGCCCTGAGTAATTTTAGAG
Source organism: Condylura cristata (assembly GCF_000260355.1). Classification (NCBI taxonomy): domain Eukaryota; kingdom Metazoa; phylum Chordata; class Mammalia; order Eulipotyphla; family Talpidae; genus Condylura; species Condylura cristata. Next base: position 57,510,556 of record NW_004567106.1, read on the forward strand.
CCATCCAGCAACTTCGATACACTTTCCCTGTGGACTTAAAGCAACATATGGCTGTTCTTTTCACAGTTCAGGCTCCGTTGTTTACTCTGAACCCTTAGGTTACAATATGTTTTGTAATCACTAATAAGGACCACCTGCCTCCCAAGAGCTTCAACCTCACAAAATAGAGAGCCCTAATTGTTCAAATTCACTCTCAGGTAGACAATATGCCCTTTGTGTTTGGACTGAGATTACAGAATAGAAAGCTGAAATCAAAATAAACAATTATACAAAATGATTGTAATTGCTAAATTGAGAACATATGTTAGTTCCATTAAAAAAAATTAAAAGAACCGTAATATGTGGAACCATAAAGACAGTTTTTGAGGAAATAAAATACTGCACAATTTTCCAAGAGAAAAGAATAACCTGCTTGTCATAGAAATCCTTCCACTCCAAGCTCTATCCAGGGAAACTCAACTGCATTCATATATGCCTAACCACATACTCTGTGTATACAATTATCCTATGGCTGAATTCACCCAGAAAAACTGGTTCTTTGAAAATAAATAGAATTCAGTCAAATAATAGAATAGTAAATAAGCATTTGCCATTGAGAGTGTGAAATGTAGCACGTATTACATTTGATAGACTAGAAACAGGTGTCTTACCCAGCAAAAGTGCCCTCCCCAACCCCTCAACACGAGCCTGAGAGCAGTCAGGCAGATTAAGAGCTGTGCTCTTGGCTGCCCTGGCAAAAACATGAACCTTTCTTGGTGCACCTGTCCAGGAAAGTGCACCTGCCCACTGCATTGGCGTGACTGGCTCCAGGGCCCCTGCAGCCTTGGTTGTGAGCCACTGATACAGGACCCACCCACTCACACCCAGCACTACACAGAATGATTTGCCAAAGTCCTTCAAAACCATGTGCCCTGGTGATCCATCCTAGCTGTGTGCTCCAGGCAAGAAACTACAATTTCTCTTACCTAAAGCATACCTTTTAAGTGAAGATCAACCTCCTAATGTATTAAAATTAATATTGAAGATGAGCAGGAAGAGTTGGCACTTAGATCCATGGACCAGCATTTTACAGATGTAGATTCTTTCTGAAATTTCTAAAGCAAACTCTACAGGCCAGGAGGCTGCAGGCAGGAAGTGCCTCTTCTACCAGCTTTCACTTCTTGACTCACCTCCCTGATCTCTCCCTGGCCATAAGGAATCAGGAGATGCTGAGTAGTCATGGGTAACATTTATGGTCCTGGACCAAATGTTTGATTATTCCATTTAATTTGTGTTACTATCATATAAAGCAGGTACTCCTCATGTTCCCTCACTAGCAAAGATAAAACTGAGGCAAGGGGTCTGCTCTGGAGTCTTAGTTGCTTTCCAAACAGCCCCTACTCCATCTTCAACAAGCAGGTGACTGAGCAACTCTCAAGGAAAAATGGGCATTTTGGGGGTCCTGATATTCAGCCCTTGACATAAAACCTCTTCCCACAGTCTCATGCACTCTCTTCTGGCCTTCTCTTGGTTTCAGGAAAGCTAGGATTGCTATCTAGCTATAAATGATCATAATCATGCATGAGAATAATTCTCACATATTGTCTGGATATAATTTATGAACAGTAACATAATACACAACACTTTTATGCACCATGAAATGTACATAAAATGTAGCTTGACATTCAACATGAGCTTTTATAATACATATATCATAGTTATGTGGAAAGATATGTGTGTGTGCATATGTGTACTTGTATGTATAATTAGTGCACATATTTTTTAACCACTGAATTTTATTATATAAATCCTCAACCATAAGAATATACAAGGCCTATTGTAGTGTTAATAAGTTAAAAAATAGTTGCCCCATTTTAAGCCATATCAATTTTTTTCTGCTGTCTTTGTTATTTATTTCATATAGGTCCATGTTCAACAGAATTTTTGCCAGAAAGACATTGATTTTCATATTGATAGTAATAACCTGTGGCATTATCAAGGCTCTGTTTCAATAAATGTCAATTTGGATTGCAGAACAATGGACAAGCTTGTTATCAGACTGCTACATGTAGTAAACTATAGCTATATGGCCTTCCATCATACCATAATAATGGGAAATATAAGCTGTCTTGTATATGATTGAATATAGAATGTGATAATTAGCAGGAAGTCAATTCTGAGACAATAAATCATAAAGATTGCAGTTTTATTATTTCACATCAATTGCTCCTTTGCTGAGAACTTTGGTGACTGATGCTGTGTAGACTTTGGAGGCTTTATTTGAATATAGAGAAATGGAAAAATCTATATAAAAACAAATTGAGTGATTTTGAAAGCAAGTAAGCATGTGTGCCCATGTTGCTTACACACACACACGTGTACACACAAATACTCACATGGTGTCTCCCCCTGCTTTGTAGTATGCCATACTCTGTGTTATCTTCTAGTTAGGGCAAGCTGCACTCAGGAAATGTAGTTAATTGTTCACTTAGGAAATGAGCCCAACTCTCAGAGTGATGGTAGTTTTGAGAGTTAAGAAAAAGAGATACCACAAATCCAAACAGTAGAAGAATATATTTCTAGCTTGTGGTAGAGCTGACTGCTCAGCCACACCGCTCCTGTAAATAGTCCTATATTACAGGTGTAGAAGAGATCTGTATGAATGAACTCTGGATCTTCTCTGAGAGTTCAGGGCACACTCCAAACATCTCCATGCTGGAAGAAGTTGGTGTGCAATAACAGGCTGCTACAGGCTGTCAAATGTGAAACGATTCCTGATCCAGTGGTAGGCAGAAGCTGCCTTACACATCCCTCCCCCTCCCAACATCGCCACTGCAGCTCTGTGTCCTGTGACTTCCTGGATCTCCCTTATCCTTCAAGTTCAGAATCATCAGCCCCTATGATTGGTGGGTGTCAGCACCGGGCAGCAGCCCCAAAGTCCCTGAAGCTCCCTTCCCTAGGAGAGCCCCTCTGGAGGGCTGTCCACCGGCCAGATCAGACCAAGTTCTGCCCCACTGTTAACCAACACACCATCACCCCTGCAAAGGCAAGAAGGAAAAGACAGTCTTTGCTGACTCCATGGCATCCACCAGAGCAGACAAATGCCTAGCCACATCTGGCTTCTGGGACCCCACTTTGGGATAGCCTCTCTTTACAGGCCACATGGAGGAATTGCAGAATCTGTGGGCCTTGGTTTTAACAGCATTCCTGGTGGACAGGAACAGCAGGGCTGTTAAATAAGCATCACCTGAACATCACCTCCGAGCACATTAACTTTCTCTGGTGTTGCTACTGAAAGAAGTTAACGTACAGATCAAGATTCACATTCATCAATCAGAGGTTGCCACAGGTCTCACCTCATGATGTGGGAGGGTGAAATACACTTAATTTTTAAGCCCACATTTTATTGTCCATGGCACACTGTCATCCACCCTCCCAACACACACACACTCACACAAAGTATACGAAGATGGGCAAGTATTCCAGAAAGGATCAAAAGTTCCTTAAGTGTCTCTACATCGATAGTCAGTTAAAAAGAAATGAGCAATATGCTGAAAAATACAGCACACCTCTGAGAACAATATACATTAATATCCAAGTATACTGATACTTGCTTTGAGGTGAAGCTGATTGGTCCAATGCCCGATGACTTTGTACTCGGTGCTTTTGTTGGTTATTTGGTACTGGAAGATATCGTAGCGGCCAGGCGCATCTCCATTTTCATTAAAAGTGACGGGTGTCCCAGCACTGCCTATAAATATCAGGGAACAATGTTAATCAAGTTTTAGAAAGACAGTCCACTGGGCTTATTTTTCTCTAAAAAAAGAAAGATAGATAAAAACATACTGTGTACAGTAAGAGATATGAAGTGTGTAACAGATACAAGGTCATTCTTGACAGCAAAATATCTTTCCCAGGGAAAGAAGCCCAATGCACACACAGGAAGGAGACTGGCTTTATTAAGCACATGAGGAGGCAGCTGATGAGTCACCAGCGAGACACATACCAGTTGAATATCAATGCTGACAGTTGACAAAGAAGAAAGCAAATGTCTTGGAGAGCAGCTAACGTTGTACAACATGAACTACAAATATGGCACCAAATATGTCAGGACGAATGTTCAGCCGGGTTCCCCAGTTTTTGCGTTGTCCTGACTCCACTCTGAAGCAACCATCCTATTCAGTTCCCCTTCTAAAGCTCTGCTCTGAGTCCTGTGCTCTGAAACATCACACCTGTGCTGGGTTGGAACTGCTCAGTGGGTGCTGAGGCAATGCTTCCTCAAATATCCCAATGCTGATCACATCCTAGATGTTGCCCTAATTCTCCATGATGAGTTCTATAGTGGTGAGACAGTGAGGTGATGTCTTCTGTAAGCTCTCATTTCTCTTGGAAGCTCTTTTACTTATTTATTTTACATCGTGGCTCATTTTGTGTAGTGAATGCTTTCTCCTCTCAGGTGTAATCTCTGTAGAATTCCCACCCCCAACTCACCTGTTCACCCTCTGTAGAATTCCCACCCCCAACTCACCTGTGCACCCTCTGTAGAATTCCCACCCCCAACTCACCTGTGCACCATCATCACCATCTCTTGTTTTAACCCCTCTGCTTCCCCATCCCTTGTAGAATGTCTCTGATTTATATTTCTTGCTAATTTTGTTTTTTTTTCTAATTTATTATTGTTATTTTTTTTAATTGATCCCTGAAATGGAACAGGATTTTCCAGGTTTCCATGTTGTTTCATGCAGCAACATGGGTGAATGTTCTCATGTTTTGTTTTTTTTTTTTTAAAGATTTATTTATTTGTGCATACAGAACTGGGGTACAGGCCAGAGGCTCAGGGGCAGTGAGAGTATTCACCAGAGACAGAATGGGGAATAGAACAGGCAGATCGATGAAGTACACTGCTGAGGGGAGCAGCGGGCGGGTCAGGAGAGATCTGCCACGCCATGTGATCACCTCTGGGGCAGGCGGGAATCGAACTCATGCGGAAGCGGTTTTAGATTCTCAGTGCTGTGCTTTAACCCACTGCGCCACCAGGGAGGGCCAAATGTTCTCATGTTTTAATAGTTCTGCTCACTTTTACTTTTTTTTAAAAGGTTTATTTATTAATTCATACAGAACTGGGGTACAGGCCAGAGATGCGGAGGGTGAGAGGATTCACAGAGACAGAGTGAGGAGCAGAACAGGCAGATCGACGAAGTACACTGCTGAGAGGAGCAGCGGGAGGGTCAGGAGAGGTCTGCCGCGCCATGTGATCACCTCTCGGGCAGGCGGGGATCGAATCATGCTTCTTAGTGCTGTGCTTTAACACACTGCGCCACTAGGGAGGGCCTGCTCACTTTTAATGAACTTTTATATAATCTCAGGTTTTACAGGTAGAAAGGGATCTCTGCCACCAGAATGGCCTTGTTCTATCTGGCCTCAGTAAGGACAGAGACCTTCCTATTTTCTAAGTTCCTTTAGAACCCTCTTCATCCTCCTGGATTACGCTTTACCCACCTTGACAAATTCACCCTTTTCTTTTTGGTTATCTATCGCCTCTCTGCAGGGTGCTTTCTCTGAAATTCCGCTCTCACTACATATCAGATTTATTCCTCAAGTGTACTAGAAAACCTCCTCTTGCTAGCTATCTTGTTTTCATACTGTAGTCTCTAAAATATATAGACTGCCAATAGTTACATGGCAACTCTTTACATTTCCCATCTATTATGAGTTTCCTTATCCCACCAGTAGAGGTAAATATAGCCGCAGAATTCTAAAATGTTTAACTCAGCAAGCAAATTGGATGACTTAAGATAATAGCTTACTTAGCCCAATCAGAGTGCAGCAATTAAGGTCCTTTGCTAATACTTAATGCAGAGTTTTCTCCTAACTTTCTGTTCTCTACAACCTTCCTAAAATCTGAACATAGTAGGAACTTTCTGAAGAGCTCTGATTCCTGGTCTCTGCAAAAACAACTAAGGCCCTGAGAGATGGCACAGCACAGAGGAAAGAGCACTGTTTCAGAGTGCTAATTTTACTGCTTGAGTATGTTTTTCTTCATTTGTCATACAAGGACAATGATGACTGTTAACATATTTTGATGCTCCCAAGAGCTACTGCATTTGTTATCGTCACTGTATCAACATCATCATCATTATCGGCCATGTGGGAAGTTCCTTTATATGTAAATTAAGAGAGAAAGGAAGAATTGGAAATAAAATAGAAGCTGTCAACGAACCTAGTTTCTTAACTACTCCTTAGATTCCTAAATGGCAACCCACTTGCCATCCCTGACAAAAACTTTAACTCTTATTGAACTTGAGAAGGTTAATCTTTAAATTTTCAGTTTCCTCATCTGTAAAGTGGGGGTAATAAAGACACTTTTCTCAGAGGGTTGTTTTGAGAATTAGTGAATCAATAACTTATTAAGTTATAGAACAATGCATGGGGTAATTTGATGATGGTGATGGAGTGACTCCCACATGGGTTTTTTCTGAATCTGTTAATACGTAATAGTGCATAGGATATTGAAACCTCTAAGTGATATAGAGGCAAAAGATTATACAAATTTAAATACGAAAGTCTTTGATGGGAAAATATATGCCAGTTTTTCATTGCACATCAATAATTCCTGATAGTTAGATACCACTTTGAGGTGTTTTAATGTCATCTTCTCTCTGAATAAAGGAATATTTACTTCTATTCAGTAACATGTCACCCCTCCCACTGAATGAGCCTCAATCTCCTATAACAGCAGTCTCCATCTTTTTACCATATGAAGGCTAAGATAAGTTAATGTCACTGTGGCCAACACTGTCCCGAGTGGCTTCTGAGTTATACACAATCCCCAGTGTGTCAGCCGTTCAGACACCTCTTTTCTCCAACTACAGGAAGTTTGGAAGCAAGCGAATGAGTGTTAGCTTATCACAAAAATAATAAATCTCCAACTCAGATTCTTCAAATACATTATTAATAGCAAGATATACTAAATGTGACAGTGTATTAAGAGGCAATATACTAAAGTGATTAGGAGCATAGACTTCAGGGCCAGATAATTGGTTCAAAACACAGCTAGATGCAAGGTCCTGGATAAAATCCTTCATTTCCCTGTAGTTCATTTGTCTTTTAAAAAAGAGCTAGGGAGTAATTCCTACCTCTGAGGGTTATATAAGGATGAAATTAATTGACAGATATAAAACATTAAGTCTACAGCAAGCCTTGTGTATGCATTTACTATTACCTTAGCTATCGTTCATGACAATGTTGCTTTTAGGTCCACTGTCTGGATGGGAAGATGCAGTGAATAGATACAGCTTTCCTGAAGTCACCCTTGCTAATATCTCTCTTCTCTGTACATGCACAAAGCTACATGTACATTCAGCCCCAATATCTAAGTTCACCCTGTTCTTCGCCATTCTGTCTTTGCCCACGATATTTGCTGCAAGCCCCTTGCCTTTTTCCTACCCCATTTTCTCTGAATAATTCCTTCAACATGTGACTGCAAGGTCATACCTGTATAAGTCTGGTTTCCTAAACCCAGAGCAGGGGCTCAAGGCTCTCTTCATTCCCCTTTGTGCTCTATTAAAGCCCTTGCAACATGTTCCACACTCTTACTGCTAACCCCTTTACCTGTTTCCAACACTTATTCAACAGATCTTTTGGGAGAACCCAACACCAGGCGGGCCCTCTGTCTTCCTCAAGAAACTAATTAAGGCAAAGTGTGTCTGTCTCTGTAAGCCCTGCACCCAAGTCAGTGCCCAATACTGAGTGAACAATCCATTCATTACAGTGAAGCATGAGAGTCACTCCTAAAAATCCCAGGCAACTTCATGCTCATTCTCTTCACAACATAGGGAATCTCACACACATCTCTTCTCTTTTTTTTAATATATTAACAGATGGAGAAACTAAATATCAGTGCCTTTCCCAGTGCTATCACTGTGCCATGAGAAATCATTCCTGCAGCTTGCTTTACTAATCTGATTTCTGATCTTGGACTGAACTTTCAGCTGAGCAAATTCAACCCTTTCAAAGACAAACTGACAGCACTGCACATGGACCCCTCACTGGTCACTGCTCTGGTTCTGTGCTTCATGCAACAAAGAGCCATCTTCAACAGCCACAATGGACTGAGCTGTTGACTAATTTTGACAAATAGAAACTTTAAAAAATCATCCTTTGTGCTGAATCTGGCTACCCTGAAAAACAGGGTTAAATCAGAAGAAAATTTTCAAACAATGAATGTTTTAACCTATCACCTAAAAATGGTTTAGTAACAACACAGGTAAGAAAGAAAACATAGGGCCCTCCCTGGTGGTGCAGCGGGTTAAAGCATAGTACTAAAAAGATAAAGCACAGGAGTTTGATTCCCACCTGCCCCGGAGGAGATCCACATGGCACGGCAGACCTCTCCTGACCTGCCTGCTGCTCCCCTCAGCAGTGTACTTGGTCGATCTGCCTGTTCTGCTCCCCATTCTGTCTCTTGTGAATCCTCTCACCCTACACATCTCTGGCCTGTACCCCAGTTCCATATGAATAAATAAATCTTAAAAAAAAAGAAAGAATACATAAATATAAATATATTTGGTTAGCATAAATTCATATATATAATACTAAAAAGTATGCTCCAGCAAATTTCATCCTCTGTTTTGTTTTGCTTCTTTCCATCTAGACTTAGGTATTTCAGAACTGTTGAAGTACTTTATTTTTAGTTCTTTTTTATCCATGTGAACTGGAGGAGAAATAGAAACAACAACATGGAGTTTTAAGATAACATACAAATCAGTAAAGCATGAAAGAGTCGCCCCCTAAAAATCCCAAACAAATCCATACTTATCCTTTTCATAACATAGAGTTTATACATTTCCTTGACTATTTTCTGTTCAGGAAGTGAATGCATGGGAAAAACTCTATTTTTTATTTTATGGCAGAAGAAGTACTTCAATAAGTTTTTGTAGGGAAAACGGTGCAGCCAATGGAGACATTATTTTAAAATATTGGCCTTTTTTTTTTAAGATTTATTATTTGTGTATACAGAACTGGGGTACAGGCCAGAGATGCGGACGGTGAGAGGATTCACCAGAGACAGAGTGGAGTACAGAACAGACAGATCAACAAAGTACACTGCTGAAGGGAGCAGCGGGCGGGTCAGGAGAGGTCTGCCACTCCATGTGGTCACCTCCTGGGCAGGCGGGATTCGAACTCATGCGGAAGTGGCTTTAGCTTCTCAGTGTTGTGCTTTAACCCGCTGCGCCACCAGGGAGGGCCAAAATATTGGCCTTTTTAAATACAATTCTGGGGAAGCATATGCACTTGCAATTTAGGAGTGGAGCTTGATTTCTGGGTCTGCCAATCACCTGTGTGATCTGAGCAAGTTATCCTCCCAGTCTGTTTTTTTCAATTGTCAGGTACAGGGGGACAGCATAATAACCACAAACATTCTAGGCCATCACAAAATTCACTTGAGATAGTATAAGTAAAGGACTTCGTGCCTGACATACACATAATAAATATACAATAAATGGAAACTATCATCACAATTTTCCATTCTTTGACTATACTTATGTTCCTTTGATCTACAAGTCTTTGGTTCCACAATGCAAAAAGCAATGTAAGAATTACTCATTTACATGTATGTTCAAGTATTATGAATAAATTTTTAAGTGTAAATGGCTCAATTAGCTTATTATCAAGTTAATTGCCTTTCTTCCTTTCATTTGCTATCAAAACTTTATCCATATCCTTCCTTATAGTCAACTACATATAGTATTGGTTAAGCAGAAAAAAATTAAAAAGCTAAAAACTAAATGACTTAATTTAGTAATTTTAGTACCCTTAAGAGAAGGAGAAATAGATGAGGTTTAAATCATTGAACAAAATGCCATAGGGAAGAACAATTTTCAACAGAATCTCAATTATTCATGCTCTCCCTTTCCTAATCCAATTTTTCATAATCAATAAACAGGACTAGACACTTGAATTAAAATCACGTTATAATTTAGTTATTTAGAGATCAGCCAGATTATTGTGACTTATGTCAGTGGCTTAGTCTTGTTCATTGAAGACTTTAGTGTTTGAATCGTGAACTCTTCTCCATCCATATTCCTGTTATTATTTCTGGAGGCATTATCACTCACTTGGATCACTCAACAGCCTGCCCTCTGCATGAGCTGACTTCCTCACTTCCAATTATTACCCCTTCCATGCCTCTCCCCACAGGTTAAGAATTAATCATGATCACACCGAAAGCTTGTCCAATCCAGTTACAACATCCTCTCTAAAATTTTGCTCTCTGGATATCACCTCCCAGGCCCTCTAAATTGACTGATTCATTCATCACCCCAATTTGTCACTACACTTCACTCTTGTGATCATGTTTTTTTACAAGATGATAATTCAGGATCCCTGAGTGTGTGTATGTGCGTGGGTGGGTGGGGGGTAATTTATATAAACTGTATGATCTGCTCAAATTTTCTGTAAATTTAGAATTGTTTTTTAAAGATATCTTTAAAAAAAGAAGTAAAAAGATGAAATTACTTTCAGTATTCGATTTTGTGTAACCCAATATAGGTTTAAGATATTATGTCAAAATATAACCGATATAAGAAATCTTCATAAGATAATTTATATTTTTTTAAAGATTTATTTATTTATGAACACTAGGGTACAGGTCAGAGGTACAGGGGTGTTGAGAGGCTTCACCAGAGACAGAGTGGGGAACAGAACAGGCAGATTGACAAAGTACACAGCTGAGGGGAGCAGCGGGCAAGAGAGTAGAGGTCTGCTAGGCCATGTGGGTCACCTCCGGGGCGGGGATCGAACTCGCACTGAAGCGGCTGCAGCTAGCTTGCAGTGCTGCTTCCTAACCCATGGCACCACCAGGGAGGGCCCAACTTATGATTTTTTACATACCAACTCTTCAAATCCCTGTGTTACAGATCATTGTAATTGGATTAGCCACAATCCAAGAACTCAGTTGTCAACCACATTAAACAAACAGCACAGCTCTAAAACACAAATCATGTTGGCAGTGACTGTGCCAACTCTCTATTCACTAGGGAGTCTCAGTGTTGAGCCTTTCTGATTTGGCCTCATCCCAGGCCTCCATTTCAACTGGGTGAATCTCCTTCCCTAGTTACTCCCCTTAAAGAGACATGAATCCAGCCAAATCTAACCCAGGATTCAGCTGAAGAGGATACGATCCTAAAATAAGATCCAAACCACTCCAGCAGTAAAAACAAATAAACAAAAGCCCACATTAATTCATTCAAAGGTTCCACCCCCAAAGCACATCCAGAAACACCCCATTTTTTCCATTTCTACTTCCATCACACTGGCTGTTGCTACCAAAATCTGTCCCTGAACCCCATATTCACATGAGCAACAATAGTCCACTCTCCATCTTACTGCCAAAGTGATATTATGAAGCACAATCAAATCACAGTCTCCTCTCCTGAAACCATGAGTGACTTCTCATTTTTCCAAGAATAAAACACAGAAGGTTCATCATGACCTTTAAAGCCTTATTATTTCTCCAGTTTCTCTATCTAGCTCTAAGTCTCTGACTCCCCACTCCCCTCCATTTGCCCTTTCACTTCTCTTCCTCCCTTTTCTCCCTTTCCCTTTCCCACTTGATTCTTTGCAGGACTGACTCCCCTTCATTCATATCCCAGTGCAAACAGAACTGAGGTCTTGTCAGATCTCCATGTTCACATTAGCTTGTTTATTCTCCTTATTACTCACTATTATATACATTACTTATTTCCTTTTTAGCACTTTCAAATGTCTAAAATATCTGGTTTATAATGAACAGTTGCTATATTTTGCTGGACAGTAAACTCCATGATTGCAAAGCATTTTGCCATTAGGTTCACCACTACATGTGTAGCACACACCGTTCACTGAGTACCTGAATTCACAGTCTCTCTTTGGGCACATAGCTAAGCTACATTTTCAATCTTTCTGTAGGTAGATGTGGCCAAGTCATCTTCTTTAGTCAATGGAACATAAATAGAAGTGATACATACTTTTTCTGGTCATCGTTCCTGGAAATAAGAACTTGGACAAGTGGGGGATCTATATTTTAAAAATGGTAGAGATTTCAGTAGCCTGGAATCTTATGTGAGTATATGCAGGAGGTCTGTGTTTGTCATCTGTACATCCATCCTTCTATATAATGCTATTATCTGAGTAAAAATTAAACCTCTCCTGTTTGAACCATTACAGGTTCTGAGTCTCCTTCACGTTGTAGTTTATCATGATACTACAGTATCTAGAGAAGTCGATAATCAATTAAGTTAAGGTAATAAGTAAAATCTATAATTATGAACTTTTTCATTTTCTATGATAGTATAATATTTTCAGAATAATATAAAGTTTATAATTGAGAATAAAAGACACAGGCATGGAACAATGATTGTTTTCAGATTCTTCTTTAGAGCTAATACTGGTTATTGCATTGTGAATAGATATGATATACAGGAGAATCCTGACTGTGAAGCCTGCTCTAGAATCTCTCTGTATGGTGTCCCGCTCAGTTACCACAGCTAAAACACTCACTCAGTTGACTGTTTCCATAGCAACTAAATATGAATCTGCCCATTTTTTTTTTTTAAGGAATCTGGGTTAAAAATGGCTTCACCCATATGTGGAACATAGAGAAACAAAACAAAGGCTCAGACAAAACAAACTCCAAAATCTGACTGCAAACGTGAGGCTACCAGAAAAGGTGTAGAAGTAGTGAAGTGGAAGAATCAGAGATACAATGGAGTATGATGCAAGACTATAGATATCTTGGTGGTAGGGGTGAGGTGGTGATGTGTGCTAATAAGGTGTGAATCTCTATCTTTCAATTACATACAGTGTTGTAACCCAATGTTACCTTAAAAAAATAAAAAGAAGAAAAAGTAAGAAAATGGCTTTATTTAACAGATTCGTTTGGTGCATGAAACAAGAGAACAGGAATAGAGCTGAATGGAATTTTTAAATCTCTCAGTCAAGCCTCCTCTTTGATTTTTCTATCCAGAAATTGAACTGACAATACTACTTTTTCTTGTGGAAATGTCTTCATGATCCTTGGATTAAAGGTGCTTTGAGAATGCAAAATGGCATTATAGCTAATGAGCAAACACTATTGAGAATAGAAACAAAACCTATAATTGCATTAATAGTACTAAAATAAGCTGATTGAATTTTTAAAATAAGAAAAATTATTTAGTATTTAGTGATACCCATCTCAGGAAAGCAGAAGAACTAGGAGGTTTAAATGAAATATCTCATTTAAAAAAAAAAAGTGAGCAAAGGGACTATTAAAATACCAAATGTTGCATAAAGGAAAAAAAGAAAAAGAATATGTCAAAATAAGCCAAGATTAAAAAGTAACATCTAGTGGAATTTGGGAACAAACCAAAGTATGTTACAATGCCCTCAATCCAGTATGTTCTTATACTCTGGAAGACATTTTACCTTTATTGGGATCAATTTAAGCCCTTTATTGTTCTTTGAAGGCTATTTAATATTGCCCATCATGTTACCATTTAATTACTGTCCAACACGAGTGCTTTAATTGAGATATGGTTATATGTGTTTACTGATAATCTTGCCTTTTCAAGTTTGCTGTACTGGGTGATCTGACCATCTCCTTCACTATGTTTCTGTGGGTGGGGATGCTTTCACTATCTGGATTTATTATAGTCAAATTCAACAAATTTTCAAGTAAGTGCTTACTGAGAATTTTAAACTTTTGCTTTTGACACTTGTAATTTTAATCGACCCATAGTTGACATATGGTGTGAGACAGGGACACAATTCTACTTTTACCTATACTGATCAGTGCTTTTTCGGCTACTGCCACCATTTTTCCAAATAACTGGACAGATGTATCCATTTTTAACTAAGTTATAAAAACAAATAGTTTTGTTTTATTTTGTTTTGTTTTGGCCTGTATACCCAATTCCATTAATTCTTTATCTTTGAACATCATAATAGAAAAATTGTAAAATTTTCAAAATAAGATTGATACTAGTAGGAGGAGAAGTCCCTATTTTTTTCACAGAATTGTTCTAACTCTACGGAATCTAAAAATCAAATGAAGAAAATTTAATTTAATTATCGTATCTTCCTACTCATGAGCACTAGTTGTTTCTCGATTATTTAACTCTTATTCTGTTACTACCATGAATTATACCTATACATATTCAAATATTACATCTTGGGAAGTTTAGGATGGATTCATCTTAATGTTAGTATTTTTTCACATTGTTGAATTCAGTAATACTATTTTGGTTAAAATATTTATATTTGGGCCCTCCCTGGTGGCGCAGCAGGTTAAAGCACAGCACTGAGAATCTAAAGCCACATCAACAAGAGTTCCCCGCCTGCCCCGGAGGTGACCACATGGCGTTGCAGACCTCTCCTGACCCGCCCGCTGCTCCCCTCAGCAGTGTACTTCGTCGATCTGCCTGTTCTGTTCCCCGCTCTGTCTCTGGTGAAGCCTCTCGCTGCCCCCTGAGCCTCTGGCCTGTACCCCAGTTCTGTATTTACAAATAAATAAATCTTTAAACAAATATATTTATATTCATAATTATATGTAAGATGAATCCTTAATTTCTTAAAATGTCGTCTTATTTTTGTCTTAAGGTTACACCAACCAAAGAGAATAAATTAGAAAACATTCCCTTTTTCCATTCCTGGAAGTTTGTATAAAGTTGTGGTAACTTCCTCCCTGAAAGTTTTATAGAACTCACATGGAATCACCCCAGATACCATCAATTGTATATGAAATATTCACACCCAATGAATAGCTATTCTGCAGTTAACATGTAGCCATTATAGATATATGAAGGATCTCAGCAATATTACTGGGAAAAGTAGCAAAAAGTATACTTTACAAAGGTGTAAATGACTAAATTTTATGCTTTTTGGGGACCACTTTTTTTTTTTAAGTTAGGAGCACTGATTATTTAGGAGGGAGTGAGGGGTTGGTTATGTGAGTATGTGATTAGATACATATACTCTTACACCTGTTTTCACAGGTGCTTATTAAAATCTTTAAAATTAACCATTAGCGGCCCTCCCTGGTGGCACAGCGGGTTAAAGAGCAGCACTAAGAAGCTAAAGCCACTTCCGCATGAGTTCGATCCCCGCCTGCCCCGGAGGAGACCACATGGCGTGGCAGACCTCTCCTGACCCGCCCACTGCACCCTCAGCAGTGTACTTCGTCCATCTGTCTGTTCTGCTCCCCGCTCTGTCTCTGGTGAATCCTCTCACCCTCCACATCTCTGGCCTGTACCCCAGTTCTGTATGAATAAATAAATAAATCTTTAAAAAAAAAATTAACCATTAGCATATAATATGAACCAAAAAGCCAAGATGGAGAAAGAGAAGGGAAAGTGAGAGGGAAAAAAGAAGGAGTGAAATGACAGAAAGACAGAATTTACAAATAAATGAACAAAATGGAGAACTACTCATTAAAAATATGAAAAAAAAAGAAAGGCATATTGAAGCAATGGTAGCTTCAATCTTGTATAATTCTGTCAATTAGCTGACTGCTATTTAGAGCATTTTCACTATGTCCTAGGATAACATGAGTCTTCCATGCAGGTCTATGAACACAAACAAAATAGGCCACATAAAATATTGCCTTCATCCAATTCTCTAAAGACCTTTTCTCTATAGTTTTAGACTTTGTCAGCTTTCTGTCAGAATTCTCAGTTGATAAAGTATAAAATGGGCTTGAATCACATTTTACCTTTAATTTAAAAAATTTAATTCACTTTTTTAATTATGAAAATTTTTCCAAGTAAAATTAGGCTACAATCCACCTCTTACACTACTTACAATGAGTCACTACTTCATTTTTTGCAGAATATCAAATTATCCTTTTATCTTGAGTTATGGATGCCACTATAGTTGTTCATTGCTTGAAGTTTCATTTAGGTACAGTCTTCAATGTATTCAGAATTAATATTTTATGATTATTTTTCATAATTGTTGTGTGCCAAAGACAGACAGCCTGATAGGATCAGATGCCAAAAAAGACATGGGTAAAAAAATCAACCTAGGAGAGGTCTAGTCATTCCTGACAATAATTTATGTACTAAATTAAAAAAAGGATACCAAATCATTTATTTATAATGGACCCGATTTCCTGTAATTATATAAACTGTCAATGTACATTAGACCACTGTGATAAATGAGAATTGTCTGTGTTACTATGGTGATTTGAGGTATTTCCATTCTATGCTTCATGCATAACAATCTGGACCATAATTAAAAGAACCAGTAAAATATATAAATAAAAACTGTCACATATCAAGGCATAAAAGTATAGCATATCTCACTCCAGCATATTCCTCTCTCAAATTCATTATCAAAAAGAAATTAAAATTAAACTAGACATTTTATTTTCAAATATACATAAAATATTCACCAAAAATATAATTATTTTCTACCAAAAATAAATGCAGAAAACTATCATAAGATAGAACCATTAGTTCATATTCTCTGATTATTTTTCAATAATATTTGAAATTAAAAAAAATATTTTGGTGATGGCACAAGGGGTTGGAACACAGCACTATAAGGCTGTCCATAGCCACTGAAGCACAAATTCCATGCTCAGCCACGGAGGCTACCCACATGGCACAGCAGACCTCTCCTGTCTTACCTGCTGTACCCTCAGCAGTGTATTTCAGTTGGTCCACCTGTATTACTCCCCACTCTGTCTCTGGTGAATCCTCTCACCGCCCCCTTGCCTCTGGCTGTATACCAGTTCTTGTATGCATAAAAAATAAATCTTCAAAAAATAAAATATTAAACATCTAAAACATTAAGAAAGATAAAGTCAACAACTCCCTCAGGTTTAGATGTCAGATAAATATCCGTGTCCATTAATTAATGAGTCAAAGGGGAAACTGAAAGTATAAAGATAATATATATCAAAACCTAAAGTATGTCACCAAAGCTGTCCTTAGAGAAAATTGAGAGAATTAAGTTATAATGCTTTTACAAGTCCTATATACATTTATAGAAAAATTTTTATAATCTTAAAGTGATAATTATCTTTTAAATATTTAAAAATTTCAAAATCCTGAATTTCAAGGCACAATTTAAGAACTAACCTACCTATGTAAATTCAACATTGGATTAATATTCTTAATATGCAATAAGCTCTTACATATAATAAGAGAAAATTGACATTTCAGCACAACTGGGAGAAAAAATAAGTAAAAAAATCTGAATATAAAATGTAACATATTACTGTAAGAACATATATTAATATTTGACTAGCTAGTAAGATAAATCACCAATGAAATATGAATGTGCTCATATAATCCAAGAATAAACATTATAGTTGGCAGTGGGGTAAAAGTGACACTTTATTGCTCTGCTGGTAAAACTTTAAATTGATGTAACATTCTGAAAGCAAATTTACAAGATTTAAACATGCTTGATTTTGATCCAAAATAGAAATTTACGCTATGAAAGCAAGGACTTTCCAAAGACCTTGATATAAAGATGTTAACAGAATGATTCAGGATAATGGGGAAAAGTTGAAAATCTAAAGGGACAAAGATAGACGAATCTTTAGTACAGTGTTCTTTACAGCAGGAAAATAGAAGCAAGGGAAATATAGATCACCCGGGGTATCAACCACCAATAATACACAGTGGAATACAACATAACCATTAAAATTATTTTATAAGTAGGTATCACTAATATAGAAAAAAATGTCCTGAGTTTG
This sequence comes from Condylura cristata, assembly GCF_000260355.1. Taxonomy (NCBI): domain Eukaryota; kingdom Metazoa; phylum Chordata; class Mammalia; order Eulipotyphla; family Talpidae; genus Condylura; species Condylura cristata. The sequence continues at coordinate 57,528,260 of NW_004567106.1, forward strand.
TATTTGTTTTAAAGGGTATTACACTAAGTTGGCTATATTTTTTTAAATACAAAATAATAAGTTTTGATAAGAATGTGAGAAATAGGTGCTACCCTACATTGCTGATGGGGGATGGAAAATGATGTAACTGCTGTTGGAAACTATTGGATGGTTCCTCAAAAAATAGATTTTCCATATGATACAGCCTAGCCTGAAGGTATACCCATAAAACTAAAAACTTCCATTCACACAAAAATGCATAGCACCATTATTCTTAGCATTTAAGAGTAGAAACAACCCAAATGGACATGAATTGATTAATGAGTAAATGAAATGTGATATATTTGTATGATATTAAGAATTAAAGTGATTGATACATGTCATGACTTGCTTCAACCTTGACAGCATTATTCTATGTGAAGAAGTCGGTCACAAAAGGCTATACACTGAGTAATCCATTTACATAAGATATCCACAACACACACATTCATAGTGTCCATAAGTAGATTAGAGTTTGTCAGGAGCAGGAGAGGGGGTGGGGGGAAGTGGCAGGGGCAGATATTGCTTTCTAGTGACTTTTTTGCACAAGTGTAAGAAACAACACCTTTTATCTTAAAAGAGATGTTTGTTTTAAATATATATTTGCAGAGTTTTTTTTTTTTTTTCCCAAACCCCCCACCATATAGATTTATACTGGAATGTTATCTAGAAAAGTTTCATTTTAAAATAAATTGCTTAGTTCTATAAGAGAAGTGGATGTTATTACTCATGATCATTAGAGGAAATAACCTCTTGTCATTTTAAAGTTCTGTTTTATGAAAACACATTAGGTTAAAAAACTAATTAAGAAATTAAGAGCCAGTAAAAATGTTTTTTTTTTTTTAAAGATTTATTTATTTGTGCATACAGAACTGGGGTACAGGCCAGAGGCTCAGGGGCGGTGAGAGGCTTCACCAGAGACAGAGTGGGGAACAGAACAGGCAGATCGACGAAGTACACTGCTGAGGGGAGCAGCGGGCGGGTCAGGAGAGGTCTGCCTCGCCATGTGGACACCTCCGGGGCAGGCGGGGATAGAACTCATGCGGAAGCGGCTTTAGATTCTCAGTGCTGTGCTTTAACCCGCTGCGCCACCAGGGAGGGCCCAGTAAAAGTGTTTTAAAGTGGTTCTAAATATGTCTGTGAAAATAAAAAGGCAGTTCTATGGCCAGGTCATGGTGAGCTGCTTATCTTTTGAACTGCTCCTAGCATTCCCATATCCCAGTCCAGAGTACCCCAGAAAATAAGTCATGAGGAATATCTAACCTCGTCTTGGGAATGTCTCTAGATTTTGCCTATTTCCTCCTTCTTATTCATCAACTTAATGGGCTGCCTGAACCCCACAGGCTGTGAATCTTGATTTTTCCCTTTTTCCCTTTGCATTTCAAAATCCAACTCAAGACTATTTTATTTCTGTGTTGACTTAAATCCCCATCGGAATCCACCTCTCATATTTGCTGTGAGTGCAAGTTCAGTGTGCTTTCTAACTTAACAGAGTTCTCACTCCACCAGAGTGAGACCCTTGTTAGCCTTCTTTCCTTGTCTTTCCAGCCCTTGCACAAAGATGGCACATTACCATCATTTCCACTGAGATTATTTACCAACATATCCAAACCACATGAAGCCCAATCATTTGCTGGGCATGGTGGGCGTGCACAAGCATAAAGTTATCCTTAACTTAGGATGATCCATGAGATCTTAGTGATTGCATCATCAAAGCAAAGATGCTGATGTTGATCTTTAACTCTGGAATGTTAAAGAGTTAATTGACCAGGTAGCTCTCAAAAGAGAAGATTCTAGTAGAAGAAAGAGCAATGGCTTTGGAGTCAAACCTACCATTTCTCCAAGATCTCTGAGGAACTACCCCTTCACATAGTCCCTCTTCTGGAGTGAGGTAAATATCCCCTACATCATAAAGTGGTTGGAGGTTTAGAACATGTAACATTTGAAATATACAGTTTGTTGTCAATAACTGTTAATGGCTCTATCCCTCAGTGTGATATCTGTAAATGTAGAAAAATCAATAGTTTTGCCAGCCAAATAACTAATTAACCAAAAAAGAATCTTTTCCCAGTGACTTAATCAAGGTATAAAAAATTGACCAAAGTGACAGTTTTTTTTTTATCAACATGAATTCCCATTGGAAAGCAATAATGCCCTATAACTACATATGGTCATAATGGTGATGAAAGGCAAATTTCTACATTTAACTCTACATTTAGAGTTAAATATATGTTAATATGGTAAATGTGAAAAATTGTTGAATCCTACCAAGTTTAAGAAAATGCAATTATCAAAAGTATTAAACCCACTTGACTCTTTATTTGAGCTACACTACCTTCTGTTGAGGTCCTAATTTCATGGAGGTTTAAAGGCAATAATTAGTTACTGTGAATAAAACTACCATTTGAATAGATTATAGAATATATTCTTTCAAAAATGGAATGCTCACATTCAGTAAATTGTGAGGTGCCTATTATTTTTTGTATTTCCTGTTATGAATCTCACATTTTGAAATACCTCTGCGTATGCACTACAGCATATTACTAGAAGCTGCACAGTAGGCAAACAGCAGACAGAGTGCATAATACATCTATCTGATGGACCTTTTCCATACCCTGCACACAGAAAGGAAACCTGACCCCATGCATTGCAATGGCTGACACTGGGGTTATGGACGCAACTTTGCAGGACTGCACTATGTCACGCAGTTATTCACTTACTACATGAATAAGATAAAGGGATGTTTTACTGATTTATTAAAGTAGTAGATTTCCTAAATATAATCACTGATATAATGAATCCCTAAACCATGATAGTGAAATAGTGGTTATTAGGAACTGTGAGAAAAAGGGAAATAGAGAAGTGTTGATCAAGAGATACAAAACATACCTCTTTTTTTTTTTTGTCCTTCTCTGATAGCACAGTGGGTTTAAGCTCAGCACTGTAAAGCTGGCTGCCACTGCTTGGGTACAAATTCGATCCCTGCCCAGAAGCTGACCCACATGGCATGGCAGACCTTTCCTGTCTCTCCTACTTCCTTCAGCAGTGTACTTCATCAACCTGCCTGTTCTGCTCCCCAATCTGTCTCTGGGAGATCCTTTCACCACCCCTGCACTTCTAGTTGTATCCCAATATGGCATGCATAAATAAATCTTAAAAAAAGAACTTTAAATTTAAAAAGTAGACTTCTTTTTAATATATACTCATTTGCATATATGCCTGTGTGTATATATAAATATACGTGTGTGTGTGTGTGTGTGTATGAATCCCTAAACCATGAGAGTGAAATAATGAATCCCTAAACCATGACAGTGATCATTATGGACTGTGAGGAAAGGAAATAGGTTTTGATCAAGAGGTACAAAGTTTCAGTTATGCATGATCAACTAAATCTGGAGATCTACTGGACAATATATGAGCTAGAGCTAACATAATTAAAACATATACAGAAAAATCTGCTAAGAGGGTTTGACTTCTTACAACAAAAGAAAAAATTGAAAAAGAAAAGCCCATAAGAGGGAGGGCAGGTAGAAACTTCTAGAGATGATGGGTAAGTTTATGGTTTGGATTGTGGTGATGGCTTCATTAGTGTAGACATACATTCATACGTGTTGTACTCATTCAATACTTTTATGCCGTCTTTAGTGGTTAGGAAACATGGTGTATATGAAAATGCATTATTCGGGATATAACTACTCGATTCAAAACTTAAAAGGAGCTTGACATCAGACAGCTTGTTGATAATGTGTCATTGTGCCTTATAGAACAGAAGACTAATCAAGTTGTGCTTCGCTTTCCCACCTGCATGTTAGCTCCATCCTGCCAAAGACTTTCCCAAATTAAAACCTGGCAATTAAATCACTATCTTAGCCTCTGCTTACCTAGGGCAGCATGAAGCCTTCTATCATACTGCACCTCATAATGCATTACTTGTTCTGCAGTGGACAGCATCTTCAAACACAGCAGAGAAGCAAGAGGCACTAAATTATGAAACAGGTACATCTCATCTCAGGCACACACCACGCTCTGCCCACATTATTCTGTCCAGATTATCTAAGGTAGGTGCTGATTGGCTTAAAGACTAAATGGATTTTTAAAATATTTGGAAGAGTTCAAATGGAAGAGCTGGCTTAACTCCCAAATGTGAGAATAATAATCCTTTCTCTTAAACAGAGTCCCTACTGAAGTTGCTGCGAAACATAAGGGAATCACCTCCATCCTGATTACTAGGAATTACCATAACCATAACCAGCTCATTGTTAAGGCATTAACATCATAGACTTGGAAAAGACAAGCATTTCCTATTTTTCAGATCAGGATGTCAATTCTGTTGAGAATGGTGTAATGTATGATTTATCATCCTGAGAGAAACACATTCTGAATTGAAAAACTGTTTTTGAAATAGGCATAAAATTGGGGGGACGAAAGGTCATGGCAACTAGAAAAAGGGGCGAAAAGGAAAAGAAAATGTGGCTCTTTAAGTATATACAATCAAAACAACAGTGACTATATAACAGAAGTAAGGGCTCCTGTTGTGGAGATGGATGACTACACTACTTTGTGAATGTACTTAATGACACTGTCCACTTAAAGTGATTACAACACTAGATTATTAGAAATGTTTGCTATGTACGCTACATTTTTTTAAACAAAGAAATAAATAAAACCAGCAAACAAATGAGAATGCTGGACATTTCCAGTTACCAAAAAGTAACACAATGGCTTAGAAGCTGTTGCTTTCCTCCACAATGTCTGTTTCTCCCTGTGCAGAAAATTGCAGTATAGAATGTTAATGTCTCCTTGAAACATGTGTCTAGAAAAGAAGAATTTGCCTGTTGTGTAGGCTAAACTTAATTTGGATAATTATGTTCTAGCTGCCTCAAAGACCCCCAAAGCTTTCATCATCCCTGTCACTTCTACACTAAATCTGTTTACAACAATCAACGCTCTCAAGAGGTTATTGCCATCTTCCCCTGAGGTGGCTGCATTTCAGCAGTGGGGGACAGGATTCCTGTGTTCTACTGGATTCCCATGAACATTTCTTCCCCTGAAGGTTGATTATGCAGCTCTAGCTGGAAGCATTTGTTAAAAAATGGAAAATCTTCATAAGCATACATCAGTATGCACCTCTGGTTCTCTGGAGTTTGACTTCAATTGACACTCCTTATGATGGTCACCCGTTCTGAAAAAATAAATAAAAGCATTGTCTACCACACTTCTTTGTAACCTTAGATGGAATAATACATATTGCAAATAAATTTTTATCATGTACTAAAATAGATTTCTCTTTTGTTTTGCAATCCCAGTTTACCTAAACTATATTTGATCTTTATATTTCTTCCCCCTGCCTTATTATAGTTCTGTTGATACATCAAATCCATCCACAAATACAAGAAATGCACTTTATTTGATCCAGAAGTCTCCCCATATCTTCTAGCTGCTTCAGCAAATAGCTGCTTCAGCACAAGGCAGGTGATTTCTACTAATTCGCAAAACTATATAGATTATGCAAAAGGTTTGAATAAAATGCAATAGGTTTGCTCTGAGAAGGTAACACACTAAGTTGTTCACACAGCAGCACCCATAACAGTTTTATCTGTTCCAGGGCAAGCGTCTGAGGATATGGAGCTTTGAACAAGCAGTTTTCTTTAGTTTGGCAGTTCAAAGTATAGGGAAAGGAAGTCTGGGTAGACTAGTGTGGACAGAGAGCCAGACAGCACTCCAGAACAGGGACAGCTAGAATCAGTGCAAGTGACTGTCAAGTACGGACACAGCACGTGCCTAAGATGAAATGCACCTGCCACCTAACAGTGTATTCTGCTTCTCTGCTGTACTGATAGGTGCTTGCGTGCTACAGAATGTCAGTAGCAACCCAGTCTAGATACCCTAGAGTTACTCTGTTTCTGAATATTCATCTTGGTTTCTTCACTAAGAATAATGGGCTTTGACTTTTGAACACTCTCCCATGTATTTGCCCTGCTTTCCAATCCAATGACTAGCCCTTGTGACCTGACCTAGCATACAAGCTTTCTAATTGGTCTCTGTGGTCCTCCATCCACTAGTGATGGCTCTGAAACATTAATACAATCTTAATACTCAAACATTTCTGATGCCTCCCTACACCTATAGGACAAAGGTCGAATTTGTTTAGCAGCATTGAGAGCATCTCCATGGCCACCTTTGTACTCAGGCCAGCCTCAATCACTCACTGCCTTTCCAACTCACATGCCACTAAATCTCACAATCACTGAACTGCACACTTTATTCGAGCTACACTGTCCACTCCAGTTCCAGACTTGACTCCCTGGGTATAGCATCCACTCAAAATTGCTCAGGTTCTTAGAACAGCCTGAAATGCAAATCTGTCTCTTCTGTTGCTATCACTGTTCTTGTTCAATGTCACCCAACTTGGTGCTTTCTTTTCTCCTACCACTTGCAAAGAAGTTCATCTTTGCTGGCCTCTGTCTTCATGCATCTATTTTATTTTGTATGGAGATTTATCTATTGACCATACAGCACAATTACTATGTCACCCATTATGAACTATGTAAGGTAAGTGATAAACTCTCATCACACTTTGGCGCCTCACACAAATCAGATGCTGAATAACCATCTCTCAAATTCATCTCTAATAATGTCTGGTCTAAAGATGAGAGGACAGTAACGTGATAAGAGTAAAAGAACAAATAGAAGAGACTTAGAGACAAGGTGTTGAGGAATTTCACAGACTTGCCAACTGGCCTTCCAGGAAAGTTTTCTGAATAGTCCTGTTATATCAGGATGGATTCCATAAGCTTTGGGAAGTTTCCAGAAGGATGAACTCATTTTGAAGTTACAGCAGAGCAAGAGGAGACAGGCTTAGGGGATATTCTTTCCTCACAAAGCCTCTATGGGATGTTGCTCCAAAGCCAGAAGGTAAAAAGAGGCTAACCTGAAATAGCATAAAAAGGGCACATGTAGGAGACCCCAATATTACCAGTAATCATGATAAAACGAATAGTGTAGCAATGCCTAGTTTTCATTAGCCAGTTCCTACATCATAACTTTGTGTTGGACAGACTCAGAAGCCGTAATGTGAATGCGATCTTCTGCTAGGAACCCAGCACTCTCCGGTTGGATAATAGGAAGGATCATTAACCACATCTTGCTGAAGAACATTACAGGTTATAAAAATGTCATCTAAACCATGCTGACAAGCCCATCTGTATTTAATGCTGAATCCCTTTGAGATAAGAGCACTCTATGAGGCTCAAATGGGGCTGTGATTTCACATGTCAGAAAACAATTAGCATACAACTAGAACACACACACCATCATAGAGCCAGTGGAGGGTGATGAGGTAGGAAATCTTGCCAGTTGCCTCACTTAGAACCTAAGTATTTGTTGGAAAAACACATCTTAGGCAAAAGACAAAAACTTTTAAAGAATTTCACATTTAGTAAAATTAATCAGCGCCTAAGACAGCCACTGGGCAAACAATGTTTTACAAGATGACGAGGCAGAGGGGTAAAGCTGTTTATGACTGGCATCGAATCCATCTGCTAAGGGAGGAAAGTGTCTTGTCAGAATTAACCAGGATAATTAAGAGTAAAATGACACTTTAAACTGAGATAAAAATCAAGCTAGTTTGGGGCCCTCCCTGGTGGTGCAGTGGGTTAAAGCACAGCACTAAGAAGCTAAAAAAAAAAACAGTTCCTCATGAGTTCGAGCCCGGCCTGCCCCAGAGGTGACCACATGGCGTGGCAGACCTCTCCTGACCCACCAGCTGCTCCCCTCAGCAGTGTACCTCAACGATCTGCCTGTTCTGCTCCCCACTCTGTCCCTGGTGAATCCTCTCACCACCCCTGCACCTCTAGCCTGTACCCCAGCTCTGTATGCATAAATAAATCTTAAAAAAAAATCAAACTAGTTTGTTTTCTAGAAGTACATCAATGATATGCATTGCTGAGTGAGAAGAAATTAAGTATTCTAATATATCTATGTGTTGATTTATGGATAAACTTTCTAGAGTCTCTCTTACAATATGGAATATGTATTATAGTGTATACACAAATTTTGTGATTTTTGAGCCTAGAGGTCAGAGCGAACCAGTATGAGCGTACTTCTTGTCAATGTGTCTTCTCTCCACTTCCCTTCACCATCCTTGCCACATTTTGAAATGGAAAAGCAAACTTCCTACAGACATTTCTTTCTTTATCTTTTTTTCTCTTTTCTCTTTCCATCTCTCATCAACCGTATTTCCAGGTGAAAAGGCTCACGAGAAAAAGAGACCCCAAGTTATATTTTATTTCCCTTCTTACCCCTCTATCATGTACTAACTACACAACTAGGTAACATTATCACAAAGTTTAATTACTTTTAACCAAAAGGGTTTTTCATTCTTTAGTGGGAATCAATACAATCTATTAACATTTGTTACAGATTTATTTATGTATGCATACAAGAATGGGGGTACAGGCCAGAGATACAGGGAGTTGAGATGATTCACCAGAGACAGAGCAGGGAGCAGAACAGGCAGCTTGACCAAAATACAATGCTGAGGGGAGCAGCAAGCCAGATGAGGGGTTTGCTATGCTATTGCGGTCAGATCCTGTCTTGTATCAAATCCTGCTGTCGAGGTTGCTTCACAGTGCTGTGACTTAACCCACTGCTCAGGCAGGCCCACCCGTTAACATTATTAGAAAATTTAAATGAAAGTTAGTATAAATGCAACACAAGAAGCCATATTAACTTCTTTATGGCAGAAAGACTGCAAGTCAACATCACACTACTACTGAATCACACTCTTAAAGTGATCACTAGAGATGGAAATACATTATCAGAGTTTCTGTAGGCGAGCATGATTCACTTGCTCCTTTTCCCTCGTGCACTGATCTGTGACTATTCAATAAAACCTTTGAAATTGACCACCTACTATTCCAATCTCAAACAGAAAAACTAGCTCTGTGAAATAAATTCACATTGGATTAAAGGGTTAAAGTCTAGAACACACTAAAAGTTCGAATGACAAAAACAAACAAACAAAAACGAACCCCAAATGACTGCCTCTTTTAGGGCAGTACACAGAAAAATTAAGAGATTTACCCTACACTCCTTGACTTCACATGTGCATAATTTCCTCCTTTATAAAAACCCTCACCAGAGTGGTGATGACTTGGTACATCTGACCAACTTACATCGACATGGCACAGTTCTACAAAGTCTCTAGTTTACCTGGGGGTTCATTTGTATTTTCCTGAAAATGTATAATGTGGGTCATGTCATCATATGTCTAATTGCCACACATGTATCTTTTTTGTAAGGTGTCTTAAGTCTTCTGGTACAATTTCAATTGGGTGTTTGCTTATCATTGATTTTTACATGGTCTTTGTATATTTTGGGTTACAGTACTGTGTGAACTGTGTTCCTTGCAAATATTTTCCTTTACTCCCCAGTTAGTTCATTCTCTTAACAGTAAGTTTCACAGACAGAGATTTTTACTTTAACGAAGTCCAATGCTTCAATTACTTCTTTCATGTATCACTTTGGTTCTGTATCTGAAAAGTTTTGCCATATCAAAGGTCATCTAGGCCTTTTCCTGTTACCTTCTAACAGTTGTATAACTTCATGTTTTATATTTAGACAGGTATAAGTCTATTTCTAGATTCATATTTTAGAATGCACAGTGGATTCAGCCTTACTTGCTGAAAATTTTGTAAGGAATGTAGACAAAGTATGAGAGCTCATATCATCCTTTAATTTTTGTTCTTTAAAATCTCACTCTCAAGGATTAAAACTCTGAAGTGGTTTCTGCTCCTGAGTCTCTGTTCCCATACCTTATAATCCCTTATATTTGCCTGATGTACAATATAAAAGACTATGGTTTGTCCCACATCCTCTTTCTCTTTGAATCTCTGCAGTGGCTTGTAGACACATTGTTGATTATAGTCTCTTCAGCCTTTTACGTGTTATTAAGACACAGTGAGAGTTTTCAAGTCTCCCTACGTGAAGACCATATATTTTCTGTTCAATTAAAGCAAACATACTTTGAACAAAGCCCTGTGGTATAAAGAAGCTTCCCTCTATTTGTTAAATTAACACACGTATATGAGTAACCACAACAGAAAGTAGTAAGAGACATGGAATAAGCATGGTACAGAGTAGGCCTCAGAGAAGAATGAGCAAGTACATGTAAACTCTGGCCCTCCCTGGTGGTACAACATGTTAAAGCACAGCACTAAGTAATCTGCTTTAGCTGCCTCAACACAAGTTCGATCCTCAGCCAGGGAGGTGACACACATGGCGTGGCAGACCTCTCCTGACCCGCCCGCTGCCCCCCTCAGCAGTGTACTTCGTCGATCTGCCTGTCCTGCGCCCCACTCTGTCTCTGGGGAATCTTCACACTGCCCTTGCACCTCTGTCCTGTACTAGCTCTGTATGTATAAAGAAAAAAAGAAAGAAAGAAAGCTTCTTTGAGAAGTACTATTTCATGCCAAGTGTGGCAGTTATATAGATTATTCCACTTAATAATCAAATACCTGACAAGTGGGTAGCTTTTACCTCTGTTTTGCTGATGAGAAAGATGAAGCTTAGGAAGATTCATTAGTTTGGTAAGAGATCTCTTGGTCATTTGTTCACCCAGCTTTTTATACCACAGTATGCATTGTGAGATTCTATAGCTGAGGCTGGAAATTAGGTGAGATCTGAAGAGAAGAAATCAGCCAAGGACACAGTATGTGCTGAAGCACAAAAGGGAGAATCCAAGTCATGTTAGGAGACTATAACATGTTTCTGGTTAAAAAAAATGTATCTTTGTGGGCTCTCCCTGGTGGTTTAATAGGTCAGGACATAGCACTGCAAGCTAGATGTAGCTGCTTCAGTGTGGGTTGGATCCTTGTCCCTGGAGCTGACCCACATGGCATGGCCGACCTCTCCTGACCTGCCCGCTGCTCCCCTCAGCAGTGTACTTCTTCAGTCTGCCTGTTCTGCTCCCCACTGAGTCTCTGGTGAATCCTCTCCCCATCCCTGAACCTCTGGCCTGTACCCCAGTTCTATATGCATAAATAAATAAATTTTTAATAAATATATTTTTTAAATAGATAAAATCTTCCACAGATCTTAACTTCGTCACCTCTGGTTAAAGGGCACATTCTACCTCAAGGCGGACTTGACCTCACAGATGGACACTGGGTAGAAACTGACATGATCTGCCATTTACTACCAGTCACATAGAAAGCACTGAAAAATTGTAGCTCTTAACTATTATTACTATATTAACATACTAACATTTCTTGAATCTGTTATAGTCTACAGTTGATGTTAGACTTTGACTTTGACAACATGGTTTTGTGTTGAATTATTTGATGCACCCCCAGCTGTCATCATAGCAAATGTGTTTCCTGGTTGCACCACATGTGATTGAACTCTAATTTAGATTATTTCTAATTGTGACCTTAAATGTTTACCAAAAAATGATGTGTTGACACCAGCATTCAAATATAAGATTGGTATCAAACCAGGCTAAGAGACAGGTAAAGAAGTACCTCTCATTCAGAGGCAGTATCAATTGAGGTTGAAACTCAGGTGCTGGAATCAGAAGCTGTCTAGTTTCATTAATGACAGTGATATACTTGGGAGAATATACTGTGTCGCCAGTGTGTAGGCTATAAAATAGGGTGAAAAGGCCAGTGTGAGGATTAAATAGTTAATGCTGCCAGAGTGTCAAAGATTGGGTCTTACACCTAAAATGTACTCAGTGAATGTTAGCTATTATTATATTAATATTGTTTGAAGCAATATATCACTGTAATGAAGTAAATCATTTTCATATTATTGTTGGAAGTACAACAATCAAGGGATTTTTAACTTCTAAGAAAGATAATACACACTCAAATAAAAGTGTGTGTGTGTATATTATATAGTAATTCAAATAAAAAATAGCAATATACAGGTAACTAAGGATAATATTGATTGCAATATCTCAATATATCATGACATTTAAAAACTAAGAGAAGTTCTACACATCCTTAGAGATTCACTCAAGGCTGAAACTCAGTAACTGTCAAGCTTCCATTTTTATATTCAGGAGTAGCTGTTTAATATCCAGCAATATATACTTTCGTATAGAAAAGTCAAATTGTGAGTTCAACCAAATAGGAAATGCAAACAAAACCTGGTGTTCTTAGATATGCTTCAAAATTATTCTGTCAATCCTGGGGCATGTGAAGAGGTCAAGACCACAGCAATAGCTTTTGAAATCACTCTCATGGTCTGCCAATGGCCAAAGGCCACACAGTGTCTGCAGACCATGAATACGAAGAAGGGTTTGACTCAAATGTAGTTTGTCATATAAAGACATCAACTCAAATGTGATCATTTGATTGAGTCATAAAACAGTGAGGTTGGTTAATGAATATAATGTACATATAATATAATGTACATGTGTAGCGTTTGTTCTTGTCCAGAAATATGCTCAATAGATCAGTCATGAATCTTATTTTGGATGGGATCTTGGAACAATGTTACAACTCCAAAATTTGTCTTTGTGTTCTTACTGCAAATAATACAGCTTAAACTTCATTTTAAAATAAAGTTCAATATTAATGCATATTTTGCTGTGAATTCAAAGTGTTTAATCATAAATCGCTTTGATCATATTAACACCAACATTCTTCACTAGTAAATATTCATTATTTCATCATAATTTGGGTGAGTTTTGGAAGGAATGTAGACAAAGTATGAGAGTTCATATCATCCTTTAATTTTTCTACTTTAAAATCTCATTTTCAAGGATTAAAACGCTCTAATGCCATGACCATATGGCGGCACTTCCCAGGGACAGAAATAATACATCCCCAAGCTCTTAAGTCATGCTGCAGAAGAGGAAGATTTTTCTCTTTTTGAAAATGAGTCTATTCAATCAAAATTAGATGGAAACAATTATTGGTTTTCTGTGGATTGTTCACCCTTCATGTTGAGTAGAGTGCTGCTTGAGTCCCCCCTTTTCTGCAAAATTATACACATACCACACGATTGTTACATGTTACAGCCAATATCCAAATGCCTTCTAACTGCCACCGTGGGGAAAGAAAAATTTGTAGCACAAAGAATTATTTCAGTTTAACATTCAGTTCTCAAGACAAACTGTTGGTTGATAAAGTCAAGCATTATAAACTGATAATGATCCTCAGTGAATGAGAATATAAGCATATTTCATAAGTATTTCCAGTTTTTTCAGCTAATTTACAGGTATTTCTTCCTGATGCTAAACCTATAAATCAAAACAAAACACCTTGTTTCATTATCCATGGGAAAGAAAAGGCAGTACATTAAAACACTTATTGTTCTGATTCTTCCCCCTATAAGGAAAAAGGATGTTGGCTGGTACTATTAATTTAACCATAGGTTTATGTTATATTAAGTACTAAGTACTTAGTGTCCCTTTAACACTTACCTTTGTGGTCCTCCCTGGTGGCGCAGTGGGTTGAAGCACAGCACTAAGAAGCTAAAGCCACTTCAGCATGAGTTCAATCCCCGCCCCAGAGGTGATCCACATGGTGCAGCAGACCTCTCCTGACCCGCCCGCTGCTCCCCTCAGCAGTGTACTTCATCAGTCCACTGTTCTGCTCCCTACTCTGTCTCTGGTGAAGCCTCTCACTGCCCCTGCACCTCTAGCCTGTACCCCAGTTCTGTATAAATAAATAAATAAATCTTTAAGAACAACAACAACAACAAAAAAAAATTACCTTTGTACATACAAAGTAAATGACTTCCTCATGATGAAATGAGCATGGATGATCAACATTATAGTTTTAAAAATGTCTCTCTGGGGGTGAGAGAAGGATAACACAACTTTTCTAATTATACCACTTTAATTTCACGATCATTAACATTCAGAAAGACCTCAGCGCTGTCTAGAAATCTCAATGCATTCCTCTGTCAATTGACTCTCTTCTTTGTGCCCAATAAATTTTACAGGTATCTCCCCCTGCTGGTCTCTGACTAACCCCACTTTCCTTTTGCCTCAGCTGATGGTTTCACCCTCTATTTCACTGAAAAAAAAATGGAAATCACAGGCATAACACCTCCTTTTATCCTGCAGCTGAAATTTTAAGATCTTTTAATTACTCCTACCCTCTCTGTCTCTGGCTGAAATGGAAAAGGTGTTCCATTAGGAGCCAACCTCTCTCCAAGTACTGCAGGAATTGCCTCCTCACACGCTCAGGGGCCTCTCTTGAGAGGTTAGGAAAGCTTCCTCAATCTTCCCTTCATTTCCAAGTTTTACCTCTCAGAATTCAAATGCACATTCATCTGTTTTATGATTGGAGGAAGGAAGGGACAATGAAAAGGAGGAAAAAGGATAGGAAGAGGCAAGAAGAGAGGGAGGGAGGCAGAGAGGAAGGAAACAGTACTTCCCACCACAGTTACTGGAGCACATTTTATGCCTGAGCTCTCTCTACAGTGATCATAAATTTGGGAACTTCAGTTACTAATTATGTATGAGATGGCAATATGAAGTCATCTCAAGGTTCTAGCTCAGCATTTCAGAAACTACCCTAGTGTGGCATATTTCTTATTTTAGTGAATCATACGCTCTTCATATGTGTAAAAAAATACAGATTCCAAATATAAATATCTCAGATAGATATGAGGGCAGGAACAAAGGAGAGAGAATCACTTAAGAGAGCTCACATTATTTATTCTATAAGTTGATGGTGAACTCTATGTACCTCTCTCTGCTCAATTTCCGGAAACACTTTAGTTTAAAGAACGGCACATACACCTCAGGGATAAGTCATAGGGATGCTGACCTCACCCTCCCAAAATGGGGACCCTAAAGGACAAGAAGAACCCCCTGAGGAATAGAGTTACGCATGTTAGGGAAAATTCCCTAAATGCACCGGATTGAAAGGGTTCAAAAGTGGGCAGGAGCTAAGTGATGTCAATAGGGCTTTATACCTATCTCTACTGCGATCATCCCTTACCAGGCACTGGGCACAGGAGGTGAAGGGAGTGACCAACAAGAACATGCAATTCACGAGGGGGAAAGGCATTCAAACCATTTGTGTTTGACCAAAATATTCAAACTAGAGGATGTGTTAAGTAAAATAAAACTTTGTTCCAATTGAACTGAAATAACTAATCTTTAATTATATTAAATAAGGTAACAACAGAAATAGACAATTATGTTGGTTTAATAAACAAGTATTACAGTTTTTTAAAGCATGAAGTCTCACCATAAAATTGGTTAAGTATGTCAAAGTAGTTTATCTTTCAGTTGCTTCTTTGGCTAACAGTTATAAAGATTGAAAAGATAAAATTACATATGGAAAACTCAAAAACCAGAAAGCCAAAAAATTGGCAAAGGAAAAAATTCTGTACCAAGAATACACACAAATATCCTGGGTTTTATTTTTAATATAATCAGCTCCATGGAGTTGTTTGCCCTCTAATCAAAGAGCAATCTATATTTGTGTTTATCTTCCTCAGAAATAGTAATAGTGCCTATTGGGGAAATACCCATTTGGGCTAAAAGGGAGAATAATTGGACCCAGGGCTATCTCAGCTGATGCAAAAGCTCTCCTGTGATAATTCTCAGTACATCTTATATCACAGACCATAAACAAGTGCTGGATTTAAAAGTCACAAAGGCATAGTCCTGGAATTCATATTGCAGAATTGAAAAAGCATTATAACTGTCCCTAGAACCAAGAGAAGAATGCCAACTATGAGCATGAAAGTGAAATTTCTCTATGACCATTTCCAGAAATAATCACAACCCTAAGCTGGAGAATGTGTATGGCAATACTTCTGCATCAGACTTGAGTTGATATGAGGTGAAAGAGTCATTTTTAGCCTGAGTCAGTCTATACTACCTATGCTATATATACTATATACTACATATACTATATACTACATATACTATATACTATATGTGTATACCATATACCTCATGGTGTAGTGACTGACCCTGGGGCATGTTCTAGCTCTGTACTACCCAGCTCTGTAAACTTAGCCTTGCTTAGCTTCAGTTTCTATAAATTGAAAAAATGGAACACCTCACCTTTAACATCAAAATCTATTTCCAAATTATTATTCAGAGAAAAATATGGCATGTTTAAGGAAATAATTAATGGTCTACAGAGTTAAAAATCAAAGAGCCTTGCTGAAGTAAGCAACAAAATTTGCAAAGGACAATGTTAGATTCATTTTCTTCTAGACCAAGTAAACTTATACTCAGAATTTATGTGGACTTGAAAACTATAAGTGTTTTTAATAAATTAAATCTAAAATGAAGGCATTTAAAGTTATTAGCTGCTTATCAGCATGAAACACAAAGAACCCTGAAGTGTAGGATTTTTCCAGTGAAATTCATCATTAATCTTCACTAACAATACCATCATTTCTTTCCCCCTGTGTGATCACACCATCTCCCAGGTACAATTTTAGGTTTAACAGTCTTAAAACTAGGAAAAACTAGAAAGCTGAGCAGGCAAATCACATGATTAAGTTTTTCAAAGTTTTACAGGTATTTAAGCCTTGGGAAAGCTTAATTAAAGCTAGTGATAAATTTTAAAAAAGCAGTGAAAATGAAAACAGTAGGAAATGTTAAAGAAAAAATTACTATTGGGTCAAAAAAAAAAAATCGAGAAAGCCACAGGGAACCGCTAATTATCACTGATTGGAAGAACCGGCTGTGCAAAGACAAGAAGTGACCCGAAGAAATAAAGCCAAAGAAATGTAGCCAGATGAGGAAAAGAAAGGGGGACAGACAAAGTGGGGGTGACTCTGCTTGAATGTGTTCTGTATTATATTCATATTATTCTATTGACAATCAGAATATGCTCAACTCTTTATGACCATTCCCCTCTTCACCATTCACTCATTCATTCAACATCCAATCTATCCTATGATAATAGATCAAAATTGCATCCCACTATCCCATGATAGTCTTAGTCTTAGTTACTGTTCTTAGTTACTGTTTCTTATATTGAGCTAGGCTTACCCATGGCTGATCTATGAATGAGCATCTAAAATGATGTTTACCAGAATATCTTTTTTTAAAGATGTATTTATTTATGCATACAGAACTGGGGGACAGGCATGGTGAGAGGATTCACCAGAGACAGAGCAGGGAGCAGAACAGGCAGACTGATGAAATACATTGCTGAGAGGAGCAGCGGGAGAGACAGGAGAGGTCTGCTGTACCAAGTAGTTTACCCCCCTGGCCATGTGAGTCACCCCCCTGGCTGGGGATTGAACTCCTGCTGAAGCAGCTGAGGTAAGCTTTGCAGCGCTGTGCCTTAACCTGTTGCACCATCAGGGTGGGCCCTCTTATGGAATATCTTATTGTAAATATATAATCAGGCATTTGAATCAGCATTGCTGTTTTGACTTATAAAGGAATATCAACAATACATAAAAACCAAGTAGCAGATCCAAGTCTAAAAGAAAAAAGAAACTTTCTTTTGCTCAATTATAATAGGATTTACCACATCTATACCTAATTAAAATGATTCCTAAGATACATACATTTCCAAAGCTCAGCACAGGAGAGGAACAAAGTATTACAATTACAGTACAGAGTAACTAGATAAACATAAATGCACAGGAAATGGGTTAACCTTGACACTGTTGTGGGACATAAACACTCTGAGGCTCATTTTTTTCCTAGTAGATAATAAATAACAAAATCGATCTTTGAAAAATCTACCAAAATCAGGACTGAAATTTCAGTAGAAGGGAGAGTTGGAAGTTACAAATTATAAACCAGAAATAATCACATAATAGTAATAGTAAGGGGCATTAAATGCCAAATTGGGGAATTTGGAGAATCAGACGAGTGTTTATGGTGGTCTGGAGAATCAGAATGAACTGCTAAGGGACCATCGCCCTTCCTGCATCTCATTCTCTTCTGGTAATCAAAACACTGAGCAACAGGAAGCATAGCCCAAAGACCAGCCTGGATTTCCTGGGGCATTTCATTAGCAGGCCAGTTGGAGTGATCTAGAAGCTATGACCCCTTCTCATGTCCCTATTTTGAAGCAGGACCCACTGGGCAAGCTGGATCCCAGTCAAAGTAAAGACTGATGGGTGATAGCTTTGTGGGAAAGGTATGCTTTCAAGCTGTATTTGCTATGGAAGAAAATGTGCTCCTTCTCTTCAGTAAGCATTGCTTTGAAGGTTGTGTTTACTTAGGGCAACAAATTCATCCTCATCTGATATTAGTTGCAGGTTCTAACCTTTGGCAGCAGATTAATGCATTAGCAAAGAACCCAAATGAAAAGTGCTTATGCACACAGTACAATGGCTATGATTTAGTAATGTTCACCTAGCAATTTATATTTACTGAGTGCTACAATGGTTTCCATTATTTATTCTCTGAGACAGATTCATGAGGTATTATCTCCATATTTTTAAGGAGAAAAATAAGGCATTGACTACTTAACATGGAATCATAGAGACAGAATCAGGCTGTGTCTACATACGCAAAAACAAACTTTTGGAAAATAAAAATAAGCCGAAATGCTTGTTTAATGTTAAATAGACCAGTGACATTGAAATACTGGCAGGAAGACTCCCTTTTAAAACAAGATGCTACAGATGATCTCAATTTAAAAGTAAGATAACATTTTATTAGTAGTCATTTTAAGTATAAATTCTAGCAATTACTAATGCCTAATAAAATGAATGTTTTAATAAATAAGAATTTTCAAATCAGGGGAACTGGATAATAGATGCAGACTTCTACCATCCACAGTATGTATGAATTTCAGAACTCCAACTTCCAACAGTCTGTGTTTCAATGGCTACAGGAGGAAGGGGCGGAGCATTATTGTTTAACCTTACAGTGAAAAATATATAAATTCAGTAAATCGAATGTGTGCTTAAATATAATACATAGTGTCTGACCCTGGAATGCATCAGAATCTTTGGAGTCCATCATTTAAGGTACTATCTGGTCTGGAGGGGCTCAGGGGTTGAGGTGGGGAGAACCAACGGAAGTACTAACTGTGCAGGGTGATTGAGAGGTGCAGCCTCTGGGGAAAAAATCTCTCCCAGATTCTTATCCTGTGCAGGGAACAATGAACTAAGATGAAGTAGATTCTAGCAGTTATACTATTTTTAAAGAAGAAACGATAGCCTGAAGCTGGTGACCTGGAGGCTAGAATCGCCTCAGTCTGCTGACAAGGAATTTAACAGAACTAGAAATTTTAAGAGGCACATAAATTCAAAAAGGAAAGAGCAGGTGAAATTCAGCTTCAAGGAGTTGATGGCACAGTGTGTGCTGAGACTACACAATTGGATGAGTTCATGGGCCTTGGGCTGAGTCTGGTTAAAGGGGAGTCACAGAGTTACTTCTCAAAGGATAGTGAACACACACCATGGCAAACCTGAATTGCATGAAGGATCAGGCCACACCTTTCCAGAAATCAAAGAACACATATACAGAGAATGGCTCACTTTGGGCATGTGGGAGGAAGTAAAATGAATTCCAAAGGACAGGAACTAGTGATTGAAACTACTGATTGAGCAGGGTCAGAGGAATAGAGTTTACATGGAAGTTAAAGTCTTCCCTCCAAATGTCTACTATATTTCAGATAAAGTTGTGGATGACTGTCCATGACTTTACATGCATTTATTTAGTTAATGGTAAGACTGATTATTTTTCATGTTTTGGGCTCCAAATCTACTGTCCATTTTTATCCTGAGGTGTCTTTTTTATTAAAGATTTATTTATTTATGCATACAAAAACTGGAGTACAGGCTAGAGGTGCAGGAGGCAACAGGATTCACCAGAGACAGAGCGGGGAGCAGAACAGGCAATATGACTAAACTACATGGCTGAGGGGCACACTGGGTGAGACAGAAGAGGTCTTCTGCATCATGTGGGTCAGCTCCCTGGCTAGGGATCGAACTCGTGCTGTAGTGGTTGGCAATAGTTTCATAGCACTGAGACTTAACCCCTAAACCACCAGGAAGGGCCCTATAGTATTTTCCTACAAATAGGAGGCTTTAAATATTTATGCAGTTAAATATTATGCTTCTTGGGTTTCATTTTTGGTGTCAAATTTTGAAAAATCTGTTTCATGCTATCACCACCATACCCATATTGCTTCATTCTTTTGAGATATAATGAGTTTGGATCCTGGAAGGTGGAAGCCATTCCAAATTCCCACCTTAACCCTGCACTCCATCATGCCTCTACTGATCTGAGGGGTAAACTAACCCAGACTTTAATTTCCTTGTCATAAAAAGGAGATTAATATTAGCCTATACCTTGTAGGACAGTTAAAAGTAAATGGGGTAATCTATGTAAAATACATGGCACAATGCTTGGCAGAGAACACTCAATAAACACTGTCCCCAACTACAAATGATTATTTAACTCCCTACTACAAATGAACAGGG
Source organism: Condylura cristata (assembly GCF_000260355.1). Taxonomy (NCBI): domain Eukaryota; kingdom Metazoa; phylum Chordata; class Mammalia; order Eulipotyphla; family Talpidae; genus Condylura; species Condylura cristata. The sequence goes on from NW_004567106.1 coordinate 57,548,669, forward strand.
TTTTGCAGAATAAAATACTGATAAAAATGGACCAAATTTAAATCTTTCAAAATTTGTCCCAACATTGTTTTGAATAACACAAATTGTGCCCCACTGATTTGAAATGCCACTCTATTATACGCTAAATGGCTACAGGTGTTTGGATACGTTTCTAGACTTTCTATTGAAGTCCATTGATCTGCCTGACTAGTAATGCAACACTGCTACAATATTAAAATCAGTATGGCTGAATAATGTTTTAATTACTTTCAGTGCAATTATACCTCCATAATCATTCTCCCCCACCCCCCACCCCCCCAGAAAATGCCCTTGACTAATCAGGCTGCCAAACTTCTGGTTAAAGTTCCAAGAGGGAATTAATGAAATTATATGAAAATGAATTCCTCTAGCGAGCAATCCATGTACTCCCTCTAAATATTTATAGGGAATGTCGAAAGAGAACTTATCTATCTCCTAACTTAACTCTAATTACTACCTAGTTCGGTCCAGTAGAGTTTAAGAGCACAAAGTTCAATCTGAACAGTAAAAAAATTTTTAAAAAGTTTTTTTTAAAGCTTCTTCATGAAGGCCAGATTGATTGGTCCAGCCACAGTGGATTCACAGGATCCAGCCTCAGTGGGTCCATTAGACACCCAAGAAGATCCTATTTCACCCATCACCAAAACAAGTAATAAAGCAAGCACCTGTAGAGCTGAGAATGGGTAATTCAAGTAAGTGCCAGCTCTTCTTGGAGATGCCACTGTCCACAGTGAATAGGTCTGTGGCTGTGGTGTTCCTACTATAACAGGGTAATCCCCAAGGAAAGGGGGGATTTCAGGTTCCCTGCCTCAGCTTAAGGAAGGATAGAGCTGAGCAGTGAGGAGACATTAGGAAGGAGTGGGAGAAGAAAAGGAAGAGGGGGTCAGGGGCTAAGGAGACCTAGAGGAAGCATATGGAGCAGAGAGACATGTGGAGAAGCTGTGCTTGCATCTCAGTCTTGGACTTGAGGCAGTAACTTGAGAGACATGGAAGAGAGACGTGACAGAGACAGAGACAGAGACGTGGGTGAGAGACCCATGAGGAGGATGACAATGGCAGCCTTCATCTTGACTTGGTTTTGAGTTTGCTCTTTTTCTTCCAGACTTGCCTGATCCCTTCTGCCCCTTTCCTATGGGTCTGCACCCCAATTAGACTTGGAGCAGGCTTTCTGACTTCAGTGGCCCTGCTTTGTGCCAATTCTGTTCGGCTGAACATTTACTCATGAGGGGATGGATAGCTTTGGGTGCTCAATTTATATTCTTTCTCATCTTACCATTGGGCACTGATTGTCTTAGCAGACCTTTCTCACACACTAGAGAATGTTTTATCTTGATGCAGAGAATGGCTGAACCCATTTAGGGCAGGAAGGACTGGGGCTCCAAGATGCTCCACCCCTGCCTGTTAACACTACCAGTTCACTAATCCGGTCTGGTCAGTCACCCCCCCTACCACACACATATTGAGTAGAGAGTTAATGTGGTGGAAGACAGGCCCAGAGGCTTACTGTCTTCTGACCTCTTTCAAAGGAGTAGATTTAAAATCTCCTCAGAGAAATAGTACAAAAAAGGAGTTCCTTCACAACTTTTTTTCAACTCAATATATGCTACTTTAAGGAAAAAGTTCCCACCTCTTCACAGTGGCCTGATTTCTGCCCTCTTTCCTATTTAATGATCCTGGGTGCCCATGTGAAATGCTTATGTTCTAAGAGGATCCTGAAAAAAAAAAAAAAAAAAAAAAAAAAACCTGGACGCTGACTGTTAAATACTATGTCTACATTTCTCCTCTGCTTGGTTTTTATTTCACAATAAATACCGAAGACTTTCTAAATTACTTTAAATGTACATTTTGTAACAGGTTTGGGGGGTTCTTTGGCTTTCTCCAGGACTGGGAGACTTATAGGGAAATTAGGCTGAGAAATGATCGCGTAATAGAAAAGTGTAAATTATGCTGAAGGTAATAGAATAAGTGATGAGGAAAACTTCTATTTTTCAAATTAAGTCTGGCTATCAAGTAAATTGGGAGTGTGAAAATGACAAAAGCCATAGGAAAAAGTGTGGATGACATCTTGAGGCCCCGGAGAACAGTGAAAGGAATGTGAGTTTAGATGAATGTACAGAAGAAAGGGAATCTTCAAGATAAAGAAAAGGATGAAACCAAAACTTAGATTCTGAAATGGAGGAAAGCTCAAGAGATTTATTAGGCTAGTAAGAAGAAAGTGAGTTTTCTACAAATAATTCCCAAAAGAAAAATGACAAAGAACAGGATGGGAAAGCATCTCTAAGGAGGTCAAATGAATCTGTGATAAACTCCAATTTCATGAGAATTTGGGCACATAACAGACAAATAGTCAAGAGGAGGCTATTGGAGAGTCAGGAAAGCTAAAACAGAATTAGCTAAGGTTTCACAAAATATATGTGACAGAATAATGTTCTCTTCCTCATTTTTCTTTTCTTCTTCCCTTCTTAAAAATGCCATTCAGGGCCCTCCCTGGTGGCGCAGCGGGTTGAAGCACAGCACTGAGAATCTAAAGCCGCTTCCGCATGAGTTCAATTCCCGCCTGCCCCGGAGGTGACCACATGGCGTGGCAGACCTCTCCTGACCCGCCCGCTGCTCCCCTCAGGAGTGTACTTCGTCCATCTGCCTGTTCTGCTCCCCACTCTGTCTCTGGTGAAGCCTCTCACCGCCCCTGAGCCTCTGGCCTGTACCCCAGATCTGTATGCACGAATAAATAAATCTTTAAAAAAAAATGCCATTCAGGGGTCCTCATTGGTAGTGAACGGGTTAGGATGCAGCACTGCAAGTGGACACAGCCGCTTCAGTGCGAGTTCAATCCCCAGCCTGGAGGTGACCCACATGGCACAGCAGACCTCCCCTGACCTGCCTGCTGTCCCCCACTCTGCTCTGGTGAATCGTTCTGCTCCCCACTCTGTCTCTGGTGATCCTCTCACCTCCCCTGCATCTCTGGCCTGTACCCCAGCTCTGTATGCATAAATAAATGAAATCTGTAAAGAAAAATGTCACTCAGTTTATGAAGAACCAGCTAGGCAAAGTTGTTTCATCTTCCATCTTTGCAGAGAGAATAAACAATGAGTGTTTGGGGGCTGGAGGGGTAGGGTCAGTGGTCCTTCTTATCCTCATCCTTAATGGAGCACAGTTGTTGATGGAAGGTGATGAAGAACAAAGTTGTCTTGAAGTTCATCAGATGAGGAGCTTGCAAAAGTCTTTCTCTAAATTTGAACAAACTGAAGACCCTCAGGCACATTTACTTTGGGGAGATCCTACATCCTGGTTTGCCAGAGATCGTCCCAATGCCTAATGTATGCCTGTCTTTGTGGCATATTGATAAGAAATCCTTCCTCTTTAAAAAACATATTTTTAAATATATTTATATTTATTTATACAGAACTGGGGTAGAGGCCAGAGGTGCAGGGGTGGTAAGAGTCTTCACCAGAGACAGAGTGGGGAGCAGATCAACAAAGTACACTGCTGAGAGGAGTGGGCGGGTCAGAAGAGGTCTGCTGGGCCATGTGGGTCACCTCCCAGGCCAGAGATTGAACTCACACTGAGGCAGCTGCAGCCAGCTTGCAGCACTGTGTCTTAATTTGTTGTGCCACCAGGGAGGGCCCAATATCTTTTTTTTTTTAAGGATAAATTATATTGTCATCCTCAACATGCATCAGAATGCCAGTGGTAGCTCATATGTAATTGTTTCCAAAAATCTCTGAGAATCTAGAATGGTGCTGTTAAAGTTGATATAACAGATGTTCTAATTTTCAAAAGTTAAAGGAGGAACATGTAATATCTAGACTAAGAATAGACTTGATAATCTGAGGGACAGATATCACACAGACTTTGTGGGTGACTCTGGGAGAGAACCTACCACTCAAGGGGAACATGAGCTTATATAGACTAAACTGGGTGAGACCCATGTAAATTTGTTCTTTATTCAGTATATGGTAAATGTAGACTAAATGTGGACTTTAACATGATCTCAAAGATCTTCTTGATATTCCTAAACACAACTCACAATATGAATCGCCATACAATTTGATGGATTTTAATTGGTTGAACGACTACTCCAAATAGTGTTGACTAATGTTTACTAATGAGTAAGGTTAACTTGCTTGGCACTATCCTTTTAAGTATTTTTCTCACCAAATTTGGATAAGACATGCTGATCAAAGTTAAATATGACACATGGCAATAGAGACTGAGATGACAGTCAAAATCCAAATTTATCTCATCAGAATGGTAAAATGAACCAAGATTTAAAAATTAAATCTTATGGAGAGAAACAATTTTATAGGAAGAAATTTATTTAAAAAAAAACCAATGCACAAAAACAAGAGAAGATATGAAATTAGATAAAAGCATCATGAAAAAGAAATACAGATTTTTTTTTAATTATACTGTGTTGAGTTGGCTACAAAAGCATCAGTAACATCAGCATTAAGAGGGTGATAGATCAATTCTACTTTAAGTCCAGCATATCACAACTAAAATAGCATGCTCTACTCTAGAAACCTCAAACATAAGCAAGATAGTGGCAAACTGGGAACCATGCAGAGAATAATCAGGATGGTAAATTACAATAGTCATTTTTAAAATGAATAATAAATATCATGGCAATAAAATTAATAGCATATTTGCAATCCCTTATCTACAGCTCTGGAATCCAGGAAGTTAGAGAACCAAAATATCTATAATTCATTTATTACCAAATTATCATCCGAAATAAGGAGAAATAATCTTTACAGAGAAGGAATTCTCTTTATTCCAATTTATGTACCATTTATATGTTTATTTTCAGAAATACAAATATACTTGATTATAAGATTCTGCCATATGCCCCACTAGTGATAGTGTATAATATCATTTATAACCACATTGCCTTTTAAATAAAAATAGGTAAGAGAAATTTCAAGATATATCTGGTATTAATGGTTTGAGATAAGACATTGTAAATTAAAAGTAATGATACTGGGCCCTCCTTGGTGGCACAACAGGTTAAAGCGGAGCACTGTGATGCTAGACACAGCCATTTCACGAGTTCGATCCCCAGCCAGGGAGGTGACCCACATGGCACAGCAGACCTCTCCTGACCCCCTGCTGCTCCCCTCAGCAGTGTATTTTGTTGAGCTGCCTGTTCTGCTCCCAACTCTGGTGAATCCTCTTACTGCCCCTGCACCTCTGGCCTGTCCCCCAGTTCTGTATGCATAAATAAATAAATCTTTTAAAAAATGATGATACTAATGGCAACAAGATGAAAATAAGTGATATCTTAATTACAATGAGTAATTTATATAGTATCATATAGAATAATGTCATATCAAAACAATGATGATAACAATGACAATATCAATACCAGATAACATGTGAATAGCAGCACATGCCACAGTGGCATCACCGCATGCAGACAAGCTAGAGCATCACCTTGGCAGAGAACAGGACTCAAGAACATGAGAAGCAACAGGAGCAGTCTGTCACATTCCTGCTCCTATATTCACCTGCTGAGGGAAGTAGAACTCATGTGGACTGAGTTCACATGCTTGGACAATTTTTTTAAAGATTTATTTATTTATGCATACTGAACTGGGGTACAGGCCAGAGGTGCACATGTGGTGAGAGGATTCACCAGAGACAGAGTGGGGAGCAGACCAGGTCGACTGATGAAGTACACTGCTGAGGGGAGCAGTGGGCGGTCAGGAGAGGTCTGCCGCGCCATGTGGTCACCTCCGGGGCAGGTGGGGATCGAACTCATGCGGAAGTGGCTTTAGCTTCTTAGTGCTGTGCTTTAACCCACTGTGCTATCAAGGAGGGCCCTGCTTGGACAATTTAAGGAAAAGACTTCAAGTGAGAAATAACAGACTTATAGGGCAGATATGGGGCTCTTGCAAAGGGACAAAAACCTACTGATACAGTATCACATGAAGGGTAAGGAAGGATCAGGAACAAACAAACAGGACACTGCCATCCTCCCACTGACCCTATGGAGTGTGTGTGGGGCTGAAGCAGCTGCCACACACCCACTGTGGGTTTTTTATACCTTTGAAAAGGCAAAATTATATTTGTCATGGTAGAGTCTCAGGATTCATAGATGCTAATTTAGTTGCTCAAGTTTTAATCCTTCCAAATGTGTTGTTCTACACAGGAGTGTGTTGCACAGACATTGATGGGAGTAGACTAGATGATTTCAGACACCATCCTACTCAGAGTCTGTAGTTTATGAGATGCACGAGAGAAGTATCCCCCATCATTAATATTGTCCCTCATTTGGTTGACATTCTATTGTCCTCTTCACTGATACTGCACAGTGAATGGAAAACTTAAATGTATTGATAGAGACCTTTGCCCTCAGTTCAATTAACTGATTGAGTGCAGTATAAATCACACTTGGGTTGACCATCATCTCTCCCTAACATAAACACTGCAATTCAAACTCTTCAGACTTTTATTCTGTCTCTCAACCTGCTGGACGCTTCATATTTATTTCCTTTCCCAATTTATGTGTCAAACTTAAGAAAACCCATATTCTAACATTACTGTTTACCAAAGATCTGATAATTTCCAAATAGAAACAGAGTAGATTTATCATTGTCTATATCACAAAAGACGAAGAGAAGTAAAAAGGCATTGTTTTTCCCTCTTCACAACCCTTAAATGCAGATGATAACATTTTCTGTGATTTATTTAGGAATCTTTTCCCCCAAATAAGAGGGTTTATTGTCTTTCTGCATGGATGCTCACACCCCCAAATTTGTATCTATAGAAACACTAAGTTTGTTCTCTATATTCAAAGCATCCCATTGGCACCAGCTTCACATTAGTTATGTTCAGCCAGACTGTTGATTTGGAGTTCAAGGAAACCTAAATTGTACAATGCACTTTATTAAAAATACTGGGGAAATAATTAAGATGTAGTTTCTGACCTCTAGAACTCACGATATAAAAATAAAAAATACCTATAATTTAATGCAATGAGCCTAACAAAAGAGAGGATTGCAATTGCCCAAACCCTGAAGCTCATGTGACACCCCCCAGGCATAAGGAAACATCATTTGTTCTGAGCAAGTTACCATGGCAACCCAAACAGCCTGACCAATTACATAGATGAAAGTCATCTAGCGACTGCCATTAGGTCTGTACATACCTGTGCACAAAACCTGGGTGAGAAAAATAATTGAAAAAGTAGGAAAAACAAAACCAGCATTTTGCTCACATTTGTAAGCAGAGACTGAAAGTTCAATGATGGGGAAGAAATAGATGCTCTAAAATGGGCCAACTCTAGTCTTTAGAATAGTAGGATAAAGAGAAGACAAGTTTCCCTCCAGTCTATTTAACTCAGGTATCAGTTTCTTCTTTTGAGCCCAAAGAGCCTATAAATTGTATTTTCTATGTGTGTCATTGCCAAGATTTAAAAAACACTGGAAAGATAAGTCATAGTTTGGTAATGATTAAAATTGAACTGTTTAATTGATTCATGGGCTTATTTTTTTCCTTCGTAAGGACATTAAGTGTACACATTGATTTGAAGCAACACTGATGAAACTCAAACACTAAGATTTGATATTTAACAATGTGATTTAATCATCTCTGAAAACTGCTTCCAGACATCAGACTATTTATAAAACTTTAAAGAAAAAAGATAGTGCCTTTCACTCTATATTTTCAAGGCATAACTTTTATATATTTAATCACTGATAAGTAGATATTAATTAGTGTTCTGAATTCAAGGGAAATAATCAAATTAGATCATGGAGCAATGTGATTTTGAAGCTTCTTTGATCATGTAACTGCTGAGTAACTGAAGCTTCTCATTTATCAGGAACCACTCAGTGTTAAATTTGTGTGATGTTGAAGGAAAAATATGCTGGTTCTGAAAGATTCTCTGAAAAGGGGGCAGAAACATGACAATATAGTTGAAGGAAAATATCTTTGAGCTTCTTTAGCACTTTTCAAGCAGGGGCACTCTTTCTAACACTCTAATTGCACTCCTTAGAAGTGGTCTATCAAAAAAAAAAAAAAACTACTTTTATCTTATAAATGATTTTCCATTTAGAGGCACTCAGCCACCTGTAGGACTTTGGTATACTTACTGCTGCTTTCGTTTTGACTGGTACCCAGGTCCTACCTGTGTTAGCAGAGTGTCTCAAGGTCACGAATGGAATTTCTCCAAGTTGACAAATGGCAGGGGTGTTGAAGTTCTCAAGCTAGCACGATGTCCTATCATAGCCTTACAGCTGATGGTAAGGAACAACTGGAGAACTGTTTTTAAATTCAGACATGTCTTTGTCTAAGAAACTTTAAGTCCTTCTGATTAAAGCTTCCCATGTGAGCACCTTTATCTAATCTAGTTTTTCCATCAGCATCCTGCGACTTCTGACTATAAAGCATCCCATTATATTGCTCACGCGCTCCTCTTTTTCTACAATTAAGTGCACATAGCGCCCTTGTAAACTGAATAAAGTGTGTCATCTCCCAGGTTTTGTCCTAGGAACAGGAATGAAAAGGATGAATAAAGTATAGTTACTTCCTTAAAAGGGCTCATAGTTCAATGGAGACTGCTTTGCCAGCACATTTTTTATTAGTTCAATAATTAATTTTTATCTCTCTCACATTATTGTACAAATTGTGCATATTGCAGGAAACACTTCCCAAATTCTTTTTTTCCCTATTATTTTTGGATGTACGGAGCAACACTTTATAATGAAAACCTAGAACTTTTTCTGATATAAAGTCATAAAAGAGGATATATTAAAATAAAAATGTTAAAAAGCCCAGAATTTAAGGGCAGAAAATGCTACATAGAGACCTCTTGAGGTACTGTTCTCATTCTGTTAAGAGGAAGGATGTCCTAAAGGAACTCTGCAGAGTCTTAATGGACTCCACCCCCTACTCCAGCTTTCTGGGCACTATCCCCTACTCCAGTGATTGGAAACTACAACTCCCAGCAGTACCAGAGAGAGAATTGTGAAGACCCAAGGGCGGAGCTAGCAGGAATTTCTGGGACATCTGGGGGATAGGGCACGATTGCATCTCACACTCTCTCACTCGGGAAACAGCTCTCCAGACCACATGACTAGGTGTTTTCAGTGAGCCTAGCCATAAGGTATTCCAGTTACTTTGCATCCCGCTCTCTTTCCCTGGGTTGTTTCCTATTCCTTTCCCCTTTTGTAAATAAACCCATTATTGACCCTTTTGTGTTTCCTATTCCTTTCCCCTTTTGTAAATAAACCCATTATTGACCCTTTTGTGTGTACCTGCTATATAACTGAACTGTGAGCACCTGGGTGAGGCCCCACAAACAGGCCGCCCAGTCCATTCTGGGCTACCCTGTAACAATCTAACTAATAGAGACAGTGGTGCTACATAGTGAAGTAATTTTATTTACTCAACAACTAGAAATGGAATGAACATCAACCATATGCCAAGAATTGAGGCAGAAGCTGGCAAGATGGTGATAAATGAGACCCACATTACTTGACTGTGTCATTAATAAATAATTACACAAACTAATTATAATTGCAATAATTGCTATAAAGGAGAAGTAGGAGATACCAAAAGAGTACAAAACAGGGTGATGAAAACCAATCTGTATATTCAGGGATGATTTTTCTCAGGTCTCATTAAAAGTGGGTCTTAATGAGCTAAAAACATGTTCTGGTCACATAGCAAATGAGATGCCACAAGGGAACTGGAACCAACACTTCTTACGGCATAGGTGGCATCGCCACTGGCATCGTGGCAACCTCCTGCTGATGGTGTTGATGGTGCACAAGCAATGAGATGGTCAACAGCAGTTAGCTTATAATGCATGCTAGTGCTGCCTAACCAGCCCGTTCATCCTTCAGAGGGGGTGTTGACAATATGTATATACAATCCACATCTTTGATCAAGAAACCCTTAGTACCACATAAAAGTTTCTTAATAACTAGGATTTGCTTATCACCCACCTGTACCATATAATGCAATCGTTAAATAATGCAAAATAAGCAGGAGCATTTTAAATGTATGACTCCTGTAAATAGCTGTCCAGTTTATCTGCCCTGCTATACAGCAGACTAATACTATGAGTCCTGTGCTTCGCTTAGCTTCTCCTCATGCAAGAATAACCAATTCTGTGTTGTTTGCTCAAAAATATTTGTTCTCTCCAACTTGTTGCCTTTTACATGTACCATTCATGAAATATCTACACCAGTGCCTGAGTTCACTGTCATGTTTTCCTCTTCCCTCTATGGTTGTTCACAGTGAGAACAACAACAAAATCCTACTTAATGTTAAAGTTTAAATGAGAAATGTTTCTGGAACTTATAGAAGTACTTTAGGAATATTTGAAGGAGCAATAAACAGAAAATCACTCCTTAGGCAGCCAATTCTTTAACTCCTTAGTCGTTATGTCTATTGTGATTCATCTTCAGCACATTCAGTAGTTAATCCCCAATAAAGCTCTCCCCATTATCTTAAGAGTCCCCATTGAGGGCCCTTCCTGGAGGTGCAATGGGTTAAAATGCAGCACTACAAGACTAGCTACAGCTACTTCAGCCTGAGTTTGATCCCTGGCCAGGGAGCTGACCCACATGGCGCAGCAGACCTCTCCTGTCTCACCTGCTGCTCTCCTCAGCAGTGTACTTTTCAATCTGCCTGTTCTCCTGTTCTACTCCACAGTCTGTCTCTGTGAATCCGCTCAACCCCCGCACCTCATTTCTGTATGTATAAATAAATAAATCTTTATTTTAAAAAAGAGTTTCCGATGGGTAGCTCATGATTTAAAAAAAAAAAAAATCCTTCTCGGTAGTTCTGTGCAGCAACACTATCTTTGTGTGCTCTGCTTCCATGAAGAGATCTGTCCTTCCTTTGAGTGGTGAGTCTTCATGGCCTACCAGAAGAGCTGAATCGCCTGGTAATACTAAAGCTGTAGGCACTAGCCCGACACTGACATGTTAACCTAAGACTGGAAACTAGCCAGTGCATTCTACTTTATCCCAGTGCCTATTCCTTATAGAGAAAAAGGAAAGCGAGGCTGACATGGAATAATGTGGTTAGTTGAGGGATTTGCAAATTGTACTATTCACCTAGACAGCACAGGGACCATCTCCTTCTCAAGTATCCTGTACTGACCTGTACTTACTCCAATTGCTAATAGATGATTTCAAGCACAGATATAGGATGATCCTTCTTTGGTGGTAGATTCTGAGGCATACTATTTAGAATGTTCAGCCCTTCCAAAAGTCCATATTTGTAACAGAAAATGATTAAGTAGCAAGACATGTATTCCACAGACACTTTTTTTTTTTAATTTGAAAGCTGTTTTTTCTCTTTTTCCTTTACTGACTGTATTTATTATTTTTGTCAATCTTTTACATGGTCTTTGCCAATCTTTGTACTGGTATCGGGCATACCAAATTCAATAAACCAATATAGAGAAATAAATTAGCAACTGTTCTAAGTTAGGAAACCTCAAAAATAAACTCAATATTCCCTTCTAGTTTCCAAAGTATTTTTTGAATGATATTTTTTTTTCTTAGCACTGACTTGCTTACCCTATAAGTACCTGTGCATATGTTCATTTCCCCTGCACTACTATGTGATCCCTTAGATTCAGGTAAATGCATGGATTATATCCCTACCTGATCAAATGCTGGATTCGTTCAAAGCCTGTTAAATGACTAAGTAAATGAATGAATCAATGGCTTCTGCCCTTTACTGAGACATAGTTTAAGTAAGGCAGTATGGTAGACAACTTTTGGAAGTGATTTGATTTACTTCTCATGATAATATAAAGCATATAAGTATCCAATCAGCAAGTAGAAAACCAGTTTTTAGAGAGTATAGGTTACTTGGCATAGGTTCTGGACCTCATAAATGATAGATTTAATTTGAACCCAAAGCTGTCTACTTCAAAGCCTGTACTCATTAGTCACTAAAACAGGAGTAGTAAAGTGGGATCTGTACCCCTTTCACTGCCACCATTTTAGTCCAAGAAGTTTAGTTATAACATAGCTTTGCCTATTCTTTCACAGAGTGTCTGTGGCTACTTTGGGGCTATTATGCAAAAACTGAATAGTTGCAATGGAAACCATCTAGCCTAAAAAAACTGAAATATGTATTTTCTAGATCTTTATAGGAAGGACTCTGTGTGATCACTGCCTTAAAAATATACCAATGTAGCAAACCACAAGTGTGAGAGGAATGAAGAAAGAAAATCAGGGAATCCTGCCTGGGTGATGAACTTGGTTTCAACATTTGATGAATCTACAGCTCCCTCCTAGTCTTCACTGTTTTTGTTTTTTTGTGAGACTGAATCACAGTGGAACATTACTCAGTGATCAAAAAGGATTAATGCATGTCATTTGCACAACATGGATGAAACTGGATGGGATTATGCTAAGCAAAATAAGTCAGAAGGAAAGATAAATTTTGGGTGGTTTCCTTATATGTGGAATATAATGAAACCAAACAAAGGGTTAGGAAAAAGACAAAGCTTGTAAGCTGACCATAGATCTGAAGCATACAGTGTAGGAGTGGGGAGTGAAGGGGTCAAAACAAGGGAGGGGAGAGCACAGGGGACTGAGGTGATGAATCACGGCTACTATGCTGGTGGGAAAACTACGGGTCTGCACCTCAGATGATGAATAAAAAGTTAACAACGATGTAAGACAAGAAAGAAAGAAAACACCCAGGCAAGGAGCTAATCTAAATCCAGTCAGCATTAGGTTAAGGTAGGATTTGTCTGTGCTGCTATCTCCTTTCATATTTGCCCTTGTTTGGTACTATGGTTAACTCATTCTCAGTGAAGTCTTATATTTCAAGATGAGAGAAGCTAGAGAGCCTTTCTCTTGTTAAACAATTAATTAGATTTCAAAGGGCAGAGATAAGGCAGTCAGTGTAAAGTGTGAAAGTATTTCAGATCCTCGTAAGCTTTTCCCTTCTTTATTCCTGAGTGTCTTTCCCTCCCAGCCCCCGTATCTTCTGTTCCTACTCTCAATACCTCATTTAACTGTTGATATATAGAACATATTGAACATCAAGCCTTTGTTGTATTAATAAAATAAGGTTAAATGTCCCTTTCTTAATACTCAGCTAACTATGTAAATGTGTTTTATCTGCTACGTATCACTCAGACAAGATATTTTAGTGCAATCAAAAATCTGGTTATTAGTTACTTTTGTTGGAAAAACACATTCTTTTAAAAGATGGGCTGGTCCTTCACCTCTACACTTTTTTTTTTTATTCATAAGTGAGTTAATAGCAGATGACAGACCTCCAGAAGGGGAATAAGCCTGAACTGTATTCCTTTTTCAGTTAGATAGTTCCTAAAACATTTCAAAGGCTCTCCAATAACAAAAAATAAAGTCAGAAAGCAGGAAATTATGACCCCTGGAGAAGAAGGAATAACACTGATCTTTTTTCTGGCTATTCTGCATTGCTAAGCACTATGTCTGACTAGTAAATGCGGCAGAAGGGAAGTTGAAAAAGAGGTAGGGGAGGAGATGGGATGGGAAGTGACTGAGGAGTCCAGCCTGCAGGGATCAGCTGTTTTCCTACTTATGGAAACAGAGTGAGAAGAAGGCTGGGTTCATGGAAAATTGTAATCAGTATTGCAGAATTTCAGGATTATCTGAGCAAAGACTTCAGGCTTCCAACTTCTTCCAACTTCTGTTTGTGAGAAGTACTTTCACTATTATGGTCAACTGTATTTGATTTTCTATTGCTGAATAGTATTCTATTATATAGAGACATTAAAATACCAGATAGATGTGTCTGTTAGTATGAGAGTGCATGCAATGTAAATTCTGTGGAATTTGTTAGCTTTAATGGGTTAGGAATGGATTGCTGAAGTTTAAATGTTTGGCACTTGATGATCACCCCTACCCCCAGTCACCCCCGACCCCCATTGCCTTTCTACCCTGTGATCTTAGTGGAAAGCAGTGCACTCCATGGGACCAAGGTGATATTATTCTCTTCAGCTCATAATTCCATTAATGCCAACTGGAATTATTGACCTGCATTGTTCCTGTCAGGGCATCTATTGCTTTACAATTTAGTTTGGCCTGTATTTTGACCACCATTTGGAAATA